>NC_059473.1:23505586-23871420 GCF_018139145.2 Gymnogyps californianus
GTTGAATTAGCAGTTGCTGAGCATTTGAGTCTTTGTGCAATCCTGCAATCCACTAATGTGATATTTAATGAGGAGACATCAGTCTGGAGAAAGGTAGTCAATATAAATCAGTGTTTACAAAGTGTGATTAACTCTGAAATATTTCATCAATGCTGTGGTCCCAGGCAGACTCTATGCTAATTATTAGAACCTGCGCATGTTTCAGGGGACTTTGACGGACCCTGAGTGCAGCAAACATGGAGCAGCAAAATTGCAATTATGCTCGGACTGTCTCTGATGACAATTTATGCATTTGGTGTGATGACCTCTTGCTTCCCAAGAGGGCAATAAACAGAATGCATTTTCATTAAGATACTAATGCACTTAATCACAGGGGGAAAGGGTTAGAAAATAAAGAAATACCTTTAAAGCAAGATGTGACAGTCTGATGGGGAAGATACTTTATTTAAAAGTCAGTTTCCTGGTGAAACTTCTGACTGCTGCAAAGTCTGTCATACTGAACGTAGTCATGGGCAATAGGATGCATGGCTGGGCAGATGAATAAGCTGAGCTAAGCTGTTTTATGAAACGTGCAGTGGTACTAGGGCAAAAGAGAACAGATGTTCTCCCATTTGGACTTGGATACCCAAAGATGTGATTTTAAAAAATGTAAAGAAAATTACTCATATGTATTTTACCTATTAATTTTCAGGCTTTTTTTTCTTATTTTTGAGGACAAATAATATGTACTAAGGAGTAACAAAAAAAAAAAAATGGAGACACTGCTTGCCCAGGAGGGCTCACATTTAAGGATCTGGGCCTTAAGGAGAGTTGGGAGAGGCAGAGGCAAGCATCTCCCCCAGTTTTTGTTATTCTGACAACTTGGTAGGAATGATCCTATCTCTGATGCCTCTCAGTACAAGAACTCTGTCTAAAATATAGAAAGAAGGGGAGATGTCCTGGCTCAGAGATCTGACCTGGCAGCTGTAGAACGTGCTAGATGTGGTGGTAGCAATGCCGGTGAGCCCTGCCTGATACACTGTCCCTGCTGTTGTGGAAGGAGAAGGGTGAAGCTCTGTAGTACCTGTTGCAGTTGATTGTGCAATGAAGCATGACAGTCTGCTTTTTGTATTCTAGACAAAGAAAGACTGATGAAATTGGTGAAAAAAAGGAAAGGAAGAGTGCTCAGGCTAGGAGCCTAAGCATGTGGCTTGCTACAGACAACAAATGACAAAATTTCCTCCTCCTACCAGCAGGAATAAGCTACATGAAGGATTTTGCTAGGGACCATGTATGGAGCCAGACACAGACTCACGTTAATTGTGGTTTTGTATATTTTTTTTCATATAGCTGTCTAGATTAAAAAAAAAAAGTCAGAAACCTCATCCTTTAACTTGGTTTTTCATTTTTACTTGAAAGGTGTTTCCTTTCTATAGCACTGTTTACTCTTGATATATTCCAAAATTAAACACAACAGCAATTGTGTGAGTACTTTGTATATCCATTGTCTTTTCCTGTACTTTCTATTACAGGTAACATAGAGTACAGCTGCCCAGCAACAAATGAATGTGAAATCACAAAGCGCAGACGCAAGTCCTGCCAAGCCTGCCGCTTCATGAAGTGTCTAAAAGTTGGCATGCTGAAAGAAGGTAAGACTGATCAAGTCAATATGTGTATCTCTGCAAATGCATGCAACAATTGTAGGGCAATCAGGAAAGAAGAGAGATCGGTGAGTGTTCTAATCAGTTATTGTAAAGGCAATTTTCATGTATACTTGCTCTTCCTGACAGTCTGTTTCTAAGCTATGGAATCACAGTGTATCTACATAGAGTTCGTCTTCTCTGGAATATTTCTAACTATGTGTAGTACAGCAAAGTGTACCCCAGCATTCAGTCTCCTTCAGTAGGTAACTAACAGAATAATCATCAGAATATATCCTCTCATTTTCCTGAATGCTTTAACATCATGAATTCTCAAAGATTTCTTTCCTCCATTCCTTATCCACTGTTAGTCTGTCCCAGTTCTGGCAGAAACACACACTGTGCCTTCTTTTCCCTGTTTTTACTCAGTCTTCATTTCATCAGGACAAACAAAAGGGTTACTTCTCAATTAAACAAGTATAAATATTGAGTATGTCTACTGAAGTTACTGTAACTACACTGGAGCAAATAATGGCATACAGAAGAGGAGAATCCACCTTTTTTTTTTTTTTTTTTTTTTTTTTTAAAGCGTGTGAGAACCCTTGCCCCTCACTGTAAGTATATGTTGAGTGTTCTAATTCATCAGTTACATTTTGAAGATATTGAATAACAGGTAAATATAAGAAAATGTTTCCAAGAAACAGTACTATCTCACCTGGAACCTGATTCATCTATGTTACAGAAAGAGGCAATTCCTTAAATCTTGGTTGCCTGCTATGTACTTCTATTGCTGTTAATGTATATGCAAAAATACACTTTTATGTGCATGTATTGTATACATTATTATTGTAGTGCACTGTTACCACCAAGAAAGAGTAACAGAAGATGTCATGGACTTCTGAGCTAGATAATCTTTTAAAATAAAATCAACGTAATGTTTTCTAAATACTGTCTCCAATGGAGAGTACTTTGTGTTAAGCAACCACTTTAAAATAGTCCCATGCAATTTTGCTTTGTCAGTGCTTAAAAAGTCAGCTTTAACAGATGGCTGATTTTTGCAAATCATTTGATGGTAATTTAAAACAGGTTTAAGTATACAGCTATCAGGGTAAAATCTAAGAAGAACATAGACCAGTGGAGAGTTGATGGACAAATTAGGCCTATCACGCACCTACAGACATATTCTTATTGGATTATACTTACTAAGAATAAACCTTGTTCTGTGCAACTACTTTGGCAGATGCTATGATCCTGTGAGCCAAATCCTGCTGTCCTTAGTCTTACTTGAGCAAAACTCCTGTCAGATTCAATGGGGATTTTGCCTCAGTAAGAACAGCAGGATTTGACCCTCTGTTCCAGTGGTGATGGGCGGGTTCTTCAGTGGCCAAAATCCTCATACAATTGACCACTAGGAGCAGTTACTTAAAGGTTAAATTGTGATGCTCAGATAAACTGTAGAAAGAAAGGAATGTCTGAGTATGGCACCTTTTGAAAGGGTCTGTGCTTCTTAACATCTTCTTTTAGTAAGTTAAGACCCCATATCGGTAGTAACCTAATACACAGATATATCGAGCAACTCGTTTGGAAACGAAACAGTGCTACCAAGAGTACGTACAGGTGAATTGGTTTAGACCTTTTCTTTTAAATTTTGAGGGCACCATTGCACATCCATTAACATATATATTTAAAAATCTACTCTGTGTGCAGCTTCTGGGACTGCATGAGAAAATTAAGTGACTCTTCTACAAATGAGTAATTATCTCAGTTACCAAAATTGTGCGCAGATTTACTATGTTTCTGAATATGATTTTGGTAACTGAGATAATTTAGTTAGACAGTTCAGATGCACATTGTGAATCAGATTTTTTGCATGAATGATCATTGTCCATGGATGCAAATCAATCCCACAAGTTTTCTTAATCAGAATTTCATAAATTGTCTACACGAAAAGTACATACCTTTTTCTGAAGGTTCTACAATGACAAAATAACTAACTCCTTTGCAAAGAAGGTTCCTTTGTTAGCCCCACTCCTGGGCACATCATAGTTCTTCCACTCTCATTGTGTGAGGTTTTTTTGTCAAAACACAGTAAGATTTCTACTTATTCTTCATTACTGAGTCTTTTCATCTAGGGGAGAGTTAGCTTATCTTCTTTTCAGGTATTGCTTATCTACCACCTAATAGGACAACCTAAAAGAACCTACCAGGGCGTTTTTTTTTTCTTTCCCGCTTTAGCGGCCACTTTCACTTTTGAAACCATACTGATTCATAGTGCACTTTTAGGACTGTACTTGGAATAGAGATTTTTTTTTTCTTTTGTTCTTGTTGGAAGGTAGTTTTGGAGACAGGTGGTGGGGTTTTTTGCCTATGGGGAAGTCTGGAGATAAGTTTTTGGCTTTCACCACATCCTTTATGCACAGAATGAAGAAAGGTGATATACTTACTTCTTTGATGTGTAAAGTGGTGTAAATTTATTGATTAGCATGGACTTACACTGAGCTTGAAATAATTCCTGCTGTATCTTAAATGTTTCTTTATGTACAGACAAGGATTTCAGTCCCATGCAGCATGTCAGAGATCATGCTGCAGTAAATCTATTCAAATGTAAACCTGTTCAATTCAATTACCAGTTTATAATAAAATTTGCTGCTGCAGCTTCCACGTTTGTCACAGCAGTCTCTACATGCTGATGGCACAGCATGCCTGGAAATTGACAGCCTAAATCTATTTACAAAAAAAATTTAGTTGCAGACCTGAAATAAAATCAAGTTTAAGCAGCTTTGAGAGGAGCATCATATTCCTTACAAGAACTTCTGCACATCTGCCAGTGTGCATCTTCTCCAGAAATCTTACCCTGTTAGTGGGGAGTTTTATTCTAGAAATTTTCCTTAACAAACAGTTTTTAAATGTAATCCTAAGTGAAACAATTATCAGACATTGTGCTTCCCTTCACATTTGGAAGGACTTTATTACATTGTCATTTTGTGAATTGTCATATAAAATTCATGACAGGAATCACAGTGCCTGGAAAAAGATCCTGAGTTTTATTTTAGCTTTCAGGGCAAGGTCCGAAAACCACTTACAGCAAATATATAGAGTGGCTTCTCTTATGACAGCTGCATGTTAAATCATTTATTGTGGGAAGATAATGGTGCTTTTCATCCAGCATCCAGTGTTTCTGCGAGAGACCGAGTGTTAGGATTTTGGGGCCGTGTCTTGGGGTCAAACCCTGGGAGGGAATTGGATTTCTGGTCACATGTAGTACAGGGTGGAGTGAGGAATTTCTGTACATATTCTCAAGGATGTTGATGTGACATAGCCAGCAACACCTAGACCAAGGTTGTTAACAATTTATAAGTTGTGGGCCAGAAGCTAGAGAAGGAACGGTAAAGCAATGTCATACTGAGCTGAGCTGGAGTGGGACTGAAGTCCTGGCTCCTGTCTGCATCTCCTGTTGAGTAGCACAAGAAAGTTACTACAGACTGATCCAGAGGAACACTTCATTTTGGTTTAGCCCATGGACTGTTACTTGAAAATATAACTAGGTGTATGGATGTTTTTTGAGTATGTGTTGTGCTTTATACTGAAGCATTCAGCAGATACTGATGAGCTTTCATTTACTTTCCTAGGTAACGGTTATTAGCAGCACAGCAGAATGCACTTTACTCAAAGAAATTTTACATTTTTCTATTTTTAATTTTGTGTGTCAATATTATGAAAAATCAGATTTTCAAGGATCATAATTGGTTCTTCTCCTGAAATACAGTTTCTTTGACTGTGCTTATGGTTTGGTGGATTCTCTCAGATTCTCAAGAACAGATGAAACAACATAAAGATTCTTGTGTTGTCTAGGGAGAAATTGTCAAGTGTAATCCTAGTGATGTGTCTTTAAGTAATATTGCAATTGCTAAAAGGGGGTGGGGGGGGAACAACAATTTGCCCTTTTTAAAAATGAACACTTTTAAGACGTTCTCTAGTTTTCAGTTCTGTTGGTTTATGATCAGTCTTTTAAGTTTGGCCTTTCAAACACTTCGGAAGCCGGTGATTAGTTTGCTTCAGGTGGTAGAATTAAATCTGTGTTCATGTGCAAGATTTGGTGTTTTAGCTATTTTCCTTTTTATACAGCTAGTTGGAGTGAGAAAAAGGGGTTGATTTTTTCCTTTCTAAGAAGGAAAATTGGATGTAAAACTGCGTAAGTTGATATGGGAAATCATGGGTAGATATCTGACTTTTTTTTTTTTTCCCCTATTGCTAGTCGATCTGGTTGAATTCTACTTTTAGTCTTCCATTAGTACTATATGCCTTTTAATACTATTTGTGGGACTACTTGCTGGCATGTGTCTGTGATAGAAGATATTATTCCAAGTTTAATATAGCGCAGATCTTGCTCAGAATAGCTGCCCATGTGAAATAATTCCACTGGAGTAATTATTCCAAAATCAAAGTACTTTTTGTTTCAGATGCAGCGTTCATATAACTATTTTTTCAAGAGGTCATTCTATATGTTTCCATTTTCTCCATGGAGGCAAAGCCATAGCCTCAGTTTTATCTGTCCCTATATTGTAGCAAGGTTAAAAATTACAGTTCAGAGGGGAACCTATTGAGTGGCACTAACGCAGCTTTTAGACTGTCTGAAATATTGTATCCTGTCTTAGCTCTCGCAGTTCTGAGCTGTGCTAGTTCATACTTCTTACAGGATTGTTGACACCAAAACATCTCCCATATATCTCTCATCTCTGATATCTGGATGTTTTCAGAATTTTTTATGGGCTGTTTGCAGTCACTGATCTGCATTGCTTGTTATTTCAGAAAGTGTAGTTCGTAAGCAGGTGATACATAAGGAAACAAATTTAAGTTTATTTGAACAGTAAATTACACTTTAATGAAATGGCAGAAAAGCTGGGTTGCTTCACATAAGTATATTTGTATTTTCCTTATGAATAGATGGCCTTTACAAATTATCGTCAGTCACTTTGTACCCAGTTAGAATAGACAGTGACAGAATTCCAGCTTAATTAGTCCAGCTATTAAAAATGGGAGGCCAGATCCTCACCTAGTATTAATGGAAGCTGGTGGAGCTGGGTTAGATTGCTGTTCATTTGGCAGGTTTAGCAATCTATGCTATGGGGAAATCAGCAATACACCTTTTCGTGTCTGTGAATCTTTACTGTTGCTAGTATGTTAGCCATCATTCAGGCTCTAAAAATGAATAGAAACTCTCCAAGCTCGTCATCTGGCAATGCTGATTTCAGTGTAACCCTTCCCATCACAGTAGTGCAGTTAGCACGTTGTACTTACCCTCCTCACTGAGTAGCCCTTAACGTTTCTCATTCATTAGTTTGCTTGGGTTTTTTTAAAAGGTTTCATACAGTCCCTCAAAGTGACTTCAGCATCTCTAGGGCAGTGTTAAGGCAGTAGTCAGAATCTGCCTTGTATGTAAAGAAATTCTGTATTTTAAGTTTTTTCCTTCAGCACTGATCTGAATAAAAGCAATTACTGACAGTTTTTAAAATGCTTGAACATTTTAGATGGTCACAGTACTGTAATGAATGAGAAGATTATTACACATTAGTTAAACTTTTTCATAACATGTTAAAATGGGGGTTCTCTAAAGTATTTTTGCTTCACACTTTGAGAGATTTCATTAATTCTAATAAAAGAACACTTTTTTTTAAAAAGGTATGTGTATTTCAAAGCATAAATTACTGAGTTTATTATGCAAAGATTACTGTATGAACATCTTTGGCTTGTGTTAAGCAGCAGATCAGATTAAATTATCATATTGATCCTTTCTGGTTTTGACAATCTATGAAAATGAATCTGATACAGCAGGAGACTAGGCAGCTTGAGTTTACTCTTAACATAAAGAGATGCATGATATACACAGGAGCAGATTAATAGATTCTCTCTCAAAATAATAAATAAAACTAGGCAATCCTCTTTATAACTAAAAATGTGTTATCGCCTATGTTTTGAGGCTAGCGAAAAGCCTGCTTAATAGGATTCCTCCTAACAACATCTCCTTTGAAAAGACCTGTGCATAAGACATTGCCAAGGTAAATTTCTCTCACAAGTCTAATACCATTAGTCTGCCAAGAAGAAAGCAGAAATTATTGTGGAGGAAGTTTTAGTTTCTGCTGCCTTCAGAAATTAGAACAAAGGGAAGGAGAAAGCATTAATGGTATTCAAAGAAAATATTTCTGTACAGGATGACAGTTAATAGAGCGGCGTTGACCTCAGTGATATTTCTTATGCTCTCTATTGTAATATTACACTTAAGGAGCTCCTTCATTAATGCAGGATATTAAACAAAGCTCCTGTGTTATAACATCAAGAGATAACACAGTGTGTCTTCTGTTGAAGTCTTTTCTGAATATCTGCCCTTTTCTATGTTTCAATGTATTATGAGGGAGTTTGGTTTCTAGTGCAGATGTTTTTTGGAAGTGTTTCTTTTCCTCTTCTTTTTCCTCCTTCCCCCCTTTTCCCCTTTCTTCCTCCCCTTTCAGCCTTTTCTTCCCCCTCCCTTTTCCCCTTCCACCCCTTCCCCCATTTTCTTCCCACCTTCTTCCCTTTTGTTCCTCCCTTCAATTTCTCTCTTCCCCTCCCTTTTATTTCCTTCTTCCCCCCTTTTCTTTCCCCCTTCCCCCTTGCTCTCCTTTTCTTTCTTTCATTCAGCCTGTGCGTGGTTTAATATATACTGGGACCTGTTAAATCTCCTTGGAAACAATAGAAACTAATCTCTAAGTGTTGTTGGTGTTCATAAGTAGGCCTCTTTCCTCCTAACCAAAATGTGGCCTGATAGCCCAGTTCACACATTAGAACTGACAGCCCAATTTGTCTGCCCTAAAACACGGCTCATGACTATCCACTCTCTGTAACTGATGAGGAAGGACAAACTATTCAACTGCAGGTTAGTGTTTATAGTGAGCTCAAGCAACTAGCATTTCTATTCATCCATTAAAAAAATACTCAAGAAAAAGCAAATATTGGAGATGTGGATATTCTTTCTGGGTTTAGAAATCACACGAAAGTACCTACAGCTAAGACCAGCTGTCGGCCTACTGAGAAGTTCTCACAGTGCTTGCGTTGCAGTGTTGTGCCAGTCTGGTTTATGTTCTGCCTCTGAGCATTTTTGGTCCCCATAATCGCATTGGCAATGAAAGAGAAGTCCCAGCAATTCACTGGACTCAGTCTTTAAACAAAGTTTCTCTTTCTAGGTACAATTTTGTTTTGCAGTTGTCCCTTTATACAAATACTCCACTTTCATAAAAGAGGCGGTATGAAGTGAATGTAGAGAAAGCAGTATCATTTATATGTCTGTGTTTGAGAACTATTTACATTTCTTGGCTTCCCACAGATTTGTGAATGTACTTTTTTTGACGTTAGCATCTGTAGATCTGGGGTCAAGGCTGTTTGCTGCCACGCTCATCTGCAGCTTCCTTGAGATTAGATGTTAGGCTTGATTCTGCTCCCGCAGTCGTCACTGGTGAGAATCCCAGTAACTGCAGTTGTTTGCAGGGTCAGGCAAGCATCAGTGAAGAACGCATTTGGCCTATAGTTACTTCATAGTTTTGTTATTAAAAATAGTGAGTTTGAAAGATTTTGAATGGGATTAAAATCTACAGTATTTTTCTTAGTGCACATACCTTACCTATTACTTCCTCAGAATTAGAAGGAGTAGGTTGTGCAGATTCACAAGTCTACTTAAATTGGAATACCATTAAAAATTAATCACTTTATGATGAGAAAATATTAGTACAATCTGAGGTTGTTAACTGAACATCCTCATTTGTCATATTTCTTTTTTTGATCCTAAAATAAGGAAGCAGTATTTTTCTAATTTTACAGAAATTATTATTCCATTTTAAAAAAAAGATATTCAGTGGATTTAGCCCCTGTGAACATTTGCTTATGCACTGAAAGTACAGTGACAGCAATGTAAGTGATAAGGGAAGGTAGAGACAAGTCTGAAGGATGTAGGGCTGTGTGTGATATGGCATCTTTTCCCATGAGCTCCCAGACAAATAGCTGCCTTTCATTCTTGGTCTCTGCCACCCATAAACACATACATCAACATGGCACTGCCATTTATTGCAGAGTGCTTGAAATCTTATATGTGGGTCCTGCCCCATATTAAATAGGGGTCATTTTGTAAAGAGTGTCATTAATGTTATTTGTATTCTTCACTTATCTCTGTTTCTGCTGTGCAGATATTTGCACATCCCTGGCTTGAGTGGAATAGGTTTAGCATCTCGGGTAGAAGGTGCATTTAGCAGTGATGCATATGCATATCTCTAAAATGCCGCTTGGGAGCCAACCCCTTTTTGTATTTTACTTAGCCCTTACTTGGGCAGCACTTGCATCTCCTCAATAAGACTTTTGCTGTGTAAAATCTTAGTAGAAACAGCAGGATGTATGGTAGGATTATTTGGGGTGAAGTGCTGAAATGATGTAGGTGCTGCTAAGTAGAACCCATGTGGCAGATGTACAGGCAGACTTTTACTGCTTGGAATGGATTGGCACCAAAAAGCATGGAGGTTGAAGAACTCTCTTGACCTCTTTACTCAGCCAAAGCAATGAACGTGTTGACAAGCACTAAAATTACTATCTGCAGTTGTTACCTCTGACCTCATATAGTGCTATCCCCCAAAAGTTTCACACTTCTAAATCTCTGCTGTCCTACAAAAAAAAAGTTCAAATCAACATGGTTTATTGGGACGTTAATGTAACTAAGCTACAGTCTTCTCTCTGGTCAGTCGTTGTCTTTTTTTAAGCTGGAGGTGTTTTTACCAGTGGTGAGTCTTTGTCACTTCTACTCACTGAGTCACTATGTGAGGCTGGAATATTATTTCATTTGCAGTTTGTAATGTGGCTGTTGTGGTTGAAAGTCAACAGCCTGTAATCTGAAATAAATGTCATCTTCAGCAGTGAATTGTCATAATGTCAAATTTTGCGATGCTTACTAGCTATGCTAGTAACAGATCTCATCTAATCAGCCTTTTCTTTTTTCTTTTTTTCTTCTTTTTCTTTCTTTTTATTTTCTTTGGGTATTTATATGACAGAAAAGGGAAACTATGGGGGGAGTCTGTTTCCCTCATAATAGTGACTTACTATAGCTATTAATCATTATAAATGAAAAACATCGCTTTATTTTAAGCCTCAATAGTCTTTTATTAGATTAATGATTCTGGAGAAAGTCAAACACAAGCTATGTTAAATATATTCACTTACTGAATAATATCAATATTTTCCTGTTTGCTCTTTATTGTTCCAACAAAGTTAATATGTTTATCTATTTTTCTCTTCTTAAGCGTCTGGTTTTAGTTCTCAGGATCATCAGGTATAAGATCAGATGTCAATTTGATTCACAGTTTTAGTGCAGCAGATCCAAAATCAACACCCTGTACAATTTGCTTGCATAGGATCTTATTGCAGTCCCTGTTAAAACAGTTAATTATTAAAATAGTTAATGTAGAAAAATTAAAATATTTTCTAAAAGAAAGTCCGCGTGATACCATTCTATAATCAGCTTAACTCTAGTCTGTGCCCTCAGTGGCAGAATTGTTGGTGTGCTCTAAATGTTTTGCAGCAAAACTGCTTGACTAACAAGAGAATGTTGGTGACTTGCTGCATGCTGAGCACATGCAGACCCTAGGAATCAACAAACAATACAATACAAATCATCCTCATCTTTTGTCTCCTTCTTTTCTTTCCTTTTTCTAGCCAAGAGGTAGTCCATACAGCCGTGCCATTCTTGTCGTTTTTAGTCAGCCATATCAAAATTATTTATTGCATCACCATTGCCCTTTGTCTCTTTCTGATATTCCTTTTTAGTCCTGTGGGTGGCTGACTGAAGAAAGGCTTTCCAGACTGGCCATGTCTTTCGTTCTGGTCTGAATCAATCAACAGATCGGTCTTATATCATTTGTTAAACAGTTATACAGCCACATGTTGTTTTTCATGACAGCCTGCCAGATTGGGTTTACAATGGTGTCTAGTGTCCACATTTCCTAAGTTCTATCTAATTTTCCTATTTTCTGTAATTCAATGAAAGCTTAAGAAATGGGCACCTTAGATTTCATTGCGTGGCCAATCCTAAGGGTTATCCGCTGAAACGTGAGAAGAGGAGCATATTTGTCATAAGTCACCAGAACTACTGCATTTCTGGATATAGTTTGTAGCATCAGTTAAGGTAAGATGACTTAAGAGATGGCATAAATATACTGTGGATCCAAATTGAGGGTACCTGCCCATGATTATTGAATGTTAGGAGAGGTCTTGCTCTGAACTGATTTTTAAGTTCACAAGCCACTTGCTGGTTTCGCTGTGAACTTTTAATGAAAGCTCTTAAGCTTCCAATTTCAAGACAGATTAGACTGCTAAATATTGAAATAGGAAAATTAATGTTTACCTTAAAAAGTAGAAAGCTGTTTTAAAATACCAGTTTAAATGTATTGCTTTTGTGAATTCTCGCTCAAGGATGTACTAGGAAAGTTTCTGCTACTTTATACCTCAGGTGAAAGATCAGGCTGAGAAGGGAAGCTCTAAGTCTAATGATCTTATTATAAAGGGACTGAATAGGCTCCTCCTTTTCAACAGCCCTCAAGAGCATCACCCCAAAATACAAATCTCTGACTGTATTCCAGACAAAAAGAGAAGCTGGAACACCTTTGAGTCTGGTGTGTACAGGCGTAGTCTTTGCTGATGCTTTTCATCTGACAGAGCGTGCCACATGCCCCATTGCTTGGTCTTGTGTGAGATGCAAAGGAATGCAGTAATCAGAGAACAAAGCCACAGACTAGCTAAGATGACATAAGATTCTTCTTTCTTCTTTTTTTATCTTCTCTCATTTTCATGATTTTCTATTCTTTTTCCTCTTCATACCACAATTGTATCAGAAGAATGCTGATGAGAAAATAGTTGCTGCAAGCACATATCCTCCAGGCAGTCTTATTCTGGCCAGGTGGGAGAGAGAATCATTAATTTCTTGAGGTGCTCGTTACCTGACCTGCACTATTTTGTGAGTACTAGTCAGGCTGAATGACTGTATTTCCTCCTGGGCATCCTGGTATTGCTGGAGATATCCGTACTGGCAAGATACTTCAGCTCATCTCTAATTAAAATACTTGTTATGAAGTATTCTTAAACACGGCTGCTTAATGAAGTTAGAAAAAGCATTTGGATGCAGAGTGTGAAGGCTTCAAACGTTGGAGTTCCTCTCTAGGGAGATGCGTGCAATCAGAAAGCATTCTGAATGCTAGCAATCCATCCCATTTTGTTCCCATTTGTTTTCTCTAATTTCCTGCCTTTTTTAATGCTGGTTAGCTGAAATAAGTCCTCTTTCCCTCCTCTTCACAGTTCCCTCCCCCTTTATGGAATAGCCCATGACACGTGCCTGTAAAGTGGCTTCTTGGGAATTTGCAAGTCTTTGAATGTGTTATCTGATTAAAGGGATGTATGTGTCTTTAATTCTCATCTGCAGTTCCACCTTTGACCCCATCTGTTAAAGTGGAAAGGAGTTGAGAGTCAGCAAAGTCCCAGATTCAACCCAGATAACCTGCAATGTGCACATTTGAATGCTTTAACTCTTTGGTTGCCCCTGAAAACTACATACTTAATTAAGTGACAGGTTTGGTTGGAAAATGTGGCAGGTCTGATATGAGGCAGGTGAATTGTTTATTTTGTTGATATGCTTAAGGTAGGATAATTTAGTTCTGGCTTCACCTTTTATATTAAAGAATGAATGAACATACAGTTGCGTGACACGAACAGGTATAATATCTTGTTTGTGTGTGTGTGTGATTTTTTTTTTTTTTTTTTATTAATAGACCAATCTCTTGCTTACAGAACAGGAGGGAAAGTTCAGCCCCCCACATCTATTACACATACTTCCTTTTTGAATAGGAAGCTGAATTACATGGTTGGAAATGATGTTGCAATTTTGGATGGGATTTTTAGATACTCCTGAATAACACAGAAGAACTTGTTTCATTGAAAGATTAAAAAAGTAGATGACACGAGTGTCATTTTCATTATGTCTTGCTAATATTATGCATTTTCTGCAGAACAGATTGTGAGGTTTCCTGTGCTTTACAGACACATAACATAAGTGACTAGAATACCCCAATACATTTGGACCTGTGCATGTTTTCATCTTTCCTCTGATCATTTTCTTTCCTAGCTTTCAAACACTCTTAAAACACTGAAAGGGTTTTCAGTATCCCAGATCTATCCCTGTTCTCTGAAAGCTAGAGCCAAATTCTTCCCCCACTTACATCTGTTCAACTCTAGTGGTTTCACTTATGCTGCATGGCTGTAACAATGCAGAATTTGTCCTAATCTGCCCTTTCTTTTTCAATGGAGAATATGCACACGCAAAGTGAACATCAACACAGTAAGTTGAACTGCAAATAGGAAAAAAAAGGTATGTTTTTTGTGTGTGTGTGTATACACAAATAGAGACAGATAAATAGCACACAGATAGGTTTGATAGTATATCTACTGTACATAATATTGTAAATGGTATCTTGCTGTGCTGGAATCTAGGCAATATGAGTTCAGTACTAAAGTGTTCAAGTTGCACCTGAGCTAGCTGGAGCCTGCCAGCCTCTGCAAGCCCACTGAGAGCATCTGTCTCGCCACCACCTTGCTCACGCTGTGTCCTCTGCAGGCTCTCCGATTCTTCCGACTATGAGCATAAATCATCCACCTGTCAGGAGCTCTAGCTGCCTGGATTATGCAATGCCTGCCTTCATTTGGAGATGGTGTGAGCAGAAGATTGCGGCAAATGGTTTGCATTCATTTTAATGCCGTTCCAGCATCTCTTCAGCTTTAATGAGGGTTCAGGGTGGTGATGACTCCCTGAGACAATGAAAGTCCTATAGACCCAAGCTTGCTTTGTACGTTTGTATGGCCTAGTTTAGATTTTTTTTTCTTTTTTTTCCTTTCTTTCTTTCTTTTTTTTTTCCTCCAGAGAAATGAATGGCTTGAAAATTGAGGCAGAGAACTGGTACTGCACAAAGCCAGCTGTCCACAGCTCTGTTTTTTGGCCTTGTAATACTTCCCTCCAGCTGAGCAATGAAGAATTTAAAAATCAGTCATGTTTAATGTTGAGATTGTCCATTTGTGCTGTCTAAAGCTGTGTAATGCTTAGTTGCCTTCACTTAAATGTTTAAAAATCCTACCTTTCCAATTTATTCAGTTACAGGTATATTGGATTACACTATCAAGTGTGGAATACCATGTTGTATATCCCAAATTTAAAATACAGCTCCTCTATATAAAGTTCTCCTCTTACTAACACCAAAAAAAAAAAAAAAAAAAAAAATTGATTGTCGGTAAAATTGTCTTGTTTCAGCTTGTTAGACCTGAATTAATCAAATTCCTTATTCACTTATAATTTTAATCATGAATTACAGGCAGAATAAATACGGATATTATATTTATTCATATGTGTAAACAGAAGAAAAAAATGGAGGTTGTAAGACAAAAGCAGTGCAGGTCCTTTCAAAGGCAAATGTTGAAGATGATGAAGGTAAGTTGCACCTTCACACCTATAGTGTCTGTCTGTCCCTAACCTCAAACAAATTCCACCAGATTCTTGCAGGTACAGCCTTTAGACTGTAGCCTTATATGACCATCAACCTCATGTTCTTACTTGCATGAAAAACACTAGGTGGTACTAACAGTAGAATACTTAGTTTTAATACTAGTCAGTAGTTAGCAGAGGAAACCCACGTTTGGTATCTTAACACTACAGGTTCACTATTTTTCACAAATATTTAAGGAAACAAACTTGTTTAATAACTTTGAAAAACATTGGGCTTGTGCAACATGATTTTTCTCTAGTGAATGTGTCATGAGCTTGTCAACAATTTTTTCAGAGAATATTTATTTTATGTTTTAGAGCACTCCTGTGATGTAGGCAATAATATCCCCATTTTACAGTATTTAACCTAAGACAAAGAGAACAAGAGTTGCTTAGTAAAAATCACGTGTGGTGTTAGAGGCACAGCTAGAAGTGGAACTTCTGCTCCGAGGTTAATGTGTCATTCAGCCTGGGACTTCAAAGTCCAGCTGCTGACACCCCTTTCTCACCCAGTGACTGAAAGAGAGAAAGCTTTATTGCTTGTTGGCTTGGGGTTTTATATTTCTCTTTATAACACTTCCCTTTATTTGTGGATTCCTCAATCAGCTGCTGATGGAAAGAATCCTAAAAGGTGACGTCAAATTAAGGCCAGTTTTTGTCAACAGGGAAAATAAAGCACTCTATTTCAATGCACCTGTATGTTTCGTGTTGATATTAATGGAAGATGCTTACACACATGCAAAGGAATCTGTGTTGCCAAAATATTTTAAATCTTCCTCTGGGTGAAAGTTTCCCCAGCTGATGAGTGCCACTGGTGGCAGCTGAACATGGAATACATAGTGTTGCAGTCTGTACAACAGTCTCGAGTCATAACAGTACTTGAGAGCTCTGCCTGTGTCTGTGTTCTCCCCCCTTGGTCTGAAAGCCAGAGAATTTCATGCAACTTGGTCATACTTAACTGGGACCACACAGAGCAAGGGAGATTTTTTTAATAGGCTGTTTGGGAAAGAGTGAAGACCCTGACGAACGAAGTGTGTAGACTTTGAGATCTTTACTGTGAGCTTTATTTGCTTCTGGTAACAAGCTAACCTCCCATGCCATTCCCTCCTCCCTCCAGTTTTAATTTGATGGAAAGCCAGCAGTACTGCAGTTTTATGCAAAGCCTCCAGTGAACTCAAAAAAGATTATTATTTCTCACTTTGTCTTTACAGATAACTTTAAAATTTTATGCGTCAGAACGCAGAATTATCTGAAGACACAAATGCAACACAACACTGACAAAATCAGATGAAAAATCTCACTTTTTAGCTATGAAGAAATTAGATTTATCATCAGAAAAGCATTCTCTTTTCATTTACTGAAAGGTGCTTTTTGACAGACCCTTTGCAGTGGACGTCATGCTCACAAAACATGCTGTCACAGGGCTATTTGAATATGGTGACAGGCTCATTATCATGTTGAAGACAACTGACAACACTGCAGACTAGAAATGGACAGGCTTGCCAATCAGCTGTTGAAAGGATTGCAGTTGAAATAGAGGTTTTTTTTGTTCTGAGAACAGTAGTACAAATTGACTACATTAATTCTTTTTATTATAGTTGCATACACTGTAGTTAAGGGTCCGTCACTGTTTCCATTATAAATCCCTGTTTTCAAGGGTTTATTAGTAGACCATAAAAAATGGTTCCTGTTGAAATTTTGCATTAAAAATATATATTACCCTAACAGAACAAAATTTCTGTGGTAACTGTGTGGAGGAGGGAGGGCAGAGAAGAGGGATTGACTGATTTTTAGCTGAAAATTGCATAAAGCTGAATGCATTATTATTTTTATAGCACCTTAGATGTCCAAGAGTTTTATAGACAGGTTTGTGCCTCAGGAGTTTATGATTTCGGAATGCAGTGCTGCCAGCACTTATTATGGGATGGGATTTTCCTGGTAGTTTCATTGGAATTAGTAAAGCACCAAACATTATCCACAGTAGTAAGTAGTTGCAGATTCAGGTTGAGTAGTCAGACAATCTTGAACAGTTTTTTTTCTTTTCTTGTAACTTAAAAATGGCTAGAATTTTTTTTGTTTTGTTTAATATTAATCTGGAATGTTAAATGACAACCTGAGATTAAGGGAATTTTGCATATATAAGCAGGGAATCAGCAGGGAATTTTGCATATATAATAATAATCCAATTTGAAATGATGCTGGATTCCACCAGGATACTCTAGTTATGTGAAGTGGGGAGTTAGGTGGAATTTATCTGCTTTAATCCAAAGTGGCAGTCCTGAGAAATCCTACTCATCTTCTAACTGTGGAATTTCCTGATGTACCCAGGTGCTGGAGTTCGTGTCGCTGGAGTTTCTATAGTGCCCTGAAAATTTCTGTAGCCATCTACAGTGGCATACTTCCATGCAAACACAGAAATGTCTTGTGTTTTGACAGGTCTGAACAGCTTACTAGTTAACTTCTGTTTAACTCTGGAACCAAAGATGTTCCTCTGAGTCCCCTGAGAGCTCAATCTGGCAGGCGTTCTCAGAGCACACCTTCACACCTCAACAGACTGATACAAAATACAGTGTCCGTGGCTGCTTTCTTCTGTAACATACTGGTGATCCCACTGCTATGCCTCAGCAACTTAAGGCAGGCCACCAGTATATGGGAAGGGAGAGATGTGGTTTCTGCATCCAGGATGATTTCTCTGTTTCGTCCATAACAGTCTCACCATAACAGTTAGAGAGAGAGCTTTTTCCCAGGAGCTGGGATACCTTTTCATTCCTTCAGACAGAGGAGGGTGTTAAATCTGTGTAAGTGCTCTAAACCTGAAGGCACTGATGTTACTATATTTTCTAAGAGAAGAAATCCAAATCTGCTGGAGAAAAGGCATGGTGACCTACCTTCCTGCAGGAATAGGCATAGAAGGCTATGAATCCTGAGTGGAGCAAGGCATTTCCAGAAAGCCTGGAGGGATAGGTCTGAAAGTTCCATATAAATTGACCATATAAACTAGGTAGAGGTGGAAGCAATGTGTGTACGTTGGCTCATTTATATTCTACCCTGAGAAGCCTAACTTCCCCCATGCTCTGCACAGGGAGCCTGGGTCTCTGTTCAGGTTCCAGCTCTGTTTGGTGGGTCAGATGGAAGAAGCTAGGCATTGTGGTATGTAGGAGATACATATCCTTTTGTTGGATTTGGTTGTTAAGTATGAAGTGAGATACTGAAATAGAAAAAGACCACATGTAGACCCCTCAGGTATTAAATTCATTTATCACCCAGTCTGAATCTTTAATATATTCACTAAATATTAGGTGTGAGGCTGATCTAGAAAGAAGACACAGCTTTGCCTAGTGTATTTTGCTGAGAGCTTTGCAAGGAAAAATAATTTTACTTGTAGTTCTGTGGCTTCAAACATTTGCAGGCTTAATTGATGCTCATTTGATTACTTGATTTCAAAGCACAATCAATTACCTTAATGCATATCACTGTTCTCACAACTACGGTGATTGCAAAATTGTGAATGTAAAAATGGAAGTCACTTCTGAAAATTAAGTCTGCAGTCCTGTTTGCAAAGTCAGAACTGTGACTCTCATGAATTACAGCATGACAGAGCAGAGGACTATATTGTCGTATTGCCAGAGCTATTATAATATATCAGGTCAAGTGTGTGCATACTTAAAATCTTTAAAACATTTACTGCTTCTCTGATGAAGTCAGTCATCTGTTTCTAGGAGGAAACTTACTGAAGATACATCAACTAATGCAGGATATTGAACCTAAAAAGTAGTGTTCAGTTGCAAATTATTAAGGAGGAATTTTTTGTCTTTTCATGAAATCGTGGCTCCATTGAAGTCAGTGACAAAGCTGCGGTTGATCTGGGGGCAGCTAGGTTTTCACGGAGAGAGTAATTCTAGTGGTTAAATCAGAGGATTGGAATCAAGACCAATTTCTATTCCAGAACAAGTCACTTCTCCTTTGTGTGCCTCCAGAAAAAATGTAATAGATAAAATAACATGGAGCTATCTCACCGGCATGTTCTGAGGCTTATTGAATTAATATTTATGGAACACTTCAAGATTCTTTGATAGAAAGTGCTATATAGCTGCGTCTATTACAATAAAATCTTGAAAAGCAAATCAATCTGGAGTTAGTTTTATCTCATCCAGTTATAACTAACTACTGGAGCTGCCTACCATGTTACAGAAAAAAAGTCAGAACTAGAAACAAATGATGAGTATTTAAAAATCCCACAATTATTTGGAAAACTCTGGGCTTGATGTTTCAATTGACACTTAGTTTTTATGGTGATAGGCCCTTTTTTAATACTTTTCCAGCTAGATTCATAGTTGAAACCAAGCATAACTTAGTAACTTTATGCGGTTTGGGAGAGTAAATTAATATTTTCTTCTTATGCTGTAAATTGCTTCACAGAACACACATCCTGCACCTAGCCTACTATACAAGTAAATAGCATTGTCTTTGAATCATTGGTTCCAATGATTCCTTGTATGAACAACTATTATTGATTCATTGAAGTGGGGGGGGTTGTTGGCTAAGTATTTTTATATTTGCCTTTGAAAAGAAAACAAATATTCTTACCATCAAAAGCTGCATTGATTTGAAATGAGCTACACATGAGGGTGGACTAATTACCTAATTTTTCCGCTCATCAATCAAACTCTCATTACTTTAAATATCCCTCTGAAAAGTTAGCAGAAGTCCTGAACAGCAGTCTTTAAAGAGAGTATTATAAACAACGCTGCACAGAAAAAAACCCACCCAAAAATGTATATGTACTGAAGAGACATTGGTTGAATAAAGTTATTCATATCGTGCAAACAAAGCAGCTTATCAAGCGTGTAACTTAATTTTGCCTATCACCAAGTGCAGGAAGAAAACTCTGAAATCTAGGCTATGAAGCCTGGAGGACATCAGTGTTTTAGCAAAACAGCGCAGGCATGGAATATTCTTTTTCCCCAGGACTGACCTAGTAAATTGTGCAAGCACCAGGAGAAATTTTGCCACCTGTCCCTTATAATCAAGGCCTGTCCCTTACTTAGTCTCATTTCAGTGATATAATTAAATGACACCATTTTCCCATTTATGTTGCATGAACATGCTGCCAGAATCCTATAGTCTTATCCAGGTACCCAGGAATGTGACTTAATTTGTTTCATCTAAAGCCAAAAAAATAATCATTTGAACATGGTCCCTTGCCCTAATAGCTAACCCAGCATGGTGTATTAGAATACTATTGTTGCAGCATTCATTGCAAAAATCAATAATCCACTAGATGGAGCAGAATAGAAGTGTAAAAATTAAGTTAAGTCTGGTATTTTAAGAAACAGAGTTGAGTATCAAAGTGGCAGGACTCAGACAAAACAGCAGAAAAATGCAATGGTAGTATTTTTGCAGTGCGTAGTTCTAGCAAATCGACTAGCTTTACAGTCATTCATGGTTTAACATTACAGTCCTCCTTTGGTGGTCTCTGTTTTTCTCCAAGCGATAAAATGAGGATTAATCTCTGCTCGAGAAAAGATGATGAGAAAATTCTGGGGAACAAAGATCTGTCTTGGAAAGAGAATTAATTTTTTTCCTTTCCCAAAACAAAGGCAATTTTTTTTTTGGAGAAACAAGATGAAATAAGAAGACAATCAGGGAAAGGAATCATAAGATTGGAAATCAGGTAAGTGAAAGAAGGGAAAAGTTGTTCAAACATTCTGAAGTTCATGTAATTTGTTTTGAATCTCTTGAACCTTTAAAATAGGACTTGAAAGCCCATTAGATATTTGAAAATAGTAAGATGAGCATTTCTAATGATGCTATCACTTCCAGCCTGGTTATCAATATGAGTCTTTTTATGAAAGACAAAAATGTTTCTAGAATCATGGAAAATTCAGCATTGCATGCAGATAATGTTCTATAAAAGTAGGTAAAAATTCAGTCAGTTGTTTTTCTTTTATGGTTTGGTATTGGTGAATATTGTGAAATGTGGATAGCAGTGCTTCATTTTTTTTAAAGTTTCTGCAACATTCTGAAGTCATGATCCCTACAGAGAACAAAGTGTTAGTGTTAACTTGCTATATTTTTTAATTAGTGACGTCTTTTATTCCTCTCTATCCATCTATAGCAGAGTCAAATTGCAAATTTTACTGAAACCTTCAAGTTGCATGCTGAAAAGAAAGAGATGCAAACTCCAGTTTTAGACTATGATGTGTCTTTGTTTAGAAGGAAGAGGGAGAAGAAGTAAAACGAAAAGAAGGATGGGTCTAGTTGTCTTCTGAGTAAACAAGTCTACAAGTTGTGCCCTATATGAAAAGCCCAAGCACTGCATGGGTATTTGCATACAATTAAGATTTTCATTCAGGTATTTGGTCAGCTGAGAATCCCTTAAGTTTTGAGCTGTTTGAAACTGGTTTTGCCAGCAGCAAACATCTATGTATAGTGGTTATTTTCTAGAAGTTGTTACTCATTATTTCATGGATAAGCTGAATTATCATGAACATGGAGATTTTGGCTGTAAAATCACAACCTTTTTCATATAAATAATCCTTACATTAATATCCTCTTAAAAGATGTGCGGGTGACATGATGTTGATGGCAGTTGTATCGGCAAGTAGTTGATGAAGATGGCCGAAAAGGCTCCAGTAGCACAATTCAGCCAGTTTCTACTGCCAGTGTACCTTAGGCATGACCTAAAGCCTGCTTATTCTGTCCTAGGTCTCCTATGAAAAGGGGTGGCCAATTATGCCAATATGAAGTGGTTGTTTGATGGAAACACGTATGAGAAAGATTGCTCTTAGTGCTGGAGTTATATATTTTGCAAACACAAGGAAAGCTATAGTTAGTATTTCAGGGAAACAGCTATCAAATTCGGGTTGCAGACATCTAAATGTGCTTCTTTGTTGTCTAAGCAAGGCTTTGAACCCAGGTCTCCAGAGATGAAAGCCTCAGGCATTAACCAATTGCAGTATCTCACCCTCAGCTTTGTATTTAATAAAATGCTGTAGATAGATGCAAGTGAACTTTATTTGTTTAGCATTGATTGCTTTGCCTTCTTTGAACAAAGAATTGTAGGAACTTTGATAAATTAATTTAAAAGTTGTCCAGTTCCATGGTATCTTCTGCATATTTCTGTGTATCTGAAGCTGCATTCTTCAAATTACAACAGATAGGCTTCCCACAGAATAAAAGTGGAGATGATTAATTTTTTTTTTTTTAAATGGGAACTTAAAACAATTAAAAGCTTCCCATTCTCAGTTCTAACCTCCCTCAAAATGTTTTGGTGTATTATGGCAGTGCAATCTGAAGTTTTTTCTTTCTCTGGAAAGGATTCTTTGAAATTCTAATGAATTCTATGGAATTCTAATTTTGATGATGTAAAGTATTCCTGTTACTTCCCATCCTAAACTACTGCGCAACATCACTGTGAGCTATCTGCTGGACTTCTCCCCATGCTTATTCTCTTTTTTCAAGATATGATTGATTGGTGAAATACTTTGGAATTTGCTGTTGCCACAAAAATAGCAGGTGTTAACATTTGTAGTCATGCATGCACTTTGGGAAAGAATAGCCTGAACTTCCTGCATTACAAGATGTCTTTTCTCTCTCCTCTTCTCCTTCCTCCTCTTCTCCTTCTCCCTTTCCTCTTACAACACAAGTATTAGTTTTGTCCATCAACAGATGATTTTTTCTTTATTTCTGCCAAGTGTTCACATACACATTTAATTTAAATCAGTACAATATGTACAAAATGAATATCAATTTTCTCTGAAATCTCAATTTTAGTCAAAATGGCTGATAATCATCAATTTTTCTTAAAACTGTAAAGCTGTGTTTGAACCGATGCATCGTCATGAGCCCATGGATTACAGTCCACAAAGGTCTTTGTGTAATACAGTCCTAAGTTAGTGCTTCTCTCTTTCTTATTCCCTATGTGGACCAGACACAGAGAACCTTCAGATGTCGTGTTGGGACAGGATCTCCAAATGAGCCAGGTCCTGTGCAGGAGAGTTGTCCAAGTGCTTTTAAAAAAACGGCGTCATCTTGGTGCACACTGGTTGTCACATAGTCTATAAGTAATCTATCTTTATTCAACTAGCGTTTTCCCTTAGTCTTCATGTTACAAAATGTAGTATGTGAGCCTAAACTCTGTTCTTTAATATTTCTCCTTCCATTCTCTCTTTTCCGAAGGACGTCTGTGCTAGGACACTGTTGTTCAGAACCCATGAATGCCCATGGACTGGTCTCACGTTACTGAAATACAGAAGGTGTCCATGCTCAGCATGTCTGAAGGAAAGTAATTTTAATCTCAGTTTTATCCTTTCTCTGTTCGGCAATTCTGATGCACACAGAGGGCTAAGATCCATGAGTGGAAAGTTCTGCTGGGTGTCACTAGGGCCAGGTTCAAGATAATTACGAAGATCATTGGCTGTAGCAGGCTTGGGCCCTAAGTAAACCACTGGTTTTGTGAAGGGGGTGGAGTGTGGAAAGGGCATAAAGTCCTCTCCTCTCTCTTTTTTCATCTATGTTGGGCAGGAAGAAAAGATTTTGTGTGTATTGAGGGAAGATTAGAGAATGAGAGAATTCTTTGTCTAAAGAACAACAGGGCAATAACCAGTTAGTCACTTTTATGTTATTAGTCTGAAGTGTTTATTGCTGAACCGTGGAGTTTTACCCATTGTCTACTGTGTGATAAAGTAGGTTGCAGATGGCTTTGTCACACCCAGGCTTGGGAAGGAGCAAATGAATTTCAGTAAAATTAATTTGTGTCTTGTCCTCAGTTTGCAGAACAAAGTTGCGAATTCAGTCATGACTGATGATATAAGGCGGATTCAGCTCTTTGCAAGTGTACACGTTTGCTACAGTATGTAAATGAAGACATGGAAGCTTAAGCACATAATTCAACAATACTGGGGAATATGTTTTAATCTAGTGGCAAGGTATACACTGGAGTACAGAAAAGGCTCAGTCTGGCATCCTTTGTTTACAAGCTCTCACAAAATAACTTGTTGAAGTTAATGAGAGGGAGGTGAAGGGGGCTCATTCTCCTTTTTGCACAGAGCATCAGGAATGAACAAAGCAGTGACAGCAAAAAAAAACCCTGGTATGTTGAAGCAATTTTTATTTGTAGGAATACAGGCTGTGAACTTATTTAGGATGTTTCCCTACAATTAATTAGAGAAATAATTCCTAAACATTTCTATTCAGTTTTCAGGAGGTTTATTTTTTTAAGTAGTTAAAAATTTTGTGAAAGAACAGTTTTAACCAGTAGTTAAAAAACCCCAACAAAACCAAATAGGAACAATGACAAAAAGTGGAAAATAAAAAACTTGAAAAGATGATGAGACTGAATGTTCTGATGGGATTGTCCTAACAAAATGGAAACTGCCTAATTTGGAAAGATGTTTTGTAAAAGTATGCCATCACACACTGAATTCTGTAATATTGTTTTGTGGTTTTGTGTGTGTGGTTGCATGTGGTTTGTTAGCTCTGCAGTGCTTGAAAGTCCTGCTCAGGATTATCTTGTTAGAAGAGAGAAGTTAGTTTTAAATTGCAAAACTGATAGACTCCGTAGAAGAAATAGGTCTCGAATAAAAGCCGACTTGCCCTCAAAGGGACAGTCTGTGGTAAAAGAGAAGTGTTCAAAAGAAGCGTTTCCAGGTAAATACTTATTTGCATATTAATAGTTATGTGCAAGTAATGAAAGAGGAATTAAAAGGCAAATATATGTGGCAAATAAGCTAACCTGTGCAATATGGTTGAGGGTCCTGTGCTTAGAAAACTATTTTGCAGAAATAAGTCTCTGTGAGTGTTTCTCAAGATGTTAAATTTTTCATAAGCATGAGTACTTCATCTGTCGTTAATGTAGACTGATAAACAAAACCCCAAGGCTTGATTTCAATGATGTTTAATTTTAATCCCACATTAAATGCAAGCTCAGGTTTACTATACTACACGTATTATATGATGGGTTAAATAGCAAGAGAACAGTAGTAGGTCATCTTTTTTTTTAATTGTTATTCTAATACCCTGACTTGGCCATCAAATGTTAATGGCTATTGTCTCTTGTACAACAATAACTGTATGCTTGAATTATTTTGTGGTGCAATACAATATGTACATTAATTTTTGCATCATGTTTTAACAATGTGAATTTTAGTATTAAAATCACAATAGTAAATTACTAATGCCATTAACCAGCAGCATTGATTTATTATGCAGATTTAGTTATAAATTAGGCCTGATCCATAGTCCATTGAACACTTGCTAAAATCTTGAGACTTCTGTGGCTAGACCTGGTAAATGAGAGAGAGATTTTCTTACCTTTTTCTTTTGATTAATTTTAACTGCTGTACAATTTTGTTCAAGTATGAGTAGTGGCATTTTCACACAGAGCTGTGATATTTTAGGATTTTTGTTTTGTTTGTTTTTATTGAGTTTAGCATCAGAAAGCATAGGCTACCCCACCAATGTGAGAACTAGAAATGAAATAGATGTGTCTTTATTCATTCCACAGCTAGAAGGAATGAGCAGTAAGCTAGCAGTATACTTGCCAAAGTAAGTGAGAAATACAGATGTTTCAGTAGGAATAGAAAATATTAGTTACGCAACTCGTGACAGAAATAGCATTGTTTGCATTTAAAATACATAAAAAGCAAGCCCTTATATTCTAATTGGACATTATCTCCTTAAATTCAGTTTCCCCCTTTCACTCATCCACATCACTTTTGATAATAAGACTTCACCTTGCCCAGTAGAAGAAACTGTTTTATCCTCTCCTGAAATATTTCTGCAGTGATATGCAAGGTACTAATTATGCCGCTGCTTATGACAGGCATTCTTACACTTCGCTGTATAGGCATCATTCAGTTGGGACCCAGATGATTTGCCCAAGCAGTGCGTTTGTAGACTGTTGCTAAAAACAATTTCACTCCGAGACCATTGGACTTCTTACAGTCTAATTTTGGCCATATATGAGGGTTACTTAAATACAGAGATAACATTAATCTTTCACTAGCAACAAGTGCTGGCTGTGGTTAAGACCAGGAGCTTAGCATTCCTGTAATCAAAATGTTGTTGCTGGACATGAGTAATACAGTATGTGATCATTTCTGAACATTAAATCTAACCTGGATTGGGTTCAGCTCCGCTACATGATACCATGTTGCCTCACATGGCACTGTTCTACCCCTTTGGTCCTTGAAGATACGGGACAGTAATTAGCAAGTACCTCATTTAATTGGCAGGAGTTCATATAATACCAGTCCATGTCCTCATGATGCTTGCGTAAATAAGTGTTTCTATTTCTGTAGACAGTAGGCATTTGGATTTTTTTTTTTTTTTTTAAACAATATAACTGCCTGGGCTTAGCGTTACAAATCATGAAACATTTTGTTTATGCATTATAAATAGTGATATCTATTTATAAATCAAAGGCACTGTGTTCTCGCTCTATTCCTAGGAGGCCTTTGGTTGTGTTAGCATTACCCACACACGTGCTTCCATGTTGTTGCCCAAGAAGCTAAATAGAAATATATGACTCTTAGCTGGCCTCATTAATGAAACAATAGATACGGGTTGGGTGCAGAATCTGAAGGAGTCACTGAAAAACATAATAAGCAGTGAGGGGGAAAAAACAACCCCAACAAACTGAACATATTTTAAATTATTAAAAAATGTTATTCATGGAAAGCAACGCGGTTTTATTTAGGGAGGTGGAAGGAAAACCCTGAGGTGGCAGAGGATTCCTAAAGGGCGGAGAACAGTTTATCTCTATCCCGCATAGTCATGTGGGGACAATTTATCCTCATCTTGGAGGAACAGGAAATATTTTAAAGTTAATAATGTTTCTGCCACCTTTCTCTCCCCTCCTGTCATGCTTACAGTCAAAGGTGAAAGCCTACCCTACATCCCCTGTGACTGGTACAGAATCTACATCAGAAGCAGAGAGATGAGGGAAGGAAGAAGAGTGGAATGAGATCAGCTCTGTGGTTTGCGACAGCCTATAAAACTAGAAAAGCCTTTACAAAAACTGGAGCCAGATAGAACTCATAAAAAGCCAGTAATCTCCTCTAAACATGGGCCAGTTGGCAATCCCATGCTGTGGTTGTTTGTCATTACAATAGGATATCTTGCTGCAAATCAACAGATGATTTCTAATACAGTCGTGTATACAAACAGTAGAGAAACGTTTGTTGCTGTTTCTTTCAAGCCTTGTGGACTGAATTTATCACTGTGCGACAATCCCTGCCCCAGTGATCTTGCAGTTTGAAAGAAACTGCAGATTCTAGTGCAAAGAAGTTGCTGGAATAACTGGTATTGATGACTGTTTTGTTGCGCTCCCCCGTCGCTGCAAACTGGGAAGTATCTCTTCTGCTCAAAGTACCTTCAGCATTTACCTTGTTCATCTAGGTAATGTAGTATTAACCCTAATACTGTGTTTGAAGTAGGTCCCTAGATAGTTAATAGCAAGAGAAGTGGTGTAGTAAGCAGAAACACTGCTCTTGCCTTGTTGCGTTATGGCTTTATTTCTGAGCCCACTGTTTTACAGGGGTTTTTTGGCCTATGATATCCCTGCTGGCATGCTATACTGTACACTTCCTTACTGAGAGCGTGTACTGTTGCCCAGCACAGCTGTAGGCATAAGCTATTGCAGACGCCTCTGATGCACTCCTGACATAATAGACCTGATGACCCTGGGGCCTTGCAGCGCTCTGTTTAGGGTGAAGTGCCGCTTTGCTGCCTACGTAAACTATATACATGACCGCTCCCCCCCTCCATGTGAGACGGCTGCAGAGACCCTGCCTTTAATAGGCAAGGTTAGAAGGATGGAGTGTGGCACATGGGCTGAGTCTTCCTTTTTATAAATCGGTAACAATAGGGTGTTGACAGGCCTTGAAGCCTAGACAGGCTACGAGGGTCATCACGATAAGGAAGGATTAGTGTATATAATTTGCCAAATATGGGGCCAGCCACTAGCTGGGTTTTTCTGCACATGGCAAATTATCTACAGTAGGTTTGTGGCATGCACCTTAGCTGCTGGCTATATTTATTAGCAAATTTACTGCCACTTCCAGTTAAGAACTATATGCTAAACAGGGAACGTATGCAAATGTGGTGAAAGAAGTTTTGGGTTGCATTTTGATTGAAGAATAAAAATGGAGTGTGCTGTATATGTCTTAAGTATAAATACTTTTCAGTGTACCATATCTGTTTTCCCCCTAAGATTTTCACTTGAGAGATTTTGTATGCATCTTCATTCTTTGTAAATAAAGCTGTTTCTAACTTAATTCCCTGGAGGGTACAGTTATCCAGCCCAAAGATCAATGGTCAACAGAAAATATAAAGAGCCCCTAGATCAGATCTTTGACTGCTTTGTGGTAGATAGCTAAACTGTCCACCTTAAAACGTTAAGAGAACGATAAATGCTGTAAATTCTTGGCTGCGGTGAAGAAGAACTTGTTAACCCCAAAGTTACTGGAAATAGATATGGTCAAAATCTAACAGCATTGCTGTGTTGTAAACTGTATTTATTCCTTAGAAGAAGAATACAGGGATTTAGTCAATTCTTGCAAGTATTCTCCAAATCAGATTTTCACTGACTTTCTTAATTTGCAGTTTGGGGCAGAGTTCGTACTTTTGATCTTCCAAGTGATACTGTGCCAATTTATGGCAATTTGTACAAATGTTTAAGAATTAATACACATGTAGTTACTTTTTTCTTTATATTTACTTCAAGGTTTTATTTATTAGTATGACAGTTTCTTTAAAGTAAGATGCCGCAGTCTCTTTGTGGTTCCTTCCTCAGTACCTTGATAAGCTCACCCATTAAACAAAAGACACAGTGTAAATACAATTTTGCAAGTCATTTGAGGATGCAGCAAAAGACATAATTGACTTTTTAGTCCATTTTTAGAACAAACTCTCTCAAGGCCTTTTTTTCCCTCACAGGAACACTTCCCACTGCACTGGAACTGACAAGACTGTATGCATTACTTTATTTTGATACTGACATTTAAACAATAAAATAAAGCCATTTTAAACAAATAGTGGTGCTTTAAGTGTCTGAGCTGTCAAGATATCAAATTATATAACTTGGAAAAATCAGAATTCATTGTTAATGGTATGCACTTAACACAAAGGGTCGCTGGAGTACTAACCAGATATATATTCAGCTACCATGTTGGAGCTAACAGGCTATATTCCTTTAGATAGAATTGACTATATTCACTTAAATGGACTTGACTCTAGTACAATCACTGTATTCAAATGTCAAAAAAAAGAGAAAGAGGATGTCACGTAGGGTCACAAATTATGTTGGATTTTGACAGATTGTAGCCTTGCTTTACAAGAGCAGTAACATCTCATTTGTCACCGTTTGATCTGTAAGTGCGGGAATGAGAGCGGAAGGCCCTCCATCTCCACCGCAATTTAATCGCTCTGAGGCCGACAGTGGCAGCTAAAGCCACCTGCCCATGCACTGTACTGCTGATCTGTTTTAATTTAATCGTCCGTCAGCTGGGATGAAAGCATAAATCGTCTCTCTTTGATCTGCAAACGGTGTGGTTTTTTTGTAAAGCATGGTGCAGAATCAGGGAGACAGTTTTCACATTTAGTGCAACATAGACAACATGGGCTTTAAAAGCTTGTAAGTGATATTTCACTGTAGTAGTAAAGCAAGAAGTTGCTCTTTTTGTAAATTGATATGAAATAGCGTAAGTTTTTAAAAAAAAATGGTCGTAGGGGAGGTTATTGATTCATAATGTATTAATTATTCAAGTTTGAAAAGCCAACCTCTACCCTTAAATAACTTAAACATCTTTAAAACTCTGAAGAACCTTAAATGACCTTGTTTACAAAGGGCGGGGATAGGAAAAATTATTTGGCAATAACACTGGGTAATTCTGTGAACTGTCAGCTGTATACTGGGCATGTTATTTAGTTATATCATTGCATGTAAATGAAAAAAGGAGGATCTTTTTAAAAAAAAAAAAAAAAATCCCTTCTCCAGTGGAAAGTTTTGCCCTTTCCTGGTATTGTTGGAAGTTTCGTTTAAGGCCAAAATGTTATTTGCACATCAAATATGGTTGGTAAGCCAAACCCTGCTTTTGGCTGTACTCATTGAAATCTTACACCCTTTCATGGAAAGAACCAGCATGAATACAACTGAAACTAAAATGGTAACATTTGGACAAAGTCTTTCTCGTTATTATGTTTTCTTACAGAGTAGCTAGTGCGCAAAAAATCCTGATTTCTACATCGCACTTCTCCCTCTCAGCCCGTTGTCCCAACCCTTTACGGCTTCCTTTTTCAGGCTTGTGCTTTCTTAGGTTTCACACTTGGCCTCTCTCATGAGGTACGTCATTCATAATTTTGACGTTATCCATTTGTGAGGAGAACCACCTCCTTTAGCTCCTTGTCAATCCCAGCTGGGTCTTCAAGTGCTTCAGTCTTTAAATCTGAAGAAGCACAGCAATGGAAGGCTCACCGTGAGAGAAGGCTCAACTGTGAGAATTTTGACTGACCCCATAAACCTTTAAATGCACTGTCTCCTCTCCCTTTCTTATGACAGCTTTAGGGACTGTACTCCCAGTTCAAATTCCTGATTGCCAGTATGAAAATCAAAATCTCACAAACTCCCCCCAAAATTCATACAAACCTGAAGAGTTGCATATATTTTCTGCAGTGTTATTTTTCTGACTGGAATTGGAGGTATGAACTGCCCAGTGAGATCTTTGAATATCTTTCCATTAGTGCTAAGACTAGACTGTGACTTCCCTCTTGGAGAAGATTTTTTTGTGGTCAGATGTCAAAACTGGGAAGTTCCTTTCCTAGTAACAAATGCAGTGTGTTTTCTTGACTTCTCAGAGAGCACAAAACACAAACCACAGCTTGTAAGAATCTCCTCTTTTTGAGTGACTAAACATCTTTTATTTACCGAACAATCTTGCAACGTTTTATTTGAGAAGGTTTTCCATCTCCATTATTTGTAGCAGGATTTTATTATTTGGCAAAGGATTCTGTCCTGGGGTAAAGAAATGTTTATGCTTTCTCTTGTAAAAATCCATTCAGCCTATGCTGGAATACAAATAGTGAAAAATTGCCTTTGTCCTTCTTTTGCTTTCATTCCTCATGAAGATTTTTTCAGGCTGACAATATAATAAATAATTATGGAGTTGCTGTGGCCCTGGAGCGGGGAGGGAGACAGAACCAGGCTGCTGTCTCCCAACACAGATTCAGCTTATGGACCAAACGGGGCCTGACCACTTTGAGAGCACTGGTTTTGTCTAAAACACACAAACACATTTTCTTGGGGAAAGAAGAAGAAAGAAAACAGAGAAAAAACTTACTCTTATCCCCAAAATTGGCCTCTGGGACTGACCCAGATCGCTGGGGCATGAGCTCACACAGCATGGGACCAAGGGAAGACAAATGGGCCAGACTATTCCTAGCCCTACTAACTGACCCTTGTCTTGTCTCTGAGTTTTCTGCTACAAGTTAAGGTGGCAGGGATCCTCTGGTAGCAATCAGTGGTGCTGTTCTGAAATTTGAGTGTTAAAAGGTTGCTAACAAAGCATGTGAAAGAGAAAGACTTCTGTACTCGCAAATACTACAAATTGTTTTCTTTCTCAGTTTCAAAAATGCAGCTGGAATATCGTATGTGTACAGGCTAGTAATAACATACAGCAAAAGGATATTAATTTGCAAAGTTGAGCATTATTTGCCTAATTTTCTGTATAAAGTCTGATGCAAGAGAAAGCAGAAATTAAAGTTGGATGAACTATCATCAGTTCTGATGTTTTCTAACTTCTGACTTCTTGCCTTTGCAGAGCAAACCTGAGGATGGCTATGCAATGTTTGTAACTGTAAGGGTTTTTAGATGGAATAATGAAGTGCACAGACGCATGCACCCTGTGTGGAGTAAATGGTGGTGACAGTTATCTTTAGTCGTGTGTAGGTAATGATGACACAAACAGCAATAAATGTCATACAGCCTTATACTGAACTATCATCTAATCAGTCCCAGGAAGGTTTATTTAAATGTATTTAAATAAAAGCAGTCTGAACTAGCAAAAGATGACAAATTAATTTTCATACTAATTTTTTATCTGAGATAAAATTATTTTGCAAGTTTGAATAGCTTATTTTCCCTAAATATAAAAGATTTCTACCAAATTTTAGTCTTCATGATGATGCTTAATGTGCATAGGGCATTGCTCCACTGAATTTATAATTGAGCTGATAAATTAGCTCTTCATTTTTGAGTACTGATAAAAGGCACGTTTTCTAGTCCCATTGCAGTAACTGGCAAAACTGTCACTGAGCTACTGGATACAGGATGAAACTCTTAGTACTAAACCATAACATCCTGAAAGATATTTCCAACAAGTCTGACTTTTTAATTCCAGCTTTATGAAAGATGATGTCAGTCTAGTTTTGTATCCCTCTCATACATCCAGTCCTTTTCCCTCTTACTGCGTATTTTTTATTAGCTTTTCTACTGGAATTCTGAACTTCATTGCAGTGCAGTCAGATAAGTACAAATATAAACCAATCCATGCTGCTATCAATACAGTCCTCTCTTAAAACTCCAGCGCATACAACAAACACAGATAACTCCCTCCTGATAATGTCCTTGTATCTACTTAGACTAAGTAGGGTAATGAAAGTGAAGGCAAAGACACAAATGGTATACAGCATATGATAGGTTAATGGAAAGTGCAGTAACAACTAATGAGTAGGGAGAAAACCATTCAAGAGTGTTGCTAGTTATTTATAGGCTCTCACTAGTCCATTCATTTGTGTTGCATTTGTGATGTTTGTATTATTTTTGCTAACGTGTTCTTCATTCATACTCTCCGTTCTTCTGTGTCAATGTTACTTTCGACAGCAATCACCAGAAATCCCCTCTGTTGCAAAAAGCAGAAGCACTAATAGAAGGATATGGTTATGATACCCTGATGGCAATATGGTGATAATGTATACATGATAGTTAGCACTTCTGTCTTTATTTTTCTTCATATATTTTGGTGTTTTGTTTACAGCTTGAGGTGTACGGCTTGTCCATTTACATAGTCTTCTTCAATGTGGGTGTAGTTCAGTGTACATCGTGAGTTGTGGTGGCACCATTATGTACTGAATTCTGCATGTACATGTACACATACACAGGTCAAACCACCTGCTGTCTGCCTGTGGCACACTTACGACTGTAGCTTTTGATCTTTTAGGACTGTGTTTTATACTATTGGGAAACCTGTTTTGTTCCGTGGTATGAGTTGGATCAGAGAGTAGATACTCTGTGGGCACACTTAAACCAGGTATTTATTTCTATGGTTGCTTACCATTATGGAGCACAGAATTCAATGACTCAAGTAGTTCAGTGCTTTGTATGAAAGGTTAGTTGTTTTATAGCTGGAAAATTAGAGAAACTCTTAACTTCTTTACTAATACTTTTCTTAATGGTTTGTAAAGTGGACGCACACATTTGCACACATCTGTCAGAATATTGTGAATTACACATTCAGGAGGTCTCCATGATCTAAATGGCAGTATTAAATATTTACCATAACTATATAGACCATGGCAGCCAGAAATTTATTATGAGTACAAATAATTTTTCAGCCTGTCTGTTCTTAAGACAAAAGCAATAAAGCGAGATATTATTTAAATTGATAAAAGATGCAAACACAGCTTCACTGGGTTTCTAGATTCATATTAAAAGAATAAATATTTCATCAGTGATACTAATTAAAGATTGGTCAAAGATTTATCCATGTCTTGTACTGCAAATACCTATCAGACCTGATTAGGAAAAGTAACATTTGTAGTACTGCCCACTAGTTGAAAAAAAATTTTCTGTGAAGCCCACTTTACCAGATAATGATTGTTTTATTAGTCTTTTTTTAGTGAGATGTTACCCAAGAATTCAAGAAGCTAGTTTCTGGTAGAAAAAATCAGTAAGAATTCATTTTTTAAAAGGCAGATCTTTACAATGGCAAATACTGTATCAGGGGAAAGCTGTTAGAATACTACCATTTTACTAATTAATTTCCATGTGGATAATGGATATACACTAAGGAATGGAAATAGATAAAGATCTCAATAGGACAGGCAAAAATTAAGTAAAGCCTAATGGTAATATCTTGTGTCCTTTTTTATAACATCTGATAAAAAAAACCTAGAGCCTAGAAATACACTTTTGTAGTGACACTTTCTAAATTAGAAACCTGGGATTTCCCTTATTTGATCAGGTTGAAAATCTGTCATTCTGATACGTTGTTTCCATCGGAGACCTAATAACTGATTCTTTCAAGACAAGCATTCAAGTAATTAACTTCCTTATGCAGATAATATTTGGAGAGTGGGTGAGTATTTTTTCCAAATGTTCTTTAATTCTCTGGCAAGTTGATAAGGCATATTCCACTGTTTTGCCTATCTAGTCTTAATTCTGGTCCTTTCTTCTGCAAGTGGTCTAAGTCTGCCAGGCTACTTGACTGCAGGATTTGGCCCCAAAAGTACTGAGGTCAGGTAGTAGCTCGGAAAAAAGCTGCAAGTGCTGTTTCTGTCTCCTTGTGTATGTGTCTGGAAACCTGTATGTCCTGTGTTTCTGTCTCAGACCTATGATTTTTTTTTATACAAACTTTAATTGAATTTTTTATTTTAGAACTACAACAGTAAATATAATGGCTGAAGATGTTTCTGGCTGTGAGAATGTCTTTTGTTTTCAATATTTTTTCTTTTTCCATATTAGTAAAAATTATTTAGTTTTAGTAAGTGCAATACAGCCACACTCTGGTTGATACATTAATGAAGAATTTGGCTTTGAAAATTTTTTCTTCAAGAGACCCAAGTAGATACACAGATTAGTCCTGGAATTTATCTAAAAAGAAGTTATTCCTCTCTGTTACGAGGAAGAAGATTCAGAAGTTATGTAAAGCCTCTGCTTCTCCAAATGGTATATTCAGAGTATACTTACTTGATACTGTTTTCATTAATGAAAATACTGAGTAACTGTTAGTTTAAACCATGTCTTTAGTGACCTACACAAACTAGGTACCTGCATGTGTTCACCATACACTCTGTCTCGCTTGCTTTTTGTTACTTACCAGGCACATTAAAATTCACATTTAAATTTCAAATGAGCTAAATAAACCATTTCTTTCAGATAAATAGCTGATTTTGTTCCTCTCATGTTATATTAATATTAGTATTATGGAGTCTTCTGTACCCTTGCTTTACTTCCTGACTATCTGATAATTGGGTTGGCAGAGTATACCTGGGGTCATCTTGTTTAGCTTATCTGCACAAGAGAAAGAGTGGCAAATAATAAGGGAAAGCAGCAATAAAATAGTGAAAAAAAAAATTGAAAGGAAGATTTAATCTTTGACCAATTTGAAACATATCCTAGAGAATCCATGGAGAAAAAGATAAAGTGTGACTATGAGTAAGTTAACTAAACACATTACAGTGTGTGAGAGCAAATGGAGTTAGTCCATTGTACATGTTTAATTTCCTATTAGTCTCTGGCGTTTACTACTCCAGTCTGAGTTGGGGCATCTGTAAATTCAGTTAAATACAGTGCATTGTCTAAACATATCACAGCTCCAATCAGTCACCCGGGCTGCTGATAAGAAGCCTCTTGTATTATTGAATCTACAATAGGGAGGCTCTGCAGGCATGAAGATAACAGCTAGGTATTTCACTTTAAGTATGAGAAAAAACAGTGACTCGCCTTTGCTGCTACAGCTCTGACATTTATTACTACTCCCTGATTTGTTTTATACTACCGATGTGAATTTGGTTTCAGGTGCTTTATCTCTCTTCTTATTCCTAACTTAAGACCTCTATCTGGAAACAGGAAGGAAAAACAAGTAAACCAAAATCAACTTTCATGGTATTACATAGATAGCAACAACTTGAGCACTTTCTAGTGCTTTAAGAACATCTTACTGCTTTCATCTCTAAAGGATGAAACAGAGGCTTTTGTTTATTCTTTCACCATTTTGTTCCTTTAGAATTGAAGGAATCTCAGTGATGTTGCTTCAGAAATGCAGCTACTCCAGAGGAAGTGTGAATCTGGCCGTAATAGTTTGGGAGGTTAGACTTTTCCAGTGTTTTAATGGAAAAAAAATGAGGCATTTTTGTGATCTTTTCATAGAGCCCTTGAGTTTGAAAAAAAATAATAAGCAAGTTCTATCAGCAGGTATCAAAGCAGATAGAAGTACGATGGCAGCATGTCCAGAGTATGTTACATACAGAAAGACACTGCGGATAAATATGGGATTGGTAGTGACTGTCTTTCAGAGTCCTTTATGTTTCTCAATTTAACAATGTCTTTTTAGTCATAAAATTTTGGCAAACTTTAGCTGTTCAGGATAGAATTTCTTCTGCCCAAATATACTACTTAAGCTGATTTTTTTTTTTTTAAAGTTTTGGCTATTGTCAAGAATAAGGCTTAGTAAAAATGTAAAAAAAAAAAAAAAAAGACATTTTTTATAAAACCTTAGGCTTTAGTGCAAAAAGCCGGGATTATGGAAGGACTGGTGATTGTCAAAGCATGTGCCTCTTGCTTTCCCCAGAGAAATTGGTTTAACTTTGGCCAAGACTGTTGGCCAATTTAATGTGACTTTGAATAAGAATATATTGTTCAGTGAGTATAAACTCATATACCTTATTTCCGTAGCATATATATGCTATATATAGACACATAACAGGTCTATATATAGTAGAGAGTATCTGTATATATCATATCATATATTATGTAAAATTTATATATTATTTATTTACTCATAAGCTATATTATATTTAAAATTCAGCAATTCTGATCCTGAAATGTCATGGCAGATAGTTTCCCATTATTTCTGTCTCCTAGAAATATGCCTGTTTTATACTACAGTTAATATATTTGCTATTCTTAATTCATTGGAGATTTTATAGACTTTATTTCTGGTTTGATACATTTCTGAGAGGCTATAATTAATTGTTGAGTAACTTTGCAGTAGAAAGTCCGTAGCTTCTCAAATGTTCATCATTTATTTCCTAAGGCTTCTTTTGTTGTACATGTATGTTGAATTACAGCTGTATTTCTTGAAGTAGCTTACATGAGTTTGTTTTGTTGGAGACCTCAGTTATAACTAAGTTTTATTTCTGCTGCCATCTGAGTGGTAACTGCATAAAGTTCAGTTTACTACTTGACGCTACACAAACAAAATTCCTAAAGGAAATACCCCAAAGGTCAAAATAACCCCAAACCCCTCAGCAAGATCCCTAGTATATGCAAAACCAAAACAAACGAAGAAAACGCTAAGATTCACTACTGTCTCTTGAACCAAGGCATTGCAGTATATTATGTAGATGCAGATTCTGAAGCAAGTTAATGCTCTATTCTGCTGTGTGAAAAACAGGTCTGATTAAGCATTCAGCATCTTGTCTCTTTGACTGCTCGTAGCAGAGTTCCTGGTAACAAATATATTGTGGCTCTCTATGTAACTGAGATTTAGCAAAAATCCAGCAAATTTAAGGCTGTTTTTAACTTTCTGCATAAGCTTAAATCCCTTTTGTGTTCAACCCAATGCAATTAAAAGGCACTCTTGAATTGGTCTGTATGATTCAAGAATCTCAACTGATGGGCTTCTAAAGGAATACCATGTAGTCATCCACTGTAGAGAGATAGTCGCAGTAATACATATCCTGGAGGACAGAAGGGATATGAAAGACTCATTTGTAGTAGGAAACAAAAATGTGGAAAAGCCTTATCCTGGGCATTTTAAAATTAAAGGTATGTGGTATTGCAGCTTTTTTCCCCCTTGCTTTAAAAGAAAATGCTTGCAATTATTGCAAGATTTTTTGGTTTGTGCCACAGATACTTGCAAAGCTGGTGTTCGTTCAAGTTTGTAAGATCACAGTGCTGGGCTTTATTGTTTCTGATGTAGTGAGCATCAAAGGTATGGGTAACATGGCAGGCTAGCACATCTGCTCTTAGCGTTAAAGGTATACCTATTGTAAGAGTGAAGCTTTATGCAGCCAAAGATAGATATAAGAAGAAGAAAGCAGCTAAAGGAGATGGCAGGTAGGAAAACTGTGAAGGGGAAAGAGCTACCAGTTTATGATAAAAACAAAGTCAGAGGTGGTGATTAGGCTGCAAAAACTAATATGTGCATACATACTGGAGTATAAAATTGCTCCCAGTAGACAAAATTCAGGATGTGCCATGCCTTTAGAAAAACCTGTTCATTTTGTAGAAAAAAATGTAAATCACTTCTATACATGGATACGGCCTCTAGTGCACACCAATAGTGACCAGCAGGGATCTCTATACTAGTGAGATCTGCGGGGACCAAGGATAGATTGCATTTACTCTAATCGAAGGTTGAAATTACCAGGGAAAGCCAAGGTGGATATTCGTTTCATGAGAATTAATGAAAGCCAAATTTCTGAATGGCTAGAATTCAGAGGGGGAAAAAGCATCATGAATTGAGAGTGACCTGACATGAAATATTCCAGTCTAACAAAACCAAAGTTGATTAGAACACTGTTTTATGCAAAAACACAATCATTTCCAACTTTTCAGTGAGGATTAGTAATATTGAAATATATTTTCCATCAGAGTTTTCTTGGTATTTAAAAAAGAGAGCTACCAGAACAATTCTAGAGTTTGTAGGAGAAATACTTCAGTAAAGTTTCATCAGTGTAAATATTCAATTTTGTAATCACTATGCTTGTTTCAGTGTATTTTCAGCTCAACTGTTGTTATTCCTTTAACGTAGATCTTTGTATTAGGAGGGACTAGTTGCTCTCCACGTTAATTTGGTGTTGTCTTAAGTGGAAACCTAGGTTCAGCAGTGGCTTACATAACAGAAATTAAATATTGCAGTTTTTGCCCAGCCTGTCTGGAGTCTGTCCACATCACCAAACCAGCATCCAGATTGGCATAGCTTGAAATACTGGCATCGTCTCTGCCAGGATTTCATTATCCAGCGTGTTACATGTTGGTTACAAATGTATGTCAGGATTGTTTGGAAAGCTTGTGAAATGTCTGTCTGGACTGGACTCCAGTTTCTCTCATCAAGTAACTCCTAAATTTTCAGAAACATCTATGTATTTGGCCTTGCTGCTGGAGTTGTCCCTGGCTCAAAGCAATGAAATGGGACAGTCTGTTTCCTGAGGGTCAGAAAAATAAGGTATCTGTGTCACACAGATACACGCTGAGGCTTGATCCACAAAAAAACATACTGCTCTACCACTCACTTCTATATGGTTACTCCATACGGTTACAAAGATGACTGTGAAACAGCCTTGATGCAAGCGTTCAACCTTCAGTAAAGTCAAACTGGTAAGCAGAAACCTTCTCTAGTGTCTTCCTTGCCATGGCGAAGTGGAATAGTATCAGTACCTGTGCTTTGGCCCAATTCCAAGATGAATGTTACCTGTTACAATTTTTCATTGAACGTTTCATATGGCATCAGTAAATTTGTAATTAAAATGCAATGTTATTCATTTATCAATATAAATGGTGACTACTTTTTACTAGTTGATAACTACCATAACCTGGAAAATATGTAGAATAATCACAGTTTAAAATAATTTTGTGAGAATATCAAGAAGAAAAAATAAACCTTTTTTTTGTAGCAAATCGAGTCTAATGTTGATCTTTCTTACAACAGTATATGTGATCTGAATAACCGGTTTTTCTTCAGTTAATATAGCTGACTTTTTTTTGTTTAAGCCCAAGATCTTTCTTTTCCCTAGTAGACAGCCTGTAACTAGGTATTAGCAGTTTTGGGAAGGTTAAATTGCTCTTTCATAGATTAGGATTTGTTAACAGATGTGGTTATTGGTACTGTGTGCTTTCCTAATCCCTCTTCAGTATTGGTGCATCTCCAACCCTACCAGTTTAATTAAAATTGAAATTCTCATATTATTTTGGTGTGTGCTGATTACAGGCAAAGACTAAGTGGAAGTCAGTTTGACATCCCAAGAGGCTTCAGTGTTAACAATGCAGAAAGGTTTTTTTTTTTCCTTTTCTCCCCCTTCATGAACTCCAGATAAGCAGTAGGCCCCAAGTTAGATTTCATTACTATCACGCACTCTTCATGGTCATCTTTTAATATTTGAAAGGATCATTTGTTATCTGGAAATGGTCAATTTTTTTTTCTTTGGCTTTTGAAATATAATTTTCAATTTTTAATTTGATTCATTTAGATGAAATCATTAATCAGGGTTGAAACTGAGTTAATTTTCTGGAAAATAAATGAGGTTGTTAGAGTGAACGTTATTAAGTGAGCTCTTTGCAAGAAAGGGATAATAGCTGAAAATATGGAAGACTTTGAGAACTATAGCAGTTGAGGGATAAAAACCAGAAGGGTTTTTTTTCCTAGCTAAGTGCAGTAATTTTTTAAAGGAAGCTAGGCATAGGAGTGATATTTCAGAACTATCACTATGAAGGTAAGAGTTACAGAGTAAATACTCTCATTAAATATATATATGACTTAAAATGCTACAGAGCCAGAATATAGATAGTGATTTTTAAAAATGCTCTTATATTTTTTACAAACAATATGTTTCTCCTAAAGCTCAGTATTTGCTATTCCAAGCAATGCCCACTTGATTTTTGAGACAGAGAAACATTATTCTTAGTAATTCAGCAGAGGCACAGCCATCCAGGTAGAAAGCTTCAGTACACAGGGTGTGCAGGCTACTAAACCATTTTTTTTAGTCTGACCCAAATTCAGCTGCTGGCGTTGAGAGAGTTTTGTTTGCTTATTCTCTGGAGTTTACTGCATGATACAAAGTGATTAAGATAGCCAGCAAAATCTCTTATAAACACAAACCAAAGAAGAAGGGATTGGACTAGACAGGCAACATCCTAGATTTACCATTCAGATTTATTTCAGTTAACTACAAAATTCGTTTTGCATTGTTTCCTAATGTCATCTACTTTCTGCTAATCTTCTATTTAAAACAGTGCTTTTTTTTCCCCCAGAAGATAAGGCTGCCTCCTCTGTTCTGATAGGAAAGAATTTTCTCCCTTCAAGTGTTCCAGTCTTTGCTCAAGAGTTATCATAACACTGAGCACTTAGTGGCCTTAGGTCAAAATTTTTGATGGAGCACTACAACTCTGTTTAAGTTTTCTTTAACACCCGTGTGCTTGTTAAGGACCATTTCAAAGTCCATTACTGTGAATGAATGGTAGAAATTGTAGGTGTCTAACCCAACAAGATGTTTCCTTGTACGTGTTTTTTAACTGTCCTGTCCAACAAGATATTAAATACTCTCAACTACTTTTAGCTGCAGAGGGAAACAGGAGTGCATGCCACGTTAAAAAGAAGAATTCTCAAATGGAGAAGGGTGGAAAAGTTTCTGCGGTGGAGCAGACAGTCACATGGAAATGGAAATGATGCTGGACTGTAGTTGCTTTCCTTTTGTGATGTACCTTTCCATGATAAAAGAAGAGAGACAGTAATAATCTGACTTGGGTTAAGCTTGAAATATTTTTCTTTTAAAAATTGAAATCTCAGGGAGCACATGAGTTCAGTTTTCCTTTCCCTTTAAAAGCAGACAAACAGCAGCAACCAAATCTGAACCCTGGCAGACACCGAAGTTGAGTTTGTACATCCTCTCTGCTAACAATGTTAACTTGAAGAGGTGATAGCTGCAGGCTTTTAAATGTCCAAAACGGTATTTGAAAGATGGTTATTTTGAGACAGAGCAGAACAAATGTTGATTTACAATTTCATTTTCAGTTACATCATCGTGATGTAATGAATCACAGTGATGTAACAGCCTCAAGTGAATAGAGTATAGCATGTTAATCCAAAATGGCAGCTGCATGGTATAAATATTGTTGGGCAATGCTAACTGGTTTTGAGCTACATGAAGCAAGTACCTCTTCTAGGAGTGGCAAAAGTACCTCTCTTCTGGAATAAGAGAAGGTCCTGAAGTCCCGCCGCATGATTAAGATCAGTCACTTGTCATCAATTAGTCAATTGCAATTAGTTACTACTAATGGTTTTTGTATCCCGCCTGCATTATAGACCCTACATGCTAATAGGAACAGATTAATGGCTCGGCCAGGGAGGCCAGAGGCCCCTGTTCTTAATAATATAATTTATTATTAAGAATAGTAGGTTTATGGTAGTATTGTGTAGATGCTATGAGAGTATGAAGGGGGCCTGCTAATAACGTAGTCCTCTGCCTTTGAAGTTAATACGCTTTTAAAACGGCTGTAAGTAGCAGAAGCAGGATCAGGCCAATGCTGTGCCGTGAACTTGTTTTCAGATCTATCCTGCATACACACCTTTGGGTTTAAAGGTATTGTTTTCAATATGCAGTGTATTTTGGTATGCAGAAGCTATTTCTCATAGGATGTATTTACATAACTTCTTAAAATCACTCAAATTTTAAATTAGGTTTTAAAATGTTCACATTGAGAAAACAGTTGTTGTTTCTGCATGACTTTTAATTTTGCTGCTTGATTTGGTTATAACAATGGCTGCTTTTCTCACAACTCTACAAAATGTTCGCAGAGTCGTGGTCCCTGCCACAGTCAGAGCCAAGTAAGACTCTTGCACTCATAAGTGAGTAAGGTTCCTGAGAACGTCTAGAGCGTTTACATAAAGTTGTTTCCTAGCCAGGCTGTTTCCAGGATGTTGCTGCATTTGATACTCATGAATATCAAATAGCTTGTGGTGGGAGGAGGCACCAGGGAGCATGAAGATGGGATAGGGGCAAAAAGATGGCGAGGATTGCCTAGTTAGATGTGTAGAGAAGGACCCACTTGTCAAGCTGAGTGTGTACAGCATGGTTACTAAACAGCGTTTTGCTACTTACTTGGAGGCAGTTTCTGACGGGTGGCTTGGCTACTGGCTATGATTTCAGAAGTTGGTTCTTTTGAACCTTATCAAACCATCTCCCAAACCCCCTTTTTCTATGGTGTAGGAAGTGCTTCTCTGTCCAGCTTCCTTTTCATGTTTTCTTCGGTGCTCAGTCCTGGCCAGCTTCATATTTTCTTGTGGTGTTTTGTGGTATCTTTGGACACAGCCATATCTAATCCTTTCTTTCTTCAAGAAGTTTCTTAGAGGGAACGTTGCATTGCATTTCTTATTTAAAAGTATGTTAACAGAAATTTGCTGTAATTTCGGCATGGAGATTCTGCCCTCCAATGGTCATTTGCAGTTTCTGGATAACCTTCAGTGTTTGTCTTATGATGGTGTTAAAAAAGTCAAGACTTCATTACATACTTATTTACATTAGAAGTCTTTCCAGTCAGGAAAGGCTGGTTTGCTTCCCTCTGCTGTGTTATTGACTCTGTTTTGTAACTGTGCCATTAAAACTGTGTCATTAAAACAATGAGGAACTTGCTATCTAGAACTGCCCAAAACTTACAATGTACAGCAGTGGACAGCAATATTGGGCCTCTGAAGATGATGAATCGAGAAATAGTAATAGCATATCTAAAACTCCTCAAGGATTTTTGCAAAATGACCACACCTTACTCCCACATAACCTTCCTTTAAACCCATGCTTCTGGGAAGTTTTAACTGCAGAGATCTGTATTAGTTGGGCCTTCATCTTGAGCTGAACAAGATGTTCTGCTTCTTTGGTACATTCCTGATGTGGACAGATTAGTAATATGAGAACAGCAAATAATTTTTATTTGAGTGGATTTTAAACCAGATGTTATACAGTAGGAATACCTGTGCCCTGAGCCACTGCTCACTTGGTTCTCCACCTGGCCTGATATGGAAGCAAAGTATTTTAAGAGGTGGATAGTTAATTTGCTTTGTTCCTAAGGACACATTTTATGTAAGCTTTTAGAAACATAACAAATTTTTGTAGCCACTAGACAGTAAGTAGCTGTCTGGTGAAACAAATTTCATGTATAAAATCAAACAGCAGGGGAAGTCTTTGTAAAAGTTTTTTTTCTTTCATGTCTCCTTATTGCGCAGCAAACAATGGTAGGAATTGGACATTCACACAATACTTAGGATGTCACTGAATGAAACATGTCAATTCAGGTTTGGCCCAAGTCATTCTGTACACAGATGCAAACATAAGCCACTGATTGCAAAAAATTTTAATTTATTTGCTGTTTGGATAAGGAAGCTGAAGCTGCGATTCACATGTTTTTGAACGGAGTGCACTGGGATGGGATAACCATCTGTCCTGTAAGTGAGATGTTCAGCTATGTGCAACTATTGATAGTAACATGGGGTACTGGCTAGCAGTGTTATCTAAGCAGTCGCCAAATGTTTAAGAGTACACAAATAAAATTGAGTTAAAATGACCATTTTTAAGGGACTTCTGAAGCTTTTAAAGAAAAAGCAGGATTTGTGAGTGCAATAGTCCTGCTTCAAGTTTCTTATTTCAAGCTAAGCTTACCAGTTTAATTTTAATCCCTTTCAAACGCCTTGGTCATGCTTTGAAGATAGAAAACCGCCCCCTCAAGCTCTGAAGCTGAGCAGTGGCCCTTTTTGTTTCCACAAGCCGAAAATAAAGTGTTCGCATGAGCTCATTTACAGAGAGTAGAGTTGGCAGCCTTATCAGGAGAGGCGAAAGGAGCTCTGAAGATGAAAAGCTATCGCTGTGACAGAAGTCTTTATTAGGTTGGGCAGTAATGGAACGTGGTGTACATGGGATAAAGTGACGGCTACCTAGAGCATTTAGGGAAAACCAGAAGAGTAATAATGTTTTATGTTGTTCTTAGGCTGGCTTCTTTGGTGATCCCTCTGGCCCAGGAATGTTTGGAGTGAAAAAGGGGACTATGTAAACAGCATACTGTCTCAGCTTTGCTTGGTTATTTGAGCCTCTGCTGATCACAAAAAAAGAGTGAGTCAGAAAAAGGAGACGTAAAGATGAGTCATTATGTAGTTTCATAATTACTCAGCATTCCCTTTTGTGCCAACCCTCTACTATAGAGCTTGCTGGGAGACAGACTTTGATTGAAAATCCCTTTATCCAGTTTCACACATATGTCAAATCCCATTTACAACAAATACTTCTGTTGTTGAAATTCAGGTTTCTCAGGATAATTTTTTTATATATTAAAAATGCTAAATGTATAATTACATTAAGATAATACTTTAGTAGTTTATATAATAGTCTATATAAAATATAATTAGCATGAGAGTAAAACATTTGATTTTTTCAGCTTGCTCCAGTGAGTTATTTCTTTTGCATTCAAGGTGAGGTGGCACTTTTCTATCAGTTTCCACAAAAAATCTCTATATTGTTGTTGCAAGTTTTGTTTGTAGTGGTTAAAAAGACTTTGTACAACAAATAACTGATCACCCAAGCCCACTGAAGTTAGTGAAATTTTTGTCATTCGCTTTTCTTTCTGTGGATTGGGACTGTAACGTGTGATACGTACTATGTAACCAGCAGATACGCCCTCTGATGCCTTCTTACCTTATAGCGAGCAAGACTGTGAATTTCCCAAAGCTCATCTCAAGTCTTTGCCAAGGATGTGTGGAGCATCCTGTTTAGCCTAGCGGGCAGTAGTATTGCAGGGACCTGTATTCTACAAGTGTTATTTAGCCCACCTTGTGCTCCTGTTCACTAGGACTGAGAGGGGTAAAATGGCAGTTACGACCGAAGCCTGCAAAATCCACTGCATGTCTGGGAAACAGCCTGTTACTTGGGTGTACATTCATAGCTGTATATACATACATCCATGAATAGAGGAAGGATTCCCTGAAAGCCAGTTCACTCAGCAACTGCTGATTGCAGTTTGGAAATACAGTCTATAACTGGGGCTAGTCTTATCCTTTTAAGACTTACTCCTGTGACTTCAAAATGCTGTGTTAATACTGTTTCAGGGGTTTAAGGAGTTTTGACTTGCGCAGAGGTCTTTGTTTGCTCTTTGTGTATTTATTTTACCTATGTGAACCAAATGATCTGAATTTGGCCCGATGGGCTTTTTCAATGTGGAGGGCTCTTTTTCTTCCAGCTGAATGCAGTGGCAAAACTTCTGCTGACTTTAATGGGAATAGGACTGGAACTTACTGTCATCACATAAAAGATCAGCTTTATATTGATAATAAACAGTATAATTCCACTAATCTTCCCCCTGTCATTGACAACCTGTATGGCTTTTTATTGTTGTTTTTACTTCAGAATTTTTCCCATTCATTTGTTAGATTTCCTTCTTCATTAAGGATTCTTTCTTGCTAGCCCAGGATTAAAGTCACAGCAACATTTTGTAGGTAACAATGTCTTCACAACCCAAACCCATTAGAACTAGTGGTACTTTAGCTAAAAGAAAAAATGGATAGCTAATTGTTTCTGGTTCTTATAAATTTCACAGCTGCTATGAAATTCAAATAGAGACCTGCATTGCTTTTATAGGCATCTCTGCCCCTCAGTAAAAACAAAAAGGCTTTACTTCAAGTTTTGAATTGCCTTCTTTAATGCCTTTAAACAATAGACCCATATCTTCATTTAATTAAAACAGTAAAAGTTGTGCCTCAACCATACAGATTGACAGAGGACTGTAATTGATTTGGCTCATTTTTTTATCACAATTAACAATAAAACACAGTGCATTTTGCTGGAGAAGTAACTGAGGAAAAAACAATGAAGAAGAAAGATAAATGGCAGTAATACTGCTTACATTAATTAGGAGGGTATGTTGAATATTATTCATGCTGGAAAAAGTCTGCAATTGGGATTTTAGTGGCATGGGAGTTTCAGTCGGAGTTTTCTCTGAGTAAGGACTGCAGGCAATTGTTCGTCAAGAAAACTGTATAAAATCACTGGATTTTAATAACAGATCTTTGTGCAGTGGGACATGCCACTGATCTTTAAGCATGTCCTCAGGTAAACTGCTCCTTAATAAAGTGTGAGGGAAAACCTTCTCTTGAAAGATAGACTTACCCGTTTTTTCATGGGCTGTGTTAAGATCCCATATTTGGGTGGGGAAAAAAGCACCAATTTTCATTGATCCTACATCCAAATTAAAGTTTTGTTAACAGTTGTACCTCAAAACTGAAAGGAAGGGAGGACACGTCCACAAACCGACTTTCTTAAATGAAGTTTTTGCACCTTTACAATAGTTTTGTTCCTTTGCAATGCTTACTTTCTTGCAAAACAGTATTTAGTCTGGTTCCTCACATTAATAATGTAAATTGAAACTAGCACTAAGTAATCTACCCCTTTTTTTTTTTTGTGGTATCTATTGATGAATGAAAAGGACATAAAGGAATTCTTTGTCTCTCCCTACCTGTTCTCAGTGGAGGAGTTACTAACGCAGCCATTGATCTTTGCCATTGGCAGGATGGACTGTGTTGCAATTGCATGTAATAAGATATGTTTTCTGTTCTAATTTCTAAACTGACTTAGTTTTACACTTCTTAAAATCAAATAATATGCATTAACCAGTTTTGGCATTATACTTTTGGAATCACCATTCATTTTATGATGCATGACATGTGAGACCTGTGTAGAAAACATCTGATTAAGGCCCAGTTCAGTAGCAACAGTCTGAGATGAACAGGTAAATGTCTGTTCACTTCATTATGTGTTGTTTGGTCCACGTAACTGAAGTTGAACCCTTTTCTATCTCTGCCAGCAGAGGCAAAATTTCTTTACTGGTACTTCAGACCTTATGTACATAATAGTTAACCTGTTTGTTTGTTTTTAATGTTGTGAAGTACGTTCATGATAGACAGAAACTTTTATTTTCAATTTCCCTTTAAAGCTCAGCACATAGAGCCTTTCTTTCTTATGTATATGCTGCCAAAGGAGGATTTCCTCTAGATAAATTATGCCCTCTCTTTCTTAAACAAGATTTAAGAGCTTCTCCGGCTGTTAAGTATAGTATCCGGCACTTGAAATCGCAGTCTGTTTAGTTCACTGTGACAATTGCCAACTGCATGGAATTTTGACAAGGATTGTATACCTTAGTGGTATGGTGTACTGCATGGCTTAAGAAATGTAAAGTATAGAGTGCATTTCTTTATGTTTAGTTCAAAGATTAAAGTGCATTCCTCAGAGTAGAAGCAATAGAATAGGACAAATAAAAAACAAGCATATGAAAAGCTTTTTTTACTCTATCTTATATACTTATGTAACTAGGAGGAGAATTTCCCATCTTTTAATTAGATCATTTTAAAAATGAAGACGTCCATGTAGAGGATTTTTAACTGTATTTTAGTGCTGTTTTGTGGAAATGGCTTTGAATAAAAAAATGGACCACGCTGTTCTGGATGTAGGGAAGGTACTAATCAAAATCACGGAACTCTGGCTCTGAATTTATTTGAACTTTAGGAATTTTTTTATGTGGAATTTGAGTAATCTTTGGTCTGTGGAACTTGTATTAAAATTCACTCTGAATGTGAAAAGGACTGGACAAAGATATGATTCTCAATTTTAATTTTGCAGTATAGTCTCATTTTGCTTTTTGCTCATAACCTTAATTTAAAGGTCCGGTTATCACTAAAACTCTGCTAGGTTGAGGTATTTAGGCTATCTGGCCAAGTTTCCTATTGATCTAGTGCTTTACTGCAGGTTAACCTAGTTTCAAGAAATATGTAAGTACCATCACTGAGAGAACAACAGACCCCACACAAACTTGGCACAAAGTAGAGAAGTTTACTATACTTCCACTCTTCGTGGATAGTTTGAAAAGAAGATCACTGAGCAATCTAAAAGGAAAGGCACAAGCTGGAGAGAATAATAAAGAGGTATCAATCCACCGTACCACACCATCTCTGACACAATGGCATGACAAGTGGAAAATAACTTAACTCTGTAAAATGGGGAAAAGGCAGTAAAAAATGAATTGTGTTACAGTTTCTAAAACCTGCCTCAATTCAAGAAACAAATGCTCCTGAGCATTGCCAAGGTGTACGATGTTCACATAAATCTCCCATGTCAGCAAATGGGAAACATGTAAAACCTTAAGAAACAGTGTCAGAAAATATCAGATTTGTTAAGACCATAGAGATCACTGATTAAAAAAGGTCCCATCTTCAATCCCAAAGGCCGTCCTCATAGGATCCATCCTCAGTGCCGTCTGTTTTGCTTTTCTCCAATAAATGATATGGCTGACGATTCCCAGAAAACATATTGATGTTTCCTATAACTGACACACAATTTTGCTGGATATAAGCATACTTACAGGCGTGTTCTTCAATGGTGAGTTCCTTTCTTTTCTGCAGGTTAACTAAGTTGAGGCTTCGAGGAAGAATGTTTGAATCAGTTTCCTTTGAAAATACAGACAAGATCTTATTCCTGTTATGTCGTTATAGTAATGCAATAAGCAGTGCTGTCTTGTTCAGAACTCTCTGCATGTTTTTATACCATTCTTCTGAATATATCTAGTCCAGATTAAAATTAGTAGGAAAAAACTTGAACATCTAAAAATGGATCCAAATTTGACCTCGGGATCAAAATACCTTCTGGAACAAACAAAGCACATTGCAGAGGGAAGTTCTGATCCAAAGCAAAAGTTGTAAGGTCAAAGAGAGGGAAAAGAGGAAGAGGAAGAAAGAGGCTTGTTTTGCTTAAAGGACAGTCCTAGGTATAATTTTGGATCTTATGGGAGTAATCTGGAGGTGCGGGGATGGGCAAAATCTAAACGCTGAAAACTGAACCACACAGAGACTTTATTTGCCAACAGCTCTCAAGACCTTTGTGTTCAGTTTCCTGTATTTGTATTGAAGGATTACCTATGTAAGGCAGGATAAAAGAATGAGTACGGAATTTCGACTCTTAGCTTTTATTAATCATTAAGCAATGCAGTGTAATTTGTTCGAGTTACACTGTGATGTGCAAAGCACATGCAGCCTTTGGTGATCATTCTCTCAAGAGTTCCTGCTGGAGAAAAAGAAGCGTACTCGCTGCAGCACATCATGGATCGTGTCATCTCCTTTTCCTTTAAACCTATGTCTGTTTTCCTGATCACAGAGGTGACAGCAATTACATTTTTTCATGGGGAACTCACAGGACCCAGAGAACTCATCTATATTCAAGAACAATTTGACTGCCCTTTGTATCCAGTTAAGAAGTTAGAACTTATATATAAAGTTTCATAATCTGACTTTCAAAGGAACTAAAGAAGTCTTAAAACTAAATGATGATTATGCTAGAAGCATTTCTGATACTCTTGGCAATAGTATCGAGTAAATATTTTTCATATGTTGTATTTCCACTTTGCATGAATATTTTAAGCTGTGACTGTCCTCTCTTGACCCAAGAATTTTAATGTCTTTAATATCATAGCAAATGTATATAAATGTTTCAAGTAAAACCTTACATGAACTAGCCTGTACACTTTGACTATATAGACAGGAAAAGTATAAAAAAAATACAGAAAGTGAACTTAAAATTGCAAAACAATGTTAGGAAAACTTCTGTTGAAATGATTGCTTCTGAAGGCAGAATAACAATATTCTTAGTAATTCAAAATTATTAATGTTTCAGTCAAAAAAAAGGGGGGGGGGAAAGAACAGCTGAAAGAATCCCTTGTTGAAATACGGCAGGAGGAACATATACAGTAATAGGTGAAAGGGCACTACATGTTTCATGGAAAGGGACACTGGAAAAGATGCTTCATAATATGTCCAAGGCTCTTTCTGCTAGAAATTTTGGGTTTCTGATGAAGATGAAATACAATTCAATTATTACTGAATTTTATGGTGAACTAGTATGGTAAGTCTCTTCTTATACTGAGAGTATGACGAGAAGAGACTTGGATGTTGCAGTGGATGTCACAAACACAATTTTGGATTGACTTGTATGTATACTTCATGGTTAAGTTGCTCAAAAACTATCCTTGTGAGAGGATTATACACATTTGTTTGTTTTGTGGGTGCTAGTTATAAATATCCTGAAATATTTCTCTAGGTTTCTATTTCATTAGATTATTTTGTACATAACCTGTCATCTTTTTACCCAGTAAATTCTGCTCTTGTTTTAGCCTTAATGTCTTTTAAACTGGATGTCACAGTCCATAGGAATGAAATCCAGGTAGAAATGTATAGTTATATGTTCAAAATAAAAAAGAAAGAAAGAATGAGTCCAATGTATGTGTTTTAATGGGGGGGAGAGAACTTTGGGAGAGAAATAGGAGAGAAAGCAGAAAACTTTGAAAGGAACACAGTATTTGGAAAAAATACGAAGTCCATGAAAGTAAATTGTTTTCTCTTCCTGCCCTTAGAAGTAACTCTGGAGAAATGTACAGACTTCAGTAGAATTATGCTAGATTTGCAATGCATTGAGTGAGAAGACCTTCGTCTCCTGTTTAGTAAATATTCTTTTTATGGCCCCTAGAAGAATAAAATATGTGTGTGTTTAGCATTGCACACGATGAATATTCCCATTGAGATCTGCATTCAGAAGGGTAAGCGTGTGCCAATTCAAATAAGACTATGCTTGTCAGGAATTACTGACTTAAAAACTATATTTTTTTTAAGAAATTCTGCATCTGTTAAAGTTCTATATGAAAATAATTCCTGGGGATGAGGAAATTTTATGCTTTATTTCCTCTTTCAAATAATGTTTATGTAATTATGTCGCCCAATTACTTGTATTAACATACCCTTGTACACTTTGTGCAGTTTTTTTTCATCGCAGTGGCCATTACAATTTAAACAAAAATATTCTCCTCAGACAAACATCTTGTATATAAAGGCATTTTTAACAGGGAGGAATTGTTTCTTGTGGAAAAGAATAATTCTCGTAACAACAATTGTTGACCTTTTTTCTCTTTCTTTTTGTTTTGTTTTTTTCATTTAGTCTGGCTAAAATTACATACATATTCATGTATTTTAATAAGAACAAAGCATTACTCATGGATATTTTCCATAAATTTGTTCTCATAAGCAATTTGATAGACATCTACTATAACTGTAATGGGAGAAGTTTGCAGTAAATCAGTCTGCCTGGTTTAGAAAACTAGAATTTATTAACCCATTTCCCAAAGGCCCAACATTACCTATGAGACTAGAAGAAAGTTGTCACTGTTTTCTGTTTTAGAGCAGGGGCATTTTATAATCAGAGTATATTGTCTAATTGTTTCAAAATTTATTGTGTTTTATTAAAGTGAAATCAATTTACCTCGTAGTATTAATTGTGTGTAGCATTATGGACAGTCAAAAAGGCTGGAAAACACTGAGCACATTACAATCATGTTTTTCAGCTGGGATTTTCTGCATTAACTCTGATCCACTCCTATTGCTAACTACGAAAGAATAGTCAATATGCAGGCTAACCGTTATGCTTTTGTACGGAAAGCTGCTAGCAGTAGCATCAATAAAGTGGTATCACTAATAAACTTTCCATTAATTGCTCAAGTATTACCTTGAGATGAGATGCAGAGGCCACAAACAGGATAACTTGTCACTTCAGCGTGCTAGGCAGTATGTCAGGTTATGAGGCTAGCAGGATATATGAGCTAACGTATAAATCAGTTACACTCTGGGCATGAATGAAGTGTTAAATATGTTTGGGAGAATACTTAAAATTCAAAATGAAGAGTTACTTAGATATTTTCATTTATGTCCACAGAACTTTGCCTGTACCTGTTAACTCCTTGTGTTTCATTTTCTTTTCCATTGCTTTACCAAGACGAAACACAGAATATATACACTTGTTATAGGAATTGTAAAAATTTAATCTGGTGTTCTTTTCAGGCTTTAGCTGGTGAAGCCAGATACTATCTTAGGATTTGTATAAATATGTATATACGGGAATATTTCAGTCCTTTTTGTGTTAAGGGAAAAGAAGTGAACATTAGAAGATTCGAAAAATAGTATGCATTTTTTAATCTTATGACTTTTTACCAAATCTGATACTTTTATATACTGTATAGATCTGCCCATATAATTCAGTTGAAGGACTGGAGCCTTCTCTTATAAAATTAAATAATTTAAAAATTTTATTCCCTGTTTTGCTCCTTACTTAACCTTAGCATTAGAACTTGATTAATTAATTTTGGGGTTTTTTCTGCTCAGTTTCACTTTCTGATTCTCATGTATGCACAATTCATTGATACTGGTATTCATGGAATGACAGGGGAAAGGTTATATAAAGACAAAGGAAAAGGCATTTTTAAAACACTTGTTTCAATACTGTTATGTAAATATACAAATATCTATTTAAAAATGTAAAAGCTTTGACTGAGTTGACAGCATCCCTTCAACCATGTCTTCCACTGACACCTACAGTATTCTCAGTACTCTAGAAAATGCTGGGGCAAATGTTTGTACACTCTGAAACTTTGTATAAAATACAAATACTTATTTCTTAAGAAGAGTCCTGTGGATGGGATTGTGAGCCTCAAAAAAGGCCATTTATAAAATCCCTTCAAGGCAAGGCCATTTTGAGTGGATCACTCACGAGTTCAAAATCAGGTGATTTGTAATCAAACACACACTGGGGATTTAATGTTACAACATTTTGATTTTATGCGCTGGTTTAGTCTGTGACTGTGAACACTTCTCATATGCGTAGGAATGTATGTGCGGACACAAATAAATTTGCACAATGAGGAGCTATGATAAAGAACCATTCCCTTAGAAATACCCTATTGTAATACCCTCATTTCCCTCTGCTTTCAGAAACTTTGCAGACAGGTTTTTAATTCTGAACTAAAAACTAGTTTGCTGTATTTAGCCTCTGAGTAAACATTTGAAATTAATATTAAGGACACATCAATGACATTCCTTAATACCAGAGGGTGGTGGGGGCAGAAGAAAGTTTCAGATTAATTGTAGCACAGTGTAGACGAAAATATTCTGTACTAATGCTCTTGCAGGACTTCTGAAGCTGTTACTGTCATGACCAGAAATTACAGAACACTATGGTAAAGGGTTTGTCTAATTAATTTATTTTTCTGTTGATTACTGAATACAATTTTGTAAGTAAATTATCAGGATTTTTTACAAACTCTACCTTTATAATCATCATTAGATACACTACTACCCAACTTTTTCTGAGGAAGAGACAAACACTTTCTTCCTGAGTGCTTTTTTCCCAGTGTTCATTAAGCTGCACACATTGGAATGTTTTTACCTGCCACCTCCAGAAACCATAATATATGCAAAGAACATACCTCCCTTCTTTGTTTCCACCTTTCAACACAATGCTACAAGATAACACTAACAGGAAGCAATTCCACCACATTGACATTTTACATTATTTGCTTTATTTTACTATGCTGTGTCTTGATTTGATGCCCGTCTAGCCACTTAATTTTGAAGTTTTAGTTTTGTTGTTAACAATCATCACTTTAACCCGCTGCAAATAGTGAAACAAAAAACCTTACATTTATTCTTCTGCATTAACTCTGAGATTTTCAGGCAGGAGCAACACCGCCCAGGAAGATGCTGTGATGTGATATGTCAGTACCTTCCAGTCTGAACATATTAACGTAGATCAGTGGTTTTTTCCTACCTAAGTAGCAGATAAAGATTCCCCTTTTTAAAATAAGCAACTGCTCAGAGAAGTCAGAAAGGGAGTAGAAACCAGGAATTTCAAATTCCTCACAGTCATAAAATGTGGCTGCCTGTACTATGAACTCATGTAAGCCACTGTTGAACTTGACTCTTGTAGCAGATAGAATTTTAAGAAACAGAAAGTTACAGTATGTGGACAGGAAGAGCAAAGTACAGAAAAGCCATGTCATTTGCCAAAGACACCTGAAACTAGTAATTTAAGATCTTCTTTTATCTTGAAGTTAGAATTATCCTGTAATTGTACTGCAAGAGTACTCTGAGACCCCGAATGAAACCCTTTGTGTAAGTGCTATCTAATCCTGAAAAAAATTTGCAAACAAAATAACAATACAGAAGACAAAATGCTCATATTTTGACTGCAAAAGTAAAGCCAAAATGTAAGACTATTTATCACATTTTCTAAGCCTACATTTTCATATAAAGTTGATGCTTAGGTTTAAAAGTACCCCATTTTTTCTAGTATCAGGCTGGCATGCACTCATTAAATTGCTATACACATTCTGGTTTCCAACACAGTCTTCTGTGTAGGTAAAACTGATAAAGTATACTTAGACTGTAAATCATGATAAAATATAATGCTCCTAAAAATGTGTTAGCCCCAGCCAGAGGCTGGGACATGGTGTAAGCTTCTTGGGCTGTTTTCCCGTTGTGCCACCTGGTCTAGATTTTGCAGTGCCATAAAATAGCATGCAGAAGAAAGAAGGAATAAATTCAGAATTCTGCCGTACCTTTTGAGGAAGCTTGAAGGATGAAATGTGACATTGATAAGCTTCCACAAATCATTATCTTACTCTTTAAAAGAATAAAAAAAGCAGGGAAGAATTGCATAGTGCTTCACCAACAAAAATGTAGTTCATAATTACTCCATACATAATATGTGAAAGACTGCAGAGATAGTGTTGTTATGGGTGTGCTAAGAGAAAAGACAATGTCAAAATGGTGTTTCCATTAAAAAGCCTTGGAGAACTCCAAAATTCTGTGAGAACACATATTTTTGCACTAATGCCAATTTAGACTCAACTGGCAATATATAAAGCCACCTTATCTGAAAAGGTAAGTCTCTCTTACTTTGCCAGATGAGTGCAATTTGGAAACTAAATTTTGCTCATCTTACTCCTGTACAGTTCAGCACAGACTGGCTACTCCTTGAGGAAGATCAGAAAGATTTTGTCCCAAAGGGAAAAAAAACAAAAAGAGAAGAGGATAATAAAACAGAAAAGAAAAAACCCAAACTTAGGGAATATGTTTGTTATGGTAAAGAACTTTTAATATTTCAGTGAATTGTACATCTGTTTTAAAGCTCTAGTATGATGAGAGTGATCCTTTAGTTTTCTCTGGTTCTGTTCCAGCAAAATGAAATCACTTCCTCTAGATAGAAATCCTAATTCTAAGCAAGCTATTTCTTGGTCCCAGTAGGACCGATATGATTTTATATAACTGTTTCAACTCACACTATTAAGAACTTCCCTGTGACTTCTGGATCTCAGATTAATTCTAGAATCCCACATCATCCAAGTCACTAACTGAAATATTGTGAAACTGCACATTATTGTATCTGAAAAGGGTATTGAGATCTTGATTCATGCTACTGGTACTTCACAGTCCGATTATTATAACGCATTTCATTTCGATCTTCCCATCTCTCTTGAGAGTCGCCAGCAAATGGTCCAGAACTTCAGTTAGACTTCTTTTCTATTAGAGTTGACACTAGCATTGCTCTTGAATTCTTTATAAGCTCTGGTGATGTGATCTAGAATAAAGGCCTGCTTTTGACCTTCAGGCATTGGTATGGCCTTGCTCAAACTTACTTTTTGACCTTTTTGTCTCCTGATGTTCCATGCCCTCTCCTTGGATCATCAGCCAAGCTGACTTTCCTAGTCTGCGCTTGTCACCTTAAAGTAATGGTTACAAGCGTATTGATGCAGTAATGACTTTACAGCCCAGCAAGCTCCACTTCATTAAATTGGTTGTAATTTGAACTCTGAAACAAGATAGCATCTTGTGTAACTATATTTAAATAAATGAAGGTAAGAACTGTGGTATTTAGTTAGTGATAGATTGCCTTTATTTATTCTTATACCTTGTCCCAGGACGTCATATGCATAGTTAAAAAAATAAGGCACGTACTATTATATAGTATGATTATGATATATAAGCACATTGACATGAAATTTAATGGGGCAATTAGCAACAGTATTTTCTGTGTTATTCATAAAAGCTTTTTCAGTATTTCACACTGCTTCCTAGTTACTAGTATATTAGTAATCCAGGTGATGTGGAGAGAAGTATTATGTGATGGTAACTGTTTCATTTCAGAAACATCAGGGCTTTATATATTCACAGTCTTAGTTCTGTATCGCTTTTCCTTCAGTTTACAAATATGCTCATTTTGCTGCAACATAGACTCTTCCTCACTTCAGAAAAGTGAAGGAAAAGAAGTGGAAGTTTTGTAGCCTGTATTTAGTGGCTTAATTTCAGTCTCTTTAAAATCACCATGAGTCTAGCATAATTCTAATGAAGTTCTGGTAGTATAACACTCAGAAGAGGCCAAATTTAGGCACTAGGAACTGAGTGCATAGAGTGTATCTCTTCCAGAAAAGAAACAGATTTTTTTATAAGTTCTTCTGTGAAGTGTAAAAGGTACTCTTTTGAAATATTTGAGAGCTAGTAATGGGTATTGCATGTTTAATGCAACAGAGTAGCTATCCTGTTTTTCTTTCCTTTTTTTTTTCTTTCTTTTTGCACATTCACCTCTTCTTGAACAGAAATAAAAGGTTCAAGGCTTGTCAGCATCAGTTTATAGATAGCTGTTTAAAAATAATGAGATATTGGGTATTGTAAGGCTCAGGGCTGTCTTGCCAGACTCATTTATTTCCATTCACCTTTTGTCAGAATTGCAGACAGAAGACATTCAATTAAAACTTGTCACCTGTTGCGTGTGACCTAATTTGTATTTGTGAGTGTCACAGATTAGGATGCTTAGCTTCATATGGAACCATTAAAAATGTAAAGCAACGGCAGTACTCTTAAACATTTTATGCCACATTTTCTTCATGTGAACATCTTTGTTTATGGACCATTCTTCAATGGAAATCACTTGCGCTAAGAAATAATAGAATTTATTTACACAAAATCTCATTTGCATGGGAAAACTAAGTGGATTTTATGCATGTTCTTTTATGTTTTAATGCATAAATGACAGTGCACAAAAAGTCAGCATGTAGATGATTAGTTCATGCAAAGTTAATGTTCCTTTCAAGAGAGGTTGAGTACTGAGCTGTGTAAGTAACACATTTATCAGTTCTTTTGTGAAACTGATAAAAAAAACCGCTGGGCTTTAACCAAAGAGAATTTTTTTTTTTTTCAGATCCTTTGCCAAAATCCAGCCTTCTCATCCCCTCCTCCCAGGAAAAAACTGGATTTTCCAAAATGTTGCTTGCATTTGGTTGCCCAGAAACATTTTAAAATATTAAACATGAGCAAAATCTGAAATTAAACATTAGTTTGAAACACTTGTTTTACAAAAGCAATATTTTTCTCTTTTGATTTTTCAACCTGGAAGAATTCACTGAATATTTTAATTGGCCCAATACTTCTTTTTTTTTTTTTTTATAATAAACTGTTTGTTGCAAATCTTTGTCAGAGGAACACATAAATTAAGCAACTTATTCACAGTCACAGAGCAAGTTGGATATTAAAGTAATAAACACTGTTTTGTCTTTCAGTCCATTATATGGGCAGGTTCCTGAACTAAATTGTTTTATAGGCACTTCTTGAGGACAGGCAATTTTATCCTATATTAACAAATACTTTTTGGTACTGACTGAATGTAAAGTAGGAGGATGATTTTTAGACTTTCTATGCTATACTAAATAGTGTATTTAATAGTGCAGATAGCTATCAGAAGACAAAACACTAAAGCCTTCCCCTGCTAATTGTTAATTCAGCTGTAGATCAGGAAAGCTGTAATGTAAGCATAGCTTTTATCTTCTTTTATGACTTAGGACTCTGTTTTCAAAATATTACCTGCCTAATGGACACATATTTTACATCTCTAGCTGAATTTTTACCTGCACGTAGTATTATCCAAATACTTTGTAAACTGATTTCAGAAGCTCTCTGGCATCCTTATAATTCAGCACATAAAACAAATATGCAGATCCAGAAGAAAAGATAGCTCGTATTATCCTTTTTCTTCATGCTGTGTTACTTCCTGCATGTTTCTACTGTATTGAGAGAGGTCTTTTGTGGTTTAAAGTGGAAGTATTTTTTCCACTACAAATCTTTCAGACTGTAGGATTAATGCACTGGCCTGACACTTCTCTAATCCCAAACTATAGAGATTACTGAATTGTCTAAAGAGTTTCTAGATGACCATGCATTCTTATCTCTAAATACATTCTGTCTGTGTTCATGGTGGAAAAATCAGCTGGTTTTCCAGTTCTATGTGAATAAATGCAAAACCCAGAGTTTATAATATTTACCCAAACTTACCCAGCAATCTTACAAATAAGCGCAGTATGTTCAAGTGAACCAGAACACTCTATCAAGATAGTGTCCCAAAGGAGAACCACACCAGAACCTGCCATTAAAATTCCTTCTGCTCTTTCCAGTTTTGCTGTTAATCTGTTTTTTTGCCTCTGCTACTGGTGTTCCTCTAAAGCTTGGCGAGATGCAGTTATGTGGGTATCCATTCTTACCGGTCTTACTGTAAAATTTAAGACAATGCTAGCAATCTTACAGACATCTGTAGAAAAAGGATCATTACCCAGTTACATATCTCAAAAATTGAGATAGGAATATATTTAGTATATATAGAGTGCTGTGTTAGAGGTGGAGCTTGCCCAGAACGGTGTTGGTGTAGAATGTGTCTGCTTGCCACAAATCTCTGATTTAGGAGGGACGGAAAGGGAGCAGAATTTGAAATTTCCATAGGAAGTCAAAATTGTGGGTTTGGTTCTGATCTCAAACCTGTTCTTTACTGACGTGCTGGAAGGAAGAGAGGGAGTTTTGATTTATTCAGATATTAGTTCATATTTAAGTTAATTAGATTTATTTTTTTCAAACTAAAGCGCTATCCCCAATTATAGGTAGTAAGCAATTTCTTGTAGGCAGTCCTGGTATTGGTAGGTCTTGGTTTGAAAGATTGAACTAATGCCTTCCAAGTTAGCCTGAGGATTTTGTGTGGGTATAGAGCTCCAGGGAAAGGACAAGAATGTTTGTGGGACAAGTGGACAAATGAACACTGGAGACTTGTAGCCGAGGTAAGAAGGAGGGGATGGAAGACAGGACGAGAGGTAGATTATAAAGGAGTAAATAGTATACTTTGGATATGGCTTGGATTTATATGGAAAAATAGGTGACTGTTAAATATGATTATCATACTGAGGACCTGAATTGCAAAAAGAACGATATACAAGGGTAAGGGCAATCTTTTTGATTATATAGCACCAGTCACAGTGGGGTACCTGTCCCACACAAGGGGTTCAAGGCAGTGTGAGAAAAGGACTACAGAAAAGGAATAATAATTTGTGTCTGTTGGTGAGGGAGGAACAGATGAGGAAATACACAGAAAATGAAGAGTTCAGGTTTGCCCATGTTAAGTTTGTTTAGATTGAAGTACCTGGTGTGTAGCTCATTGTGTGCATCAGCTCTAGTCTTCAGTTATTTCTGTGCAAGACTATGTGGACACTTTCCCTTTAGAGTAAGTACCTAATATCGTTTTGTTGTGTGTTGGTAAGCATTGATAGAAAGTCATGGAAAGATTGTGTGAGGAACCAGGAGGTGAACCTTTTTTGTAGAAGCTTGTGTAGTAACTATGAAGCCATTTTTTTTCCTTAAGGCCAGCTGGAGAAATTCTTATGTTGGATTAGTATGTGTAATTGCCTTCTTTTTAAAAAGTAGCTATTGCATTGATTTACATAGTTTCCATCTCTCCATATATTGCAGTTCTAGTCTAATCCTTATCTTCTGAGCTTTCTAAATTACGTCAAAATGTGTGACTACCCATCGCTTCTGAACAGATGAGCTCGTGAGTTGTACTTGTCCTAAGGTGTAAAGTGAATGTGTTACACTTGACTGTTGAAATCATATTATAACTGGTAGCAGGCCTGTTCTTTCTATTTGTACCAAATAAGATGCCCTGTGGTCATCTGTGTTTTTCTCATTTGGGCTTTTGTTTTTGTTCTGTTGAAGAATTTTAAAATGAAACTAGGTGTTGGGGAATGCGGAGAATCAGCTTGCTTGTCTTCAGTGGAGTTTTGTTCAGTGACATTAATGGATGTTTTGACCCTAAAAAACTGTAATGATAACACGTACAGTGCAATTCATTCAGCGATGTGCCGTGAGTTCATATAGGTGGGGTGGATATCTTTCTTTTCACTTTATGGCTGAGGACTGATAGGGTGAGTGAACGGAGTTGCTGAATACTGTGGCAAGCCACATGGACAGCAGAGTTAAAGCAGAGGTCTACTTAACTTCTCCCTGTACCGTAGCTAGATGCCACAATACCCTCTTTAATAGTCTGAGTACAGAGTATGTGTTGAATTATAGCAGTTACCTCTGTGATCAAGATGTTAAGCCCCTTCCACCCCAAATTAAGATCTTTGTGGATAAAATTGTTTTTCTTTCTTCCCTTTGTTTTTCTAACAAAGAAGGCATCAGCTGTTACTGTCTTGAGAGCAGATAAAAATATCTTTATGTAATGAATTCTGTCATACAAGCTATTGGAGTTACAGGGGAAAATGCATGCATATGCACAGAAACCTGTGGATTTCAGTTTGCTAGCCACCAAACTCCAAGTTTTTATGGAATATCAGATGGGTATACTCTCTTAAATGGTGTCTTGCATTGTGTTTACTTCTATAAAGGCTTTTGGGAATTAAAATACCACTTAGGGTGTGTTAGATTATCAGAAATTGATTCTAAAATAGCTACTTTGTAATGGTACTAGGAGCAAGGAAAGCTTAGGAGCTAAAATGATGGTAAACTCCATATCAGTTTTAATGAAAGGGCTATAAACCTCTAATTTATGTTCTGTTGGTATTATGTTATAAAAAATGTTTTCACATTAGAATTGGAATTCATTATAGATTTAGGTAATTTTAAAATGTGTAATACTGTTATTCCCCAGTTATTTAGAATTATAATTTTTTCTTTTTAAAAAAGAAAGCTGTATTTTTAGCTATAGCTATGTATAATGGGTGATTACATGGATCTATTTATAATTTTGCTATTGTGACATTCACCTGTATTTCCTTCCATTGAGTATGTGAAAGGCTTGAATGTGTATCTTGGCAAATGCAAAGGAGGTAAAAAAATTGTTCATCTTGGTAGATTTATATTATTTTAATTTAAGCTTCAGTTCCATTACTTTTTGATTAAACATACTTCAATCTGATGCTATCCATCTTTTATCACTATGAAATCTGCTCCCAAGCAGAAAGAAGGATGGCATCTGAATTATGCAGAAATCATTTTCTATCTATTTTTCTTCAAATGCTGGGCAGTCTTTTTCACAATCCTACCAATATCGCTTGTGGCTTGTTCTAATCCTCTGCCTATTTCTGAATATTCAACTGTCAAACCTTGGTCTTTTGCTGTTTGTTTTTATGGCAGTGTATTGTCCTGGATATCATTTGCTTCAGGTGTAGCTCAGACTCCTGATTCAAGGGTGGAGAACACTGAGTTATCATTAGTTCTGAAAAGCTTTTGACTATCAATTTTTAAAGTGTTGTTGCAGTTCATGCATTTCTAAGTATAATTTTCAAAACAAAAAAAAAATAGCCATGCTTTGATGATTGAATCACTATGAATTGTATACGATGGCTTAGACCACAAATAGGTCACAAGTTTGGTAGTGAAACAGGTAAATACCGTATATAAGATTTCATTCATAATTATACACTGACCTGTTTGGGTATGTGGTTGATTGGGTTTATTATTTATATAATGTGATTCACAAAAATGTAATTGGTAACATACAGTGAGAAATGTACTTCTGAGTTTGAGGGAGTGAAATACACAGTCTTCTGCAGTAAACCAAATGAAATTTCACTATTAAGTAGAGGTGACCATTACCCACTTTCCTGGTGAGCAAAAACTATTGAGCACTGTTGTATACAATTCACTGCATTATAGTTACAGACATTGGTTGTGTCCTTAAGCCAAGTATCTCCTGTGTTACTAACCTTTATAGATACCAACAGTCCGTCTGGGCGAATTGAGAACCCCATGCACACAAAGCCTTCCCTGCTGGTAGACGAGTACAGACTTGGATCTGTAAACTGCTGTCTTCCTTGGCTCAGCTAGTGAGTGTTCTGATGTGTTAGTTTCATGCCAGCTTGGAGAGTAGGAGATGGAGCAGGAAAAGAAAAAAAAGAGAAGCAAGAAATATAAAAGAAGAAGAAACAAAAACAAACCAACAAGAGCTGGCCTTGGATTTCTGGCTCTTTGGCAAAATGGCTTTTCTTCACCAAAATCGTCATTCCTCCTTGGTTTTTGAGGATGAAAGGGGACTGACAGATGTTTCCTGGTAACTAGACTGCGTTACCAGTGCAGGTTCATGGGCAGCATGTAAAGTCTGTGCTGTGTTCTTCTTGCTGTGCACATAAACTGTAACTTCTTTGGTGGTGGCTTCTCTGCTGTCCAGAAGCCAGTTCTGGAGGTATTTCCTGCAAGGGAGAGATCAGGGAGATGGGAAGTAGTAGAGTAGGGCAATAGAAAAGATAAATAGAGAGAGGAGAGCTAAAATAGACAATGAAAAGAAAAGTGAGAAAGTGAGCTGCACTTCTATTACATCGCTCACAGGGATCATTGATACGTAATGTTTCCTTGCATTCTGGTCTAGTTAAGTCCATGTCATCAGGGACAAATTTTGCACTTGGTATTACTTGTCCTGTTGCCCTGCATATGTGCTGAGTTTTTCAACTTCAGTGTTATGTTACTACTTGGTTGTACTGACATTCATCCTGGTTGTCTGGAAATCTGCCTGGGTGACTCAGAAGGACATAAAAATACTTCATTGTTTTATAGGACCTACCATCTTTTTTTCCCCCTCCTTTTTTCATTTTGTCTATGAGAGCAGCTATAGCTTGTTTCAGGAAGGTAAACTCCTATATATCCGTACAAAACAGGTAGCAGAATGCTTTATTGAAGCAATGAACAATATGGAGGTAGAACACAAATGTTAATTCAGCATTGATGACATCTAAATGAACAGCCATACAATTTCTTTCAAACCCTCATGAACCGTTTCAGGTCTTTAAACCACATGTATGTTCTTATTTTACTAAGGATACTTACTTTGTATCCTCTGGCCATGTTAATCCATGTTAATTAAAAGCTTTGGTTTTGACTATCTAAATTGTATACAGCACTCATTGTTTCTAAAGTCCTAATTCTCCGTACTTCTCTACTCATAATGTTATCCTTGTATGTCCATGGTGTTTATTACAGCTTTGAACTTCTGCTTCTGGCAAAGACGACTTAAGATCAGACTCTTTCAAATGGAAACTAAACTTGTTAGCTGTTTTTAATATATGTAAAAATGAACAAATGGTTTTAAACAAACAGGAAATTATGTTGTATACTTAGTCTTGCATGTGTGAAAATCTAAACAGCTTGCAAATACTTGTAGTTCTGCTTTTCCTTGCTTTCTAAAATTAATCTTTTGAAATAAACATGCATTTTAAATAAATATTGGAAGGCACGAGACAGAAGATTGTTACCTGAAAGGCATCCTCATAATATATTTAATTACATGTTTGCTTATTTTTCCCAACGTAGGTGTCCGCCTAGACAGAGTACGTGGAGGTCGCCAGAAGTACAAGCGCAGAATAGATGCAGAGAATAGCCCATACCTGAACCCTCAGCTAGTTCAGCCAGCAAAAAAGCCATGTGAGTACGCCAGATATATGAAATTTCTCTTTGAATACAAGGTATTGACTCCTAGCCCTGTTTGCTAAGCTCCTTCTGACTGGGACAAGGGTTTGGTCAGAAGATATTACCATGAACACTATATCCATTTAGCTGTTAACGTACTTTGTTTTAAATATGCTCATCTTTCTCAAGTGAAGTTGAACAAAGAATATTTTTACAGGTGGAAGTGTATAAAAGCATGGTTTATGCAGTGCAAATTTTACATTTACAGGTTATCTTTATTTTCAGTGGTACATAAAATGGTTCATACTGTGATCATTAGTTCATTGAAGCTTCTAGTTTCAGATTTCACAAGAAAGTGATTTTTGTAGTTTTCACTAACTAAATGAGTTTGACTGCTCAACCTCCCAATGAAAATACATTAAGAGCCTCATTAATTTATACCTATAGATTAATACACTACCTAGCATTAGATTAAAACAGCAATGTGCCACACTAATAACAAGCATAGATTGGTAGTTTGGGCTCTAGTACTCTCATGGATTTTTTTGCTTTGTTTTGTTATGTTTTAATAATGTCCTTGATTGTATCTCGCCAGGCTGAAATTAAGAGAGATGATCATCTCATTGCTAAAATACAAGTTCCATCCTCTTTGCGATTAACTAAAAATAGTTAGGGGTTTTGCTTTGCAGCTTATATAAACTCAAGCAGTGACTGTACTAATTCCATGAAGTAAATTTAATAGCATTATAGCTGTAGTGCAAGAGGCTAGTGTATTACCCTGCAAAGGCATTCATGCTGTATCAAGTGTTGTAAACTCTTCCGAATTCAAATAAGAATACACACATCCAGTTGCTCGTGCTGAGAAGGTTAATTTGCTCTTAAAATAGAGAAATAAGCCAGAGAAACAAGGAGGGCAAACTCCTCCTTGCCTCCCATTTGCCTCTGCCCCTACGCCTCTGACAACACATGTCAGTTTTAGGCTCTTGAAAATACTTGGCTGTATGGAAAATGGAATTTGTTTCTGTTCGTGTTCCCCAGTAGGGGACAGTGCTGTGTACAATACGTTTGAGCATATGGGGATCTGGAGAGCAAATAAACAGTCTTTGAACTGTAAGTGAAAGGGCATTTTAGCTGTGTCAAAGAAAAAACAGCCAGTTTTACATAAAATTAAGGCTTAAGTGAACATATGGCATAGTTTCCTTTTGCCTTTCCAAAAAACATTATGCTGATTATATTCCTTCAATTGTCCAATCTGGCATCTTCTACTCAGCCTCCATAAGCTGTCCCACTGTTCTGTAAATACAATCTAGGGCTGCACTAAGCAGATTTTGCACATTATAATAAAAACTTTCTGATAATACAATAAAATTTAATAAACTCTAATGCTTAATTTCATTAGAGGTTTAGTTTTCCTGGGTGCACAGATTGTCAGTTTTTCATTTACTTGATATTGTCATTCAGTAGAAATGTTGATAGCCTAGCATACCAAAAAAGCCAAGACCAAACAGGCAAAAAAAAAATCCAACCCAAAAACCCCAAGCCTTTTAATATGAACAGAGGTTAACGCAGTTGTACTGAAACACAAGAATCTCTGTGTAAACCCAAGATTACTGCAAAGTAGTGCATTACATTACCTTTAAGACGATAACTACACCAATTTCTGTAAGCTCCATTTGTCTGAGATAAACTAACCTCTTTATAAATCATTACTCATTATCTAAGTGCCTCCCTTCATTTTCCTTAGCTCGTCCAATTACAAACATTTTTGTAACAAACATTTATAAAACTTAATTTTCAGATCCTGCCAGATAAGTGTCAAGACTTGAAACAGTTGAATCGGTTTTTTGTGGAAGTAGCCTGGGAGATTTTCTGGACCCTGACTGATAGTTTGTGCATAACAAAGGCACAGGAATGAAAATTGGGTTCTATTGATTCTAATTAGGGAAACATTAAATAAGATTTACCTAGAAACAGTGCTCATGGCTATTCAATTTCCTGAGTGATGGAGCTTTCTGAGTACATTCAGAATTTTCCTATGGTTATACTAATACACGCTCCAATACATGTAGCTTTTTCCCCCTATAGGGAAAGAACAGGTGTTTGGAGGCTGTTTCCTACACCTACTTCTGGTCTCCATTGTATTTTCCAGCTTCACCATGGAATCTAATGGCCTGCCTGTACATCTTGTTGATTGCAAAAATAAAAAGAATTTGAGATTTTGCAAATCCTGAGTCAAAATATACAACATTCCTGAATCATCTACAAAAAGCCATTGGTGAGGAACCTAATAAAAAAATGAAAGAGGTTCTTTGGCCATTTCTTCTGTTTGCAGGGAAAAAAAAATCAGAACTTGAGGGTGAGAGTGCTTCTTCATTCATTTATCACTGGTTAAAAAACCACAAAGTTGAAGTCCTTGGCTACATATATTTTGATATTAAGAAACTCTAATTTATTTATCCTACTTTTCAATACATGTAAAAATACTGGAATTTGGGAAGAATCAATGTTATCTTTTCTCACTTAAAAAGATTATGTTTTCTGTGTGAAATTAAACAGGATATGAAAAGACTGTTTAAAAAATAAAAAAAATTATGTGCAAAGGCTGTTTGCCAACATAAGTTAAAACTACCATCTGTCATCTTTAAATAAGAATAGAATTCCTCATTAATCAGTTTGATAATCAGTAGAATATTGAGATCAAGAATTACTCAGTTGGCATAGTTTCTATAGTTCATACAAAGCATGAATATATCCCCTTGTAATAAAACATGCTTGATGTGATGGTTTCCAGTTGGCTCTTGCACTTATTTTATGAAGGGCTAACATATATCACAACTTCTGATGCACAAATTTGGAATAAGGCAAAAATTGTAGAGACAGTAGATCAGAATCGAGGAGTCTATGTCGCAAAAGAGCAGTAAAGTATCAGAAATCTGAATCAAGTGAGTATTTTATGGAAATCTGTCATGGGCTGGTAGGGAGCCTCTCTGATGCTCCTGGGCAAGTCACATCCCCGTCAGCTTCCATTGCAGCTCCCCCACAGGAGGACAGTGTGGTCCGTCCTGTGACTTACGTGCAGAAGGGGGAAAATGATACTAATTCTGGCGGCTTTCTCTGCAGTCAGAAAATACTTCGCACCTTCTCGCAGTGGAATCCCATTTATATCAAGCCCCGTAACTCTTTATCCTAACGAAGGGAACAGATTTGTGTAAATTCACTAAAGGGTGCCATTTGGGCTTTAAATTCTGGTGGTGCATTTGAGGTCACAAGATGTACCTACCATGAAAAGTAAAATGTAAATATATTGGGAAGTATAGTAATGTATCCTGCATTAGGAGGCTTAATGAATTAGTCCTTTTTCCATTTTTCAGTTCTGCCTTCTCAGAGTAACAAATCAGGCTCCTGTACAGAGAAAAGATATTTCCATTGTGCCTCCACATGGATATAATGCTCATTTTAGGTTTATCCTACTTATAGAATATAGAATAGCAACACTGTATTGTAAATTTTCCAGGCTCTTCTACTCTTTTTTTTTCTCTTCACTTTTCCTTATAACTTAATTGATTATTCCGAATAGATTTCACAAGTCATCTGGATGAAAAAGTAAATATTAAACACGTGAATGAAAATGCTATATAGATAAAAATAACCAGTGTGTGAACATGATAAAGTATTGTTCTTTGCACAAAACCAGTTTTCTGAGGCAGAGTCTGCATCTGTTGATACTTTCCTTAGTTTTACACTCTTTATTCTCATTGACTTTAATAGCTGTTCCTGGCTGGAAATGAGAGGAGATCATTAGTCTATTTTTGTACTTAAAGAAGCTAATTTTATACATGATTCTAAATTTGTGTGTTTCACTGAAAAGTGAATATAAGACAACACCTCACTTTTCTCACAGCATAGGCCCCAAGGAGTACAGATTCATTCTTAACATTTCAACAGGCAGGATACCCGTAATGTAAGATATATGGGATAATGAGCACTGAGAAAGTCCTGAGACCATTTTTGTTGCAACAGCTTAACAGTGACATCTAAAATAAAGAATGGTAGTTGGAATCACTGACAGAAGTTACAGATTTCAGTGACTGACTAATTGCTTGTGGTATTTACTCGCTCAAAAAATACACCTGCCTTTGGGGATGGGGGGGTGGTTGCAGGTAATTAGAGGAAGGCAAAACTTCTCTATTTGCAGAGTCCAAAATACATTATAATGCATGAATATTTTTCTACAGAGTTTGTATTCCAACATTAGGAGGTGATCATGTATTTCTACATTCCATTAAAATTACTGTCTTAAGATGTCATGGTTTAACCCCAGCCAGCAGCTAAGCACCACGCAGCCGCTTGCTCACTCTTCCCCCCTCCCAGTGAGTTGAGAAGAAGAATCGAAAAAAAGAAGTAAAACTCGTGGGTTGAGACAAGAACGGTTTAATAACTAAAGTAAAATAAAATATAGTAATAACAATAATAATAACAATAAGATATAATAATAATAATAGTGATGAAAAGGAATATAACACAAAAAAGAGAGAAATAACACCCAAGAAAAGACAAGTGATGCACAACGCAATTGCTCACCACCCGCTGACTGATGCCCAAGCAGCGATCTGCCCCTCCCGGCCAACTCCCCCCTGTTTATATACTGAGCGTGATGTTCCATGGTATGGAATGTCCCTTTGGCTAGTTCAGGTCAGCTGCCCCAGCTATGCTCCCTCCCAGCTTCTTGCACACCTGCTTGCTGGCAGAGCATGGGAAACTGAAAAATCCTTGACTTAGGATAAGCACTACTTAGCAACAACTAAAACATCAGCGTGTTATCAACATTGTTCTCACACTAAATCCAAATCACAGCACTGTACCAGCTACTAAGAAGAAAATTAACTCTATCCCAGCCGAAACCAGGACATAGGAACATACATGTCTAGCTTGATAAACATTGTTAATGGATCAGATTTGTTTGTGCTGTAACCGCTTGTAGAAGCCAGTGAAGTTACAATAAGGTTTAATTAGTTCCAGTATCTTAAGACAAATTCTTGTGCACTTTGAAATATGAGCCATCTGTTTGAAAAGTAGAATGATGCTACTGGTGATCTTGTACTGTTCCGGACCATTTTTACAGATAACAAGATTGTCTCCCATTTGCTGGTGGCTGAACCAGAGAAGATCTACGCTATGCCTGACCCCACTGTTCCAGACAGTGACATCAAAGCACTTACCACTCTTTGTGACCTGGCAGACAGAGAACTGGTGGTGATCATTGGATGGGCTAAGCATATTCCAGGTACATACAGTATTTATTGCAAATAGATGACATACAGAAATCATTGCATGGGTTATTCTGTTCTGGTGAAAAATGTGATTTGTTCTCTCACTACAATGCATAAAGTTTTCTTAAGGCTCCAGATTATTCACATAGGACATTGGTTAGATGATAATATATCTTACCTTGGAAATAGCATTATTGTTGCTATGAGTGTTAATATGTTAGTAAGTTTTAGATGCTGCTCAGTGAATGCATTTGTTTCATGTATTACTTTTATTAAGATAAACTTACCTTGCTATCCAGAGCATTAGCCTGGTGTGAAGGGTAGTGTAAGTCCTCTCCTCTGTACTCAGCTGATTCAGCAGTAGTTGAGTGTAAGTCTGGTTCCTCTATTACATAAATGCAGCACTATCTTACACTGACCACAGGAGGTGGAAAAATTCAGTTATATTTTGGCATGGCACAGAGGAATTGTTCTCTTCATTGAATGAACTAGTGTGAGAACTGAATTGTACCAGCAGTTCAGTAGAAAGAACTGAATTGTACCAGAAGGTCTCTTCTTATAGCTTAGTAGTTCCTTGGTCTGCATGAAATGGACTGCGGTCTACATCACGTAAATGTGTTGATATTATAAAAGCTGACTGGCACTCTTGTTAGCAAGAAAAGTGGGGGTCATCAAAAGCAGTTTCTCAGAAGATTAGCGATTTCTTCAGATAACATTTCAGGTGTATTTTATTTCCCCCCAATGCTGAGGTATTTGTGCTTACTCTGTGAGCTAGCAGACAAACTTATAGAGAGTCTCCAGGGTTCCCAGTCTGTCACCTCTCACAAATGGTAAAGTCACACAAAAAAGGTCAGCTTTTTTTCTTGTTTCTTAAGGTATTTTTCTAGTCCAGCAGATGAGTGAGCATGTTGGTGTGTTTTCATCAGCTCATTAGTTTTCTCATTTTGATAGTGGAGCCTTATTGAGCATAGGAACGAATAACTTTTAATTCCTCTGAGTAATACATCATCCTCATTTTAGATGTGATTTTGGGATACCTTAATAGTAGAATAAATAATCCAGTCGGTTGTTTGTTTATCAAAGTTAAATATATTTTATTTCTAGTATCAAAAGAGATCACAAAGAAATAAAAAGAAATAGTCTTCCTGGTTTTTTTCCCATTGTGCTAACCAGCACGAGGCCTCAGTTCTTCTGGTACGTGCTTCTGGGTCATCTTCGATAAATATAAACACTAACAAAGAATAATAATAAAATAATTTGTACATTTATGGAGCATTATTTTACTTCAGATGAGAGATAACAACCTACAGACTGTAAAATAGTCAGTATGCAACACAGTTGAAATTTAGTCATTCTCTGTGCCACAAATGGTGTATAAACAAGCTTTTGTATCACAAGCAATGTTTTTCTGGTACAGTTAACTTATTTCTGTCTCCTTAAACTAGTTTGTCTTTATGCTTTGAATGCTACAGTAATTTCTTTAATCAAATTGATGGAAGTCCCTTTCCCAGCCCACACTGAAACCAATTTATTGGTCATGATACGCCAGCTATGTTGCTAACAGTCGTAACGAACTGTCAGGCAATATCGCAGTGAAGCTAATTTGAAGTCATTAGGTGTGCAGCGTTCAGGCAACAATTTGTTACAGTGGTTAGGAACACAGCTGACATTTCTGAATGGCTTTGTTCAGAGCAGTTCTAGATGAGCCCAAGCAAATTGTAAACTAATTTAAACATCACTCTATATTATACTAGCTACTTTGTCTTACACTGGTTGCTAATAAAGCACCCCAAATTAAGTCAAAATGAGTTAAATAGGTGAGTTTGAGTTTCATCTTTGGAAGATACCTAGATCACCTTAACCAAAATAGAGTAGCTCTCAAAGAAGTCAGTCATGCTCCATAGTAGTTGCAGGGGAACTTTTGTCAGTTTGATTTGTGAATACGCTGTGTAGGTTTGATTTGGCTAAAGGAGTAGGAAGAGCAGAGGGATGAGACTGAGCAGCCTTTAAAATGATGGCTTTGGTTAGCGTGGAGAAGGTATTGGATGCTGTAAACTGGCCTTGAAAATTTAAAGTCTGTGATCTGAACCAGTTGAGGAACATTTCTGCCATGAGGCAGCCTTTTATTACAAGGTAAACTCAAAACCACACCTGCCGTGGTAAAGCCACGCTAGCTAAGTTTACTCACCTGACTCCATTTAGGAATAAGAAGGGGAAAAAAAACCCAGGAAATAAAGACAATCTTTTTATAAGCCTTCTGGTAACAGAGGGCAGTGATAAAATCTGTGCTTGCTGTCTGGCATTTGATCACAAAAATCAAAATGCAAAAGGGCTTGACATGCTAAAGGGCAAATGCGATGAGCTTTTCTGTAGTTTGGTTTTTAATGATGGAGTACTGCTGAACTTGGACTGCCTACGCTCTGGCACAAAACAAGTTGTAGAAGAGCCTGGATTGGTGCTAGCTGACTGTTTTCTAAGCTTACAAATGTTAATGTAGGCAGAAACATAACAGAATTGGAAAAAGGATGAGTTAGAAAAAGGGTGCAAATTGCATAAAAGTTCACTGTAGCTTAGCGGACTAAGTAAATCCTTGGTGTAAATCTCTTGGAATCGATTAATTATACCAGTAGTGAATTTGTGCCTAGCACAGCAAAGCAGCAATCAGCAAATCTTTCTTTACTATAGTGATTTCTTAAGGTTCAGTATAATTAAAGGCCCTTATATATCAGGTGCTTAATAACTAATAAAGATCTCGGCTGTAAAGCATTGCAATTCAAAGTAAAATTTGTCTTTGTGGAAGAAACCAAAATAATGTTTTTGCTATTCTAACAGAAAGTCTTTTAATGAGATTATCTATAGAAAGGTAACAGTGCAATATGCATTCTGCCCTGGCCAACCATTTCCCATTGCAGTCACAGACTAAAAAATATTTTAAAATTATACAAAGTTCAAATGCTTTCATAAAATCATTAGTATTTTTGTGCTATTGGAAACATTTCAATAGTTGCTTTTATGGAACAAAAAGTCTATGCCATCTACAAAAGGAAATATTGAAAGAAAAATATATGTGGAAAGCCTTTATCAGTAAATAGAATTAGTCTCCTTGCATTTATAAATCAAATAAATGGAAAGTGTGTTGTTATGAAACATGACCATGTCTTATCTGAAGAAGAAAAAGATCACAATGGCATTAGGAAATGCTTGACTTTAGTTAGAGGAGCGTAAGGGCACAAGAACAGATGATGGTGCCCTAATAGCCCTTTTTAAGAATGACAGGGCCCCGCCATTAGCATCCTTTTATATCCTTGGAAATTGCTCATGCCTCGCTTTTCTGGTTCCTATCTGCCTGACTCTTTTTTATTTCTCTTTCAATTTCATCCGCGCTCGGATAAGCGCGTGCTAACACAATATGATTGAGCTGTAAAATGGAACGCTGTCGCCTCTAATCTCTTTTATGTAGATATGGAGGTACTTCCACACTCCACTTCATTCTCTCTCCATTGTTGGCCTTTTTAGAATGTGTTGCCGAGTAATGGAGGCTCAGTCAAATATTAGAGCTAGGTTTCACAGGGTGTGATAAGAAGATTATCAGCCCAGCAGTCAGATCTATTGTTGTTCTTTGTGTCAGATTAAAATATTCCAATGTACTGTAACTTTGTTAGTAAAATACTGAAGGTGCTTAGGGAGAGGCCGATGCTGCTTCGTCTCCTGCCTGATGAGACAAAACCCCTATTAACTGACCTAAATAAATTGTAAATATATTTATGAAGCCTCTGCAAGACTTTTCTATTTTACTTTATTTTATTTTATTTTATTTTATTTATCTTTTAAATAAGAGAGCCCTGCTTAATTCAATATTTACTGGTGGTTGAGTTTCCTACCCTTTGCATTGTATTTTGGGGAGATTCCATTTTATAGTGGTTGCATTAGATTAATTAAACTCTTTTCCAGTATGGGGTAGAATTCTGCTGATACCTAGTCACAGTATCAGAGTCGTTTAGGCATGATTTCTGTAATGTAACTATCTCATTGACATTCAGCAAAAATGTGCAATGTTCTCTGATATTAAGTGGAGGCAGGAAACATTAAGCTTTTAAAAATGTGCATAACAGGAAGCTAAAGACAAAATGTTCTCTGAAAAATTTGCATGCATGAAAAAACATCAACCAGACCATAGAAATCAACTTTTTGCACTTAAAATGAAAAATTTGTTTGGAAACAGTAAATCAGACTAATACATCAAAAATAACTAGTTACATTATTTAGTAAAATAAGCCTGCTTGTCTTCAGCTGTGTCCCTGTTTTGCTAGCAGTAACCGTGTTCAAGAAAGGGAATAGTTAGAAATTGATACTGCCACTGGTGGTAGTATTAAAAAAAAAAAAAAAGGGCATGATTTTGATGGAGCAAATCCAAGGATGTTTTGAATATTTTAGTGTTAATGTTAATGTTTTATGAAACATTATTGTTCCGGCATACTCTTTGTTGAGGACAATATTTAAGCTTTCCTTTCCAAAGCAGCTCTCAGGGGTGTAGTTTAACTTTCTAATACTGAACAAGAACATGATTTGCTGCAGAGTTGTCATTTCTAAAATGCCCCTTTCTCATCATCTGTTTCAGAAATACCACCCCATGTAGGTAAAAGTACAGAGAAAAAGTTGACCATAATCACTTTTGGAAAGCTAATGTTCAAGAAAGCATGAGAGCGTACATATATGGTACATCCATGCAGATATGAATTAGGTATGTATGTACCTGTTCTCATGCACACAGTTGTTTATGTATCTACATCTTAGTGGATGTACAGCATGTGTTTAAATGACAGAGGAAAAAATGCTGAGTGTTACTTCATGGTAGTATTCACGTTGGTAGGACTTTGAAGACAGACTGAAATCATATGTTGGAACTACCTAGTGTATGTAATCACATACAGTAGCTATAGCCAGCATCCTGTTTATGCCCAGATCTTTCTCTGGATTGTTATTGGGGCAGCTAATACAGAATCTCAGCTCTGCGAGGGGAATAGATGTCTTCCTGTATGTCTGTACCATGCTGTTTGCTGCTGTAAAATTTGTTGTTTCTGCTGAGGTTGAGGCATTCTCTAGTCTCTTGTGCTGCTAGCTGAATTCAGGACCATTTCAGACAACATGACTCCTGCAGCTCTCTTAGAGCCCCTATCACAGGGTGCCTGTCGCTCCACAGACAGGTGGACAGGTAAATGTGGTGTTTAGTGCTCATGTAACACAGAATGGAGTATGAGCTGTTTCATGCTAAGAAGTTTGTAGTAATAATAACTTGAGGCCCCTGGGGAATCAGAACATCCTGCCCTTTATCAATGTGCTATCTTGGACACTTTGCAAGTTCTCTTTGCCTTCTGTTTATCAAAAGCCCACTATCTGCTCTTCTTTTAACTCCTCCTACAAACATGCACTAATTGTGGGAATCAGACATGCTCTTCCTATGATGGAAATGTTCTTGAACTCACAACTTGTATGACATACGTGATCTGAAGTAGACCATTCCCTAGGCCTTACAGGCAGAGATTCCAGCCAAAGGGTTTCTCAAAAACTACTGACTTCCTTGACCTCTGTCACTAAATTGTACAATATGGGAAATCAGTAACTGACTGTCAGTTTTATTTTTGAGCATTAGCGTGGACGGACCACCCGACACTGCCAGTGTTTATATCACCACGTTGATTCAAGCTTCTCTGAGCAGAATGGAACAGCGGTGTGTCAGCAGTTCATCTGTCCTATCATTTGAAGTGCTAGGAATGGTGGCATTTTTTATTGTTTCTCATTTTCTGAAAACAGTATCACAGGGAAGGTTTAAGTGATTTTGCAAGGCAGGGAGGAGGAGGTACGATTTCCAGGATAATGCGTGAATAAACATGTCCACAGTCTCTTAGCATTTTTAAAACAAAACAGGGATCTGCAGTGTGGTAAAAGATAGTTACAGAAAGGTCTGTTTGTTTATTTTAAAATTATTTAATATATCCACCTGAGATATGATGACAGACTATTCTTGATGGATCTGTTACTGAAGTCAATGGCAAAATTTCAGCTGATTTCAGTACAAAAGAGTAGGCTTTGTGTGCAACTAGAGATGCACACACTCTTAATGTGTCTGCTTATCTGAAAAGACTGGTGATAGTTCAGAACTGAGCGAGACAGCAATGGAGAGGTGAGGGGGTTTCTAGTGCTGCTAGACATAGATGTCCTGCGGTAAAAAGAGCACTTTAGTTTCCAGGATAGTCACTTCTGGCATTTTTTACTAGAATTAAATTAACTGAGGGAAAAAATGAATATAATCCCAGGCATATAAACATCTCATCACCTGCAAATTATACATGAATATAAAATAAATGTGCAGTAAGACTCTTAAAAACTCTTGCGAGTTTTGACTTTAAAATCCCTATCTATTTGTTGAAAAAGCTTGTTTAAGAATAACCATCACCAAAAGCAAAACAAAAACAAAAAATAGAATTAACAGGTACCAAAAGAACTTGGCTCAATTCTTATGTTTTACTTAAAAAAACAAAAAAATCCTTCATTAAAATCCTCTTCTGTCAAGATCAGAATTAAACAGTGACTTTATGTCTCTACTAAGTTCACCTTTTATTCATATACAAGTACGTGCCTCTTCCTTCCAAGTGCCTGTCTTTTTTTGTTTTTTTTGAAACAGTCCTCTCCCTCCACCCATGCCCCCAACATACACACTATACTGTCTGGCTGTTGCACTTTTTTTTTTTTTTTCCCAGTGTCCCCCTTTATCTGCCTCAACCAATCTCCAAATGAATGCATGTCTATCATGGCCTTAGCTTTGACACTCTGGATATATTGATTAATAGTTGCCCTAAGCTCCTTTTAGCAAATCAAATTTTCACTTTTAGCAAGGATTTCGCCTCTGATTTATTCAGCAAAGTGAAATGCACTAAATTGACTTTGACATTCAGGGAAAATGGCTGAAAAACAAAGAGGGGAGGAAAGAGATATAAATTGTGTGGCAGCTGGAGACTTCAAGCATAAAAGAGGCAGTTTTCTATAGAATATCACTGGTTAATTTGGAAACATGCATTTAAACAGGAGTGGAAATTATTTTCTTAAAATTAGATGTTTTTTAGACTGAGGATTTGGGATATAATAAGGTTTACTTAGCAAAATGCAATATATTCAGCCCAAATTCATCACTTGCTAATCATGGTGCAAGTGTGGGATCCACTTTTGTTGCCACTAATAATTATTATGTTAAACGAGAGACAGAGAGGTTTCTGAGTAGTTTTATAATGAGGTGCTAAATTGGTAAATATCTTCCTACCATTGCATTATGTTATTCACGCCTGTGGCCCTTTAAAAATAAGAAATGATTAATAAAAAGAGAGCAAATCAACAGTAATGAATGCCAGTGCTTTTCATTTTCTTTCTGTAAACAAAAATGACTATTATTTGATTCTTAAATGCAAGAGTATAAAAAGGTGTAGCAGCCATTCCCTATTATTCTTCTAGCAAAATCAAGAGTGTTGTATTACCCGGGATGACTTGTAGACTGACTTACACAGCCTGCTTCCTTACTTGCAAACATTGTAGTACTGAAGTACTATGAGGCCGAAAATACAGCGTTGCATATTTAAAAGTGTTCAAAGGTGATGTTGAATAGAATAAAGGAGGGAAAAACATGAAAAAAATATTAATCCATTCCATTAGCACATATGGGGATTTTTTGAGGGGGAGTGTAAGGAGATGCAAAAAAGAAACATAGGAAATGGTTTGGTTTTATTCAGCGAGCAGGCATTACAACAAGAATTGTAAAAGAAAATACATATGGTAGTTTGCCCGGTTAATCTATAGAGACAGACCAAGAGCCTTGGGTAGGATCAGTTGTCATGGGTGTACAAGTCAAATGTGCTCTGCCAGCCTCTGTTGTTTAAGGATCTGGCCCCAAAGGGATAAACCCCCATCAGTAGCTAGTAGATCAGTGGGAGCTGAGAGTTTTCTTTGTCTCCTGTGTGTACTCACCACCTCAGGACTGCAGCAATGTGCAGAATCGAGCTTTAAGCAAGTATTTCCACTTCGAGGACAACAATACTCACCTTTGTACCCACTTCTTGTGCGACAAACGGGTTTACTAGATTAGGTCTGTGTAAATCACAGATGACTCAGTAACAGTTTTCCTTCTTCTGAACCAACAAGGAATTAATCTTATTACCAGAGGGTAGGAAGTCTAAATGTATCTTAACCTTTTTAATTTTACTGTATTCTCCATTCTCTTTTTTTTGTAAGCAAGCTGAATCTGAGACTTCAGCAGTAATGGCCTTTTGCAAGTGGCAGAGCATCTGGAGTGCCATACAGGAGATAGCCGGGCACATTAGATTTTCAGGCCTGTTATCTCTTTAAACCATTCCACCGCCACCCCCCCATAATTTAGTTCAACTGCCAACCACATTAAAAGACTGCCAGTTAAGAGCATACTGTATGAAAGAATTTAAACTTCCGAAATAGTCTTTGAGGGGGTGTCCTTTCCCAAACTTTCCCTAACTGTACAACTGAGACCTCAAGGACGGCCACCTTCTTACAAACAATGTGTGGCCGCAAGGCAGGAAGATGCCTTGCTCAGAAACACAGTAAGAAAGTTGGAACAAATCTTAACATTATTCCTTAGGTGAGGAATTTGCAAAGAGGCAAATGCTGCAGAACTGAGCCTATCATTTATGTTCACCAAGTATCACTTCTGTATTTACAGGACTCCTCTCCCCTAGAAAAATAAGGCTTTTTTCAACCAGATTCAGAATTTAAAGAACATACAAACAAATTTTTTTGTCAGTTTTAAAATTCCTGAAGGCTTTGTGGAAATAAGATCATGAATGTTACGTGTCATTGAAATTGGCCTGTGAAAGGATCATAGCAGATGCTGGGAATGCAGAAGTAAAATTAGAGCAATATAGCCTTCTTATGGTAACCATTTAGTCCATTTTAAACTAAACAGGTGACTTAGTCATCTAATTTAGCCTCCAACAAAAATATGTTTACTTTGTTCTGGGTGGGGAAGAACAGAGCAGCTTTTCAGTCATATGTGTTGATACTGTAAATCCAGGATGGGAGGAAGGAGGGGAAAAAGAGCCAGTTGCTCAGACTGGATTTAGAGCAGACAGGTCTCCACCTATATGACTGGGTCAGCGGGACAGGATGGTCTAGTTTCCTAAAGTCAGCTGAGACCAGTTAAATACTATAATTCTAAGGATGCCTCTACTTTCTCTCTGGATGAGTTCAGCTTCACACCTGCTTAACCTACATTAGAATAGGATTAATTACCTGAATTGCAAGGCCCCCTTAGCCAGTCAGCACGTTTCTGGCAGGGCACATGGTGACCTGTGCCTGGTTATATATAGTATAGAGATAGCAGGGGAGCACCTGTGTTGTAATGGTAAGGCTCAATCCAGCCTGATAACAGAATCAGCAGTTTTTAAAAATGAGTCTGCAGTAATCGCCTTCTGCATCAGCTGGATCATACAAGAGCTTTATGAACTCATGTCTTCACTGCTAGTAAGCTTTTTTATTGTGCAATGCTCAATTTATGCACACACATATATATACATATGTGTGAAGAAAGAATCCCAAGAAACACAGGTGACACAGAATCCAAAGAATGCAGATACCGAATGCTCCTGTATTTAATTATTTAGATGGAACACTTACTTGGCTGTAACTTTTAAGTCAGTTTTTCATGTTATTTTAATTCATTGTCTCCAAGTTTAATACTGTATAGCAGGCAGGAATATTTGGGTAATTTTCCATGCGAGAAAAAAAACCCACAGAACCTTCCTTTCATTTGAAAACATGTTCTACAAAGAGAAAATTCTCTGACAGTATGTTGGTCTGCCCAAGGGATTTTCCACCCCAAACTCCTGAGGCACGTATTATAGACGAGTGGAAATTTCACAGTATAGCTCTGAACCTCCTCCCCAAGATGTTTTCGTATGCCATGTTGTGCACCATCAGTTTCAATCAGCTGCATTAACAGTTGAGGTGAAATCAAATATTGAAATGAGATCCAACTACAGACACAGAAGGCTCCAAGTTCAATGGAAGTGGCACTTGAAAAGTAGAGTCAGCTAACTTACCAGGTCCTGACATGTTACGCATGAGAACACTATGGCAAAGAGTTGTGATGAGGGTGGAGAAGAGGCGGGGGCAAATCTGCAGTTCACATGCATCTAGCTGTTGGAGAGATCAGCAGGAACAGTTTAGCATGTAATGGCTGCTGCTCATATGTTTGTTCAAAGAAGCAGCTGCACTTACTAGCATAAATATATCATGACATTAGCAGGTTGCAGGATATTTTCTAGCCAGAGGTTTTCTTATAACTCTGCAATAGCATCATGCCTGCCTAATGAACAGGCATTAGACTCTGAACTTGCTACGATTCAAGCTATATCCGGTAGCATATGGAAGTTACCGTGACCCTTGTGTCTTTCATTAATTAACTGTGCTTGCAGTGAGAAGAATTTTGAGTCCTTCCCCATATTGGTCTCTTGTAGAAAGCCGTTCTACTCTGTGATCTGTTCTTCACTTTTTACTACTTTGAAGTTTCCCAGAGGTAAAGTTAACTGTTGTGTAGATTCAGGAGCACGTTGCTTAGTGTCAGTGAATCTTCAGCTACAAATTTAACATGCAATATGCATTGTGAATTCCAGATGATCTTCATTCAGTGAAATTGGTAGGAGTCTATTTTGCATTTCGAGTTACTGAACATTTTCCAGACACCATTAATGACTTCTGCTGAACACTTTGCCTAATATATTCAACACAAATTTGGAGTTCACAGTGATCGCAGGATTGCACTTAGCACTTCAACGATGATCAGTAGCTTATTGTGTACTATAATCCTCATATATGAAGCACACCATGGTCTCTGTAATCAAAAGGCCACTGGGAAACAGGGTGCTTCAGAAAGGCACTAGGCAGGGAATGCAGGTAGGGTTGGGGACGAGCAGTGCACATGCTGTGCAGGATAATTCCATCAGTATCATAGACCTACAGAGGGCAGTGTCTGACAGGAGGCTTAGACGGGCATTTCAGGAGATAAAGTCAAAAGAAGAGGGTGTTGACAGGGAATGTTTGCATACTCATAACGGTAATCAGCCAGCATCAGTGACAGACATACAATCTTTCAGAGAACCTGCTTGGAGGAAAAAAATGCACCTGAAAAGAGCTTATGACAGTGGGAGATAGGAACACAGGCTGCCGTGGGTCTCCCAAGTTCCAGTGCTACAGCCAGCACAGGTGAACTAGAATTTGCCATCGATAGCTATGTGGACAAGTGTACTGTCTCCATGGTAGAAAGTGGTAGCTATTTATATACTGAATGGCAACACTAAACAATTTAGGAGAAGCAGTGAAGTGTGTCCTATCCAATTAAAAATGCAGTGAGAATTTTAGGTAGGCAAAATGTAATTATTTAATTGGAATTTGACCGGGATGCTTTTCCACTGTTAAAATAAGTATAAATTACATGAGCTGTAAAACTTTAAATTATGAAAATATTTTGAGGTCTTTGAGCATGGTAATTGGAGCTATATATTCAACTTTGTTTTTAACCTGACACTTCATAATAGCTGTTCCCTAAAGCAAGGTTTTTTTTTTTTTTTACATTATCGAATATCCCTTAGTGAAGCAAATTAGCAATCAGTCTGGAAAATATTTAAGTAGTACAATCACATTATTTACACAGACACTTCCATTGTGCAGAGTTCTCTGTGTTCCCAAATATTTGTAGGATCACTTCCTCAGCTGCCAACATTCAAACCCGAACCTCCCTCTTTAGTAAAGCTCTATATGAAAATCCATTAGGCCAATAGAAAGACTTGCCTTGATTTCACTGTGCTTTGGATCAGTCCCTAAATATGCACGTCACAATCTGAAACCTTTGTGGACCTTAGAGCTTTATTATTTGCCTTCTGCTTGACTTACCACTTTTGTTTCAAAGCAGGAGGGGGACTTGGTGCAATTCCTTGCACAAAGCTTTTTTTTTTTAACTATTATTAACAAGGAAGAGAATCCTACTGTGGAGAATTAGGGTCATTTACTGTAAGCAGAATAAGAGTCTGCTCTTATCTAGAACCATATTTCAGCCCTTACGGAAACAGCAGCATCTGGCCAGAATGATAGAATGTTTATTGTGAAATATATTATTTAACTGTTTATGTTATCAATATGGTGCAGATAAAAATCTACAGAAAGCCTCCATTTAGTATTTGGGAGGATTTTAAAATCCACCATCCAGCATGCCTCTGGAAATAGGTTCTCTGATGCTATGGCTACAGACAGTGATTCCAATTGCTTGAATCATATTGTCCAAAATACACTCCCCAATTAACGTTCCATCAGGTTGAGGAATTCCAGGTATTTATTCTGTAACTTTTGTACTGGTGAGGAGTGTTCTCCTGGGGTTCCCTAAACTAAAACCACTTTTCTTTTCTTACGAAGTTTTTTCCCCTTCACTCAGTAAAGGCTTTTTTTATCATTGAGTTTTGCTCTTTGGCTTTTTGCTTACTGCTTTTTAAGGACTGAAGGCACAGTAAGTCCTGTCTTGGTACTCCCATTGATACATTTGTACAGTGCTGAGGTACAGGCTCCATGTTACATCCATACTTGGCTCGTTATCCTCTTATCAAGCTCTTTGCATCCCTTTGTTTATTTGAGGAGACAGGAAGACTGTGTGAAGGCTGCTTAGTCAGGGATATCAGCGTTGTTGGCAGGGGAGTGATTGCCAGTTGAAAAACAAGGCATTATTGCTCATTTTTTCCCTCTTATTAGTTTGATTACATTTGCAAATCAAATCAATCCATCAGACATGATCAGGCCTCGTCCGCATTTTAAGGAATAGTAATCTCCGTCTAATAAGATGCAAATGTGTCACATCGGTAAGTAACCAATAAATCATCGTCTTGTCTTTGGCAATCATTAAATATCAGAACCAACAGTCAATTTTTAGTATTTTCAATTTGCGATATGCCGCTGGAATATAAAGATAGATGGACGTAATTACACAAACCAAACACTATTTCAGTTCATTCCAGACAGCAAATTTAGTGGAAGGTATAACTGGCTTGTCATCACACTACATTATTCCTGGCGGTTCATGCAAAGTTCACAGACAAGCTTCAAATGGACATTGCTTTTTTTACTTCCCTTAACAACATTCCCACTACCACCACCAAACTTCAATAAATGACTTGAAATGCTGTAGGACATCACTTCCATCAGTGCACAAAAAGGCACAGAAAGAGAAACATTACCCCTTTTCCCAGTGCAGGCACCTTGTGCATGTATAAGACTGAAATCCAGAAGTTTCCTAATACTTGCTACATCCTTCCTCTCTCTCTTCTTTTCTTTTTAGACATTTTAATCTGAAACATCAGTTCTTCCACTGACACAGAATACGTTTTTCACAATTTTTGCAAGTTAGCTCAAATTTAGTTAATTTCAGAACACAGTGAAGACAGACGGTGAGAAGGATTGGCACACCAGCTTCCCCCTCTCTCCTCCTCCCATCCCCATCTTTTTAAAGCATTGGAAATTCAAATTGTTTTTCTTTATCCTTTTTTTTAAAATTGATTTGGGATTTGGGAAAATTGATTGCCTCATATGCATCCCAGGGATTAATTGATATGTCTGTTGTCTGATTCGCAATGTCTTGCTTTCCATTAATGACTCTATTTGTATACAACAATTTACATACTTTTCAAGAGAGAAAAAGACATAAGCTTATATCCTGGCAGCACTAGTGGCAAAAGAAACCCAAATCTTGTCTTAAACAGCATAGCTTTTACCCAGATATTGTAGACTGTTTTAATAGTATAGAGTACAGATCCTAAAAGTACAGACCTGCAGGCAGACCACTAAATTCAACAAGAATTTGGGCCTGTTGGAAATTATATTACTGGGCCTTCTTACAATGCTAAGTGACATGAGAGAGAGTGCAAAATGCTGTCTCTCTGCTACGACACAAGCGGCTGTGCGGAAATAAGAAAAGAGGATTTTGTAGGCTTGTGCTGACTTATATAGGTTTCCAGCGCGCCGAAGCCAGACAGTGGGCTTACTGTATTTGACCTTAAGAAACTTCTTACCATGAGCTGTGTGCCCTGCGTGGACCTGCTGTTGCAGCATCCTGTCAGTTATGTTTGTTTCAGCTAACTTGCTTTGAGAAGGTGAACCTCAGGTGCTTTGGAGTGACTTTTGGAGAGATCCTTTAGCTCCCTCCGTGAGAAAATAATTTTCACAGTAGCAGTTTGATTTGATTTGGTAAATGAATTAAATGGAAATTAGGGAAGAGACTCGCTTGTGAGCACACCTACTTGCTTTGGGTTCCCCATCGTGTTGAGCTCCTGTTAAGGAGCAAAGGGTGGGGAGAGTGACTTTGCAAACATGAACATGTAAACTCCTGGATGGGCACTGCATGGTATTCATTCTTGACATCAAAACTCTTGTTCTTTGATGAGGGAAAATTGCAAAGAAATACTTGTGAGCTGCACACAGTGTTGATTCCACGTGCCAGAGATTTAGACAACTTAAAATGTACCAACAAATATTTCTTTTTGCTATTTTGAAACAAAAGATGTTATTACCTGTTTTTACCTATTTTTATCCTCAAACTGGTGTAAATCTGTAGCAGCTTCGTGAAAACAAGAGGTTTATTCCAGATTTAAAATGAAGCAACTAAGCAACTTTAGCTCTGTTGTCTTTACAAAGTTTGAGCTTCCTGGCACTTTTTTCCAAAGATCTCTTTACATTAACATATTCTGGATGTTTCATACCTCAGTTGCTAGACTAATGCTGCCTAGGTCTCTTGCAAAAGTCTCCCCTGTTTCGGTAATCTCCAGAGACTTTGGTGAGTAAAAGCTGCTCGCAGAGGCCATGTGCCTAAGAAGCTCAGTACCAGAACCTTATGTTCTGTCTAACCAATTTACATACTACCATGGTATGCTTAATTTGCTTTTTCATCAAATCAATAATGGGTCTAATTGAAAAAATTGGCAGGACTACGTACAACCTAACTACCAATGTCAGTGTTTTCAGGAAATCAGAGATGTTGCACAGCCATGCAAGTGACACCTGTGTTACTGGTGCACCTCTGCTACCAATGTGTACAGAAACAAACATTACTCAGGTGCAGCATCTGTACCAATTGATCACTATGCTATCAGAATTAATCACCTGGTGTTCAGCTCAGAGAATAAAATTTACATCTTAATGTATGACACTTATTCCAGCACATACATGCACTACTAAAAATGGTAGTATTCACTCCTGTTCAAAAGTGTGCATCTGTTTTTGTAGGCAAAGCCTAGCAATTCTTGTTCTTAGCAAATTCCCAAACACCTCAGATGGCTGCTTCTATTAAGTTACATCCTTTCAAAGACAAACTCATACAGGACTGTGTAATAAAACAGATTTTGTCCCTGGAGTTACGTGTCTCAAATCCTGCCCGCACTGTCGCAAGAAAAAGGGATTTTTGAGGATCTTCAGTGCTCCGCAGAAGATAACCCGTGTGAAGATAAATAAATAAGTAGAGTTTGGCACTGTACAAGATTGGCAGGCCTTCACCAAGATGGTCCAGCAGTGTTGCAGGTGCATTGGCTAGCAGTGTGGAGAAGCTTGGGTGAGAACTACACAAAATTGTAGCACGTGCTCTCAGTTCCTCACTGACACGAGTGCTCAGCTAGCGCTGCTGCTGCAAATGGAGCCGTGCTTTATGCAGAGCCTGGTCGACGTCTGTGGGGCTGGCAGGAAGATTCAGGCCAGATGCACCAACTGCAAGATAAGAATTTTAAAATATTAATTTGAAAAGAAAGAAATGTGGGTTTCAACTTTATGTTCTGTATAATTGCAGAGCTAGCAGGATTTTAAAATATGGCAAAGCCTTAGTCATTAGCATAGGGTAATCACCTTTGCTGTTTAAAAGCAAAATAATAACAATAGAAAAGGTATTGTACATTGACACATGGAAATTTAATGCTTTTCAGAGAAATTTTGTAGGGATTTTTTATTATGTGGCTAATTACATATTTACATGTAATGGCACTAGCAGAGCCATTACAGTCCATTGGGTAAATAATATGCATTTTAAAAACCATTTATAAATATGTATTTATTTGATGGACCAGAACAGTTTTTTGAAATCGTTCTCATCCACTGAGTAAATAATATATGGATTGCTTTTAAAAATAAATATGTATTTCTCCAATAGACATTCCAGGCAATTGGGTAAATAATATGCATTTTTCAAATATTAAAAAAATACATACAAATGTATAGAGATCTGGCCTAAATATGTATTTTCCTGAGAGATCAAACTGACTCGAAAGGTGTCAGGCATAGCTTTGAAATTTCTGTTTTGGAATTGTCAGTCTGTGTCACAATCTAGAGTTAATTAAATGTATTTTATGCATTTTCATACATACAGTATAATATCAATGTCTGTTTACAGTTTTATAACACTAGTGCACTTGACCCTCTTATTCAGTGTTATAAAGTCAGCACTAGATGGTTAAAGATCCTAGTTTTACTTTGTGTTCATCTTAATACAATGCAAAACGCATTCATTCTGTGGGCATAGTCCTGCATCCATAGAAGTACATGGGAAAAAAACTGGTCACCTTAGTAGAAGCCATCTCAAACTCTGTTGTACTGCTCAAATTAAGCTTCCTCTTTATGTTCTTCTGGTCTTTTTCTGACGATTGGCTAGCAGGCATAGTATGAGAAAACATGAAACTGTTTCATTATGTGGGCTTGATTCAGAGCCTATTGATGTGAGCAAGACTCTTTCCACTGGCCTCAGAGGTCTTTAGTTCAAGGCAGACATAAAGATCTGCCATAATCCATAGAGACCGCCCCACACTAGAAGCTGAAGGCTAAGTTTCCTTCTTGGCTCTGACACTGACTTACCGTATGACCTTGGGCAAATCATTTAACTTCCTGACGTTGAAACCGTGATTTAAACCTCCAATTTTGGGAGTCCTTTGAGAGCTATAGATTTAAAACATTAAATATGATTCACAGCATGCTAGGATTGAAAGATGTGAGCACAATGCATCACCGGTTTATTTCTTTTATATACTATGGGCTAGAGCTTATCCATCCTTTTCTAAACATTTTAGCCAGTTTATCCCTTCATCCATTTCGTATACTTTTCAAGAATGTTGAATATACTTTGTAGACCTTTTTTTCGTGAAAATATTGGTGGTTGTTTTCAAACATTAAATGAATAAAACAGCACAGCAGCCCTTTGAATTAATATATATATCTGTAGCTTGCACAGAAAGACTGCGAGACAGAGGGGGATTAAGTGACTCCAACAGAATCACAGAGAAAGTCAGTGGTAGATTTGGGAGACTAAATTGTCTTTCTCATATTCTTCCTGTATACATGTACCTTGCACTTCATCTATGCCTCCAACATCATCTATGATACACTCCTGAAAACTGCTGATTTTAGTAAGTTAGCTGTTTGACAAGGGTGCATTTGGCAAGTGCCAACTATAAATGACATGTGCCCTGTGCAGTCAGAATAGCTAAGTGGGATCTGTTGTCAATCTAATTGTTACTTTGATACTGAAGGAATGAAAATATAAATACATAGTGAGAATGTTTCAACTGGAGCTCCATTACAAAGCCAGTCACAGCAGCAGTGAATTATTACAAAAGACCTTTTGGAGCCATCTCTCATGGCTATTCTTGTACAAACATCACTGAGTCAGTGCAGATTTGGCCTTGGTACCCAACATTGCCTGAGAGCCCAGCAAACATGGTGTTTTGACAGCACACGTGAGGAAATTCTCACCTCCTTCCTTCTCAGATCACTGATAGAGCAGATGAAGTCCATAAGGAAAGCCATAGTGAGTGGCTGGTCACCATAAAGAAGGATCAGCAAGAAACAGGCATTTGAAAGCGTATCATGGGACAAGAAGAAAGCCAAAGAAACAAAAGATGATCCAGCAGTATTAGCACATTAAAATTTTGTTTCAGACCTCTCTAATGGCACATCCACACAAAGCACAGCCATGCTTTCTGTGTAATTTCTAAAACTACTGACAAATGTGTCCCGATACCAGATGATAGAGCCCAACATTTTGTGGTTGCAAGAATGTAGAACATAGGGTGAGGAATGCAAAATAAAGCCCAACTCTCATGTCATAATCAAAGTAAAGCTTTCCGGAGCACCAAGAGCTGCATAGTGGAAAAAACGTGTAGGTAAATTAGCGTGCACGAATTAAGGACCAGGCTGCATAGTGAAAAAAACATGTAAGTAAATTAGTGTGCACCAATTAAGGACAGGGCATCACTGGTGATGCTTTTAATTGACCTGCTGGTGCCCAGAAGGAATAAGAGGGTCCGACAGGAGAAGAATGCAAAGAAAGGGAAGGCTGAAAGCAATGGTGAGAGAAACGTGGTTACATGAACTAGCTCTGAGCATACCTAACACTTCTTTTGTAAAGCACATAAGTAACTGAGATACTATTGACTGCCTGCCTGGTCGTTATCAGTCACTAGTTTGCTAAGACATAGCAGTGGGAGTAGCTCGTCATATTGAACGTGAAGGAAGAGAAACAAGGTGGTGATATTAAAGATCAGCTAGGGAAGGGTATCTATACATTAAAAGATGGGAGACTTGAAGTAAAATGTGAAGGTGCTGAGGGATAAGATGGCACAACTGTAAAAGAAAGAGTTTGTTTCTTAGTCACTCTGTGGCCATATTGAATATGACTGTTAAATTCTCTGTATAATTGAAAGAGATAGGAGCATTCATACATTTTGTTGCAAGTTGATATGATCTTTTTTGTCAGTGATCTGAATAAGATTGTACTATAGTTTTTAATTTAGCAGATTAAGAAGCACAATTAAAATATCATGAAAAAGATCACAATCTAAACCTCTGGGTTTTTTTTGCTTATCCCTGGCAAGTTGATAACAAGAGCCGGTGTATGTAACAATTACCTCCACTACTGTAAATTTACTCTAGTTTGTGGGCTGAAGTGTTAATAAATACCTTGCAGTATTCCAGAGGGAGAAGCTTTCCATCTAATTAATAAAACTGGGAAGAATACCCAGGACACTGAACCATATCTTTCTTATTAGTGTTGGCTTCTACAAAGGAGAATCCCTGAATCTCAACACATTAGTAAATGTCATACTCCTGGGTTGCACAGAGACCTCTTGAAAAACTGCTGATTTGCTGTGGAAAAAAATCACCATAGACCTCAGAAACAATTCAGCTAGGGAATACCAAGTGTAGAAAATCAGTGTAAAGCATAGCATGCATTATAGCAGCTACAGATTTGTGCCACATTTGGTGGATCTTGAAAGATAAAACATACAATTATACCCCCATTTCCCTTCTATTTTTGGCCTGTACTTATGCTAATATCTTTCTCTATGTCCAAGTACAGTCTTATTGCAGTTAGGTTTTTTAGAGACTTGGCAAAAACTCTCTTTTACGTGTTCTCTAAAACATATACTGATATGTAAGCTGCAAGTAACTGTTTATTAAATGGGGAAAAAAAAAAAAAGGATCACTTGAAGAAGGAAAATGTTTTAAGCCCAATACTGAAATGAAAGTCTTTCACAAAATATGTGATGCTGATTTCCTTTTCCTTTGCAGTAATTCATATTTGGCAAAAATAAACTTCGTCTCACTATGCCTGAGCCAGTTCTGTTTCAACGGCGGTTTGCAGTAAACCACAAATTAACAGCCTAACTTTCTGACCAGCACATAATACTTTGCTGTGCTTTATTAAAATCATAGCGGTAACCTTACATTATGGAATACTGATATGCATTCTCTGACAGACTGGACATTTACCGAAGAGAGTAAAAATTCATGCAGTTCTTTTGTAGAATAAAAATTGTAGGGTGGTATATATGTGTTTTCTCACATTATTATCATTATTTTTATTAGACTGATGTAGCAAACTGGTATTACTGCCTCCAACAGAAATAGAAATAATATCTTTGCATTTACTTCTTACTTGAAGTTTCTGCTCTGAAAAATGCTCCTGCTGAGTATATTTGTATCTGCTTTTCATCCTATTGATATGAGTGAGTGGGAGGATAAAAAGAGGTAAAGCTACAGAGCTTATCCGTGAGGTTGATGCTAATTTGGCTGAGTCAACTGGATGGGAAGTGGAGGAGGTAAAAGATCTGCCAGTTTTTTTGTCTACATCCAGTCTTCTCAATTTTCATAGTCCATGCTTTAGCTGAGGTCTTCACTGAGTTCTGGTAACTTATTAGAGCACAAGAAGGCAATTTAAAATGCTGTCCAGGAATCAGTCTAGCGGTGTCTGTATAGTCTAGTATTTTAGATGTTCTAATGTACTGTATATGCTTAAACCTTTCGATTTGGGTTTGGTTCCCCCCCCCCCCCATTAAGAATGTTTATGATGCTTCCACATACACTGCAAGGAATAGATCAATTCACACCGTGTACAGTGAATACCTGCCATACGTGCAGTTTCAATAAAGCATGTTAACAGCAGATACTGGTCCTTAAAAGACCATATATCAAGCATCCTCAGCATTATGCTGGAAGAATCTGAATCGCACATTCCCTTGCCTGTCTTCAGTTGCAGCTTTGTTGACTGGTGACCTTTTGTGACTCTGTTCCCTGTTTCAGGAAATACTTCTGATCTGACCTGCATGTTTACATTGTTATTTTGTCTTTCAGCAAGACAGTTTTTTGTATTAAAAAATACATCTTTAATAAGCAAAGAATACAAGTTAATGAGCAGGTGATCCTTATTCATTTTGGTAGCTTTTAGAATACCCTGAGTTTGCTTAGTACAAATGCATGCCTACATAGGCTTATGCAAACACACGCTTAAACATACACCTGGCTGTTTTTATGTATATGATAACACTGTGGCTCTTCTGTATCCATTATTGTCTTCTTTCTACAGTAGCAGCTCCAGAGTGAGAGCTCAGTTGCTGTGATTTTGAATTCTTTGCCTGGGGCACATCTCTCTAAGCTCTTCTGTTCTGAACTCTAATTGTAGGAGTAGGCTCCAAACACCTCAAAGAAAGGCAGCCCAAATTCTAAGGCTTCAGTTTTTAGGAAACTAGGAACTGAATGCTATAGGTTATCAACATATACTCTACTGTCTTCAGCAGTGATCAGCCTCGGGGGAAGAGACATGGAACCCATAGTAGGCAGAAGCCTCAGGAAAACTTTTTCTAATTCCTTATGCTTAGAGGTTAGACTAAATAAGGAAGAAAAATGTCCTTGTCCTTTTAATGTGGATTTGGAGTATTATACCTGGAGCTATTTTGGCTGTCCATGTAAGCATTAGCTCCCTCTCTGAGTTCTTGGCTTCAGTGACATCCTTTGGCAAGGAGTTCCCCAGTCCAGCTACTCTGTGAATGAAGAGTTTCCCTCCTTCCTTCCATTTTGAATTTCCTGTGTTTCACTGTAATGGTGCTTGGTCTGTGTTATGATACAGGGAGAATAAAAGCTTTAGACCTATTTTTTATATCATTAATTTATATATACTTTTAATGCATTCTCTCATACATCACTATTTTGAGGAAAACAATTCCTGCTTTCTGAGTCTCTTTTCATCAGAGTTTTCCCAGGTACGCTGTTCTGCTTTACTTTCTCTGAACCTCCTCTAAATCTGTCATACTTTCTTTGGAAAGGGCTGAGCCATTCTGTCGTTAATATTGGAAATCAGAGAGTACTGTTGATATTTTCCTTTTAACTTTTCTTGTCTTCTGAGGTGTTTTTAGCCTCAGCCGTGAGCATGACATCAGCTTCACAACTAACCTTGGGCTACTGGATGGGGTACTAATACATGCAGTTTTCAAGCTAATGTTTTCACACTCTTCCCTGGACTCTTTCAGAGTTGGTCAGGATGCTGCAGCTCTCCATCTTTTTTTCTCACCTAGAGATCATTTAGTCAGCCTTGTCTCACTCTGGAGGGACTAACAATACGTACTTGGAAGGCCTTGTGTCTTAAATTAAAGAGGGCATTGGTGGAGGTCACCTCCATAAAATACATTCTGGTGATGCAGGTACTGAGATCATACATAATTCCCTTGGTCCTTTAGCTTGCGCTGAATTTTGAGAAGTATTTTCATTTCCAAACTGAAAATAAAATAATGTAGGACAATGTTGCATGAAATTGCATCTCTGGTGCTGCCTCCAGTGAAAGCCTATCATCTAACTTCAACTCTGTGCATCTGCTGAGGATAATGCATTTAGAAATCAGGGATGTTTTGCTTTTTTCAGTCTCGGAAGCAAGTGACCTGGATTCACTTTTAAGAATATGATTTGCAAACTTGTTGACTAGGATTCTTCATTTGGAGGATGAGTTGATTTGTCCATATAAATCCCCTTTGTCAAATTTAATAGATGGATGAATTGATCCCTTGCCTTCCATAGAAAAATGCATAATCCTTAAAAAACATGTAATTTTTTTGAGAAGTATGAAAGGGTTTTACATCTTTAAGAAACCAAACAAATTCCAAACTGAATAAGAGAGACAGAGAGAGAAGGTTGTCTTTCTGCAAGCCGCCAGCTTTCCCAAGTGTCTCATCCTCTCCCCTCTGTCATCCTGAGGCAATGTGCCTGCATTTGTGTGTAGATTTATAGTTTATTTTTATCTATGGCTTCATCTGTAGGTAGCTATTATAGCCGCCTTGCCTGGATATTGTTTGGGCCTGATAGATCTGTCTGTAGTTCATCAAAGGGGAGCTGAGTGGCTAAAAGCCATTGGGTCCAGCTGAGGATGAAATACGAGCCATCAGCCTTGGTAATGGCTGTAAAATTTCATAATTACACGGCCTTTATTACATTGCATAATGATCCTGAAGCAGTATGGAACAATTAATTAAGATTTTCAACCGTGGCTCTTTCAGAAATTAAAAGGTGCTAGTGGCTGAGAAATGGGGAAGTGTCTTGTCCTAAAAGCATTAGGGATGCTTAAGAAGTACTTCCTGGGTACTTAAAAAAAGGGGGGGGGGGAAGGAAAAAGAAGTGAAGAAAAAAGACAAGAAAAAGAAGATCAACTAGTTAACCAGCTAATGTCAGAGTAACGTTTTTGTACTTCACTGCTAATTCTTAATGTCAAAGCTGGTTCTAAAACTCCTGCAATAGTCACTGCCATAAAGCTGTTCCTTTTCAGTTCTGTAAAAATGTTCATGCCTTTTTCCCCCATGTTCTGTTCTAGCCATTTGTCACATTTATAGAAGTTGAGCTGTGCACATTATTAAATAAATGCATGCCATGACTTAGGAGGAGGGTCACTTAGCTGTGTATTGGGGTGTACTGACCAAGAATTTTCTCTTACACACTTTCTCATGTCTGAGGCCATTGAAATTCTTTGAAGATCTCTGCAGTTTGACAGACATCCCCAAGGAAGACTTTTTTTTCTTTACTGTTTTGATATTTTTCTTCCTTCCTTTTCTTCTTTGTAAATGCAGCATGTCAGATGTAATATAATATTTTCCATGAGATTGACCTCAGACCTGATCAGAAGTAATTAGATTCCTAAGGTGCTGCGAAGGTGTCTCACGGGTTTCTGATGTACATACTGAAAGAAAAAGTGTTTATATATGTGCAAGGAATACGCAGAGAGAAACAGGAGGCCTGAACCTGTGCATATACACATTACCTGTTGTGATCAATCGCTGGATGTAATTCTGAAGGCCAGCAAATTGTGATCCAGATGGGGTGTGGAGTACTCACTGTGCCAATGGTAGTAAAACTGCTGAAAAGACAGCAAAAATAACCCTGGCGTTCTCCACACACTGTCAAAACTTTCAGGTCTTACGGGAAGGAATCTTGTTTTCACTACGTGCCTTTCCCCCCCCCCCCAAACTATTTTGATTCATACAAACTCTCGATATAACTCTTAGATAGGATGAGCATTGAGTAGTATTGTTTTTAAATTGACCGGTCATCATGTAAGGTCCTATCGTTCTAGATATTTTATGAGAAGCTAAGGTTTCCCCAAGGCACCTCTAATAATAAACTTTCAGCAGAAAATTTAGAAAGGATTATGTGTTTCAAGGAGGAGCTGGCTGCTTGAAGTAAATTCTCTTGTTGAGTCATTTATTCCCTTAATAGGAATTTTCTGATCTGCTGTCATTCTTGTTCACACACTGGGTGTCACTGCCTCTAAAACACTTGTCATTCTTTAATGGAAACAAAATAGTCATTGCAGTCAGAGCCGCAATGTCATTCCACTACCCCTTGCTGCGTCGGCAATAGTGAAAATGACAGAGCGGCTCTCAGTAGGGGTAATTAAAATGTAAATATTGATATTTTATTATTTGAAATTACTTTCCAGTGCGGCATTTAATATCTCTCCATCTGTGCGGCTCTGTTTAGCGGTCACTTTAGTGCAGCTCTGGGATGCCAAGCGGCGGCTTGATCCCCGTTATGTCAAAATGCTTGTTGCTGCTTAATTTTGATATCTAATTAAGTGGAAAAGTACAGTCCACACTGTAATCCATGGCATCTTAACCAGCTGCTTGGGTATATTTAGAATTAATCTCCACTATGGAATCATCCTAATGTATGCAATTAAGAGTCTGCCGATGGCTAATTAGGTGTATTAGAATCAGGCAGCTTCCTTTTTTTTTTTTCTTTCTTTTTTCTCTTTTTTTTTCTGTATGTGGACTGTTGTAGACTTAAGACACCACCTCCAGAGATGATCTTAGTGGTACATATACACTCAACTAGGTAAACTAGAAATTTCACTGTCATGTAGGAGAATATGTGTGGCTCTCTTCCCCCAAACCAGGGAGATTATAAACATCATTTGAATTTTTTGGCATCTGCAGCACATTAAGAAAGTCAACTAACCAGTAGAAAAGTTTTAAAAATTGGGAAGAAGAATGAAGATGTGTAGGACTGTACTGAGCTGTTGTTTTCCCGCCAGAAGGCAAAAGGGTATATTTACCCAAACTTTTGCAACCTGAAGTTTTTGGTTTGGCTATGGAAAGAGATTTTAGATAGCTCAGCACATACAGGGTTAACACAGATATGTTGGTAGGATAGTAAGCATGGTTGTCTCCATATGCTAATAGATTCCAGTATTGGATTCGTATTATTAACATGATAGGGGAATTCCTGGAAACCTGACTTTTCCTGATGGAAAGATGGAGGGAGCAGGGATTGCCACAGCTCTCAGCGAGGAAATGAGTGGTGGCTTCCCCAGGGGAGCAAAAGGCAAACAGCAGTGACCCAGCACTCTTTGAGGAAAAGCACTCTCAAAGCAGACCCGTAGAGGTTATTAATAAAAGGCAGCACGTATTAAATGTACAAGAAATCCCTCCATTCTTGGGGGGGGGGGGGAGATATGAAATAATCCAACAAACTTGGTTTTGAAGCCTAATATACACTAGGCTGAAGAAGCTTGAACTCTAAATTTCTTGATATTCCCAGTCTGTGTGTGCAATTGTTGGGAAGCTGATGTGTACAAAGATTGAAGTGAGCAGTACCTGACCTAACACTGATTGTTGTTATTAGTTTAGTTAGGTTCCTCTCTCAAGTTCGTGTTCTTTTTTTTTATTTTGCTTAGTTCAGTAAAAATTAAAAAAAAAGAAAAGGGATGGACTCTTTTTGCTTAACTATGTGTGATTATAATTTCATTTCTGCTAGCTGAACTCTTTGAAGGATCTAGGTAAGGCATATCACGCAGGATATGCACGTATAGTGCTGACTATTCTAAGCTGAACTGTGTTACCATTTTCTGGATTGGACTTTGAGAGAGATTCAGCCCTATTCATGATACTTGTTGTTTTTCATCTACAGTCACTTTACTAATGACAGAATGTAGTTTTTGCTTTTCACCCACAAATCTGGCTTTAGTGTACCCATACTCAAATACATACATCCACAATAGATTGAAGGAAAAGTTGTGTGAAATCAATATTTATGTTGAAAATATGATTGGTCTTTTTATATAGGCTCAGTGAAAGAAAACAATCAGGGTCATAAATACAATCCTGTTCCATTTTCTCCCACGCAAATGTCTGGGCACACAGGTGATACCTCAAAATATCCCAGACGTTTTAAAAAGCAATTTCATATAAAATGCTGTGCTCTAGCCGCAGGCTTTTGAAGTCTAGGGGCAAAGATGGTTTTAGGAGCACAGCCTGTCATGTCATCTGCCTCTGCTGTCTTCAATGAGAGGACAAAAAAACCCCCATAGTCTAAGCAAACCATGTTCGAAGGTTACAATTTAAAGAACTGCAAGAGTTAACTTTAAATAAGCAGATCCAATCACAGATGTAGTGCATTAGAAAGATCACACTCAGGAATCTGCAAGTTCATATTGCTGACCTTAAGGAGACGTACAGCTACTTTGGGCCATATTGGACTGCTAGTCTGAATTTTAAAACTTTTTCATTGTCCATATGTTAGAATTCAGAACCTCACTACAGAGAAGGTAATACACAAGGAGTGCCAACTCTCTGACATACAGGGAAAAAAAAAAGAAAGCAGTTTACTACTTATCAGGTCTTCCTCTGTTCTCAGAGCATCTAGTGATAAATCAAAATATAAGCGTTTGGCCTGGCTTCTTTTTAATATAAGGTTGGTATGAGTTTGGAGTAAAGCTATTTAAAATTGTGAAGTAAATACCTGGGTGAAACCAGCCCAAAGGGACAATCAAGTATTAATCTGTTTAAATCTGTTGTCTTAAATTTTCCTTTTTCTCGGTGAATACTGAAATAATAAGATATAAAATGAAAATTAATGGAAATAAAGAGTACAGTACTTCAAACCATATGTTTCCAGAAATGCCATTATAAAGTACTCAATACATGGAGGTCTTACCAAATCTGTCCTGAAGCAAGGGTGACTCACCAGTTTTTTTCATCTTTAGTGTTTCACTTCAGAGTATTGGCAACTGAAGGTGGTTATGTGAAGTCAGGGAGACATTCTTAATCAGTCACATTTTCCAGCTCCTTTCCATTACTATTGCTAAAGAAGCAGCTCACAAGAACTTGTGCTGTAACTAGAAATAAGAAATTTAAAAGTAGCTGCCTAGAAATATTTGGGTGGTTAGAGAGGGGTGTCTCTGAATCAAAGTACTGAAATCAATTTGAACTATAGTGAGTTACATCTCACTGTATGCATCTTACCCTGGGAAGAAATGACAAGCTTAAATTGCTCCTGTTTAGTGTTATCATGTAAGGTTTCACAGGGTAAAAGACAAACCAGAAATACTTCTAACTGGTATTTAAATTACATTAACACCTTTTTGTATAGCTTGAGTGAAAGGTCACGCTAGACAAGCAGCATCTTCACTGTTTGTAAATGTCTAATTTGCTGCTTTGAAATTGCTGTGAATTTCACTTACTTAGTCCTGCTGAATGAATCCAGTGTTGCAAATACTTCTGACAAGCGAATATTTGCTTAGTGAGAATCCATTGTTCGTAATGGATTGAGAGGGACATGCAGTGTGAATGCATTTTTATTGCCATGCCATCTCTCTGCTGTTGTTTCAGTGAGATGAAAGTAGCGTTGTGATAAAAGCCCCGGGTTTCTTAGTGCTCTGTGTGGCATTTCCTGTCTTACTGGTAGGTGTTAGTGAAAAACTGCTTATCATAGGCATTTTTCCATGTTATAAAATATAAAAAAATATGTATATTTTATAAGAACTTGGACAGCAGGAGTTAGGAATACAAACACATTTAAATAAAACCCAAGAAAGTGCACAGGCTTGGCTGAAGACATCCCAGCGCTCTCTGAATGCATTTTGCTTTTTGTACTTGAGTGAGAGTAATTCTTGGGCACTTCTGTGTATGCAGTCTGATCTTCCCTCTCCCACGGCCGCACAGCTAACAGATGGCAGTCACAACTCGTAGCACAGAGCGTGCCACTCGCAACAGAGCCCCGGTGCTGCTTTTGCAGTGCTCTGCTATAGGGGCAGAAGGAGACGCTATATAGCAAAGCATCGCTCGGAAAAGGCGGTGGTTTTACTGTGTGAAAGTTGTTGGATGAAACTAATTTCTAAACATAACTTTAATTGTAGCACATCAATTCTAAATAGCTTGGAAGCTGAATTCAGCAAATAGATTAAGTTGAGCCTTTGGCTGTGTTTCTGGTCAGTTGTGGTTTGTGCTTTGGGACTTGATTTGTGATTTTCAAGATTGGGCAAATACCTGTGCTTTTTGTTTCGTGAGCTGACACCTTTCACATGAAAATCCTCAGTCATACTTAAATTTCAGCTTGCTATGGCATCACGTGCACTTATTAGCCCTTTGACTGTGAGCAAAAGGGGATGAAAAAAAAAAAGGATTCACCCTGGCATAATGAGTCATATCTGTTTCTGTTCCAGCTTTCACCAAATTTCATCCATAATCTGTGAAATATGTTTGGTGATTAGTGAGAGCACTCTCCTTCTGTTTAATGGTTTTCATAACAGCTGAAATGTTTGTGGGTCTTGATATATATTTTTAGACTACAGAGTATTTTGAAATGCAATTAAATCCATTTTTTCTTGGATTAATATAATAAAAAGGATCTCTTAATTCAGATCTATGTGGGAGATTCAGCTCTAGATGTACCCTAAAAACATGAATCGTGCCATCCTCTTGCTTGGATTTCTGAGAGAATAATATTAAGTGGCAGTCAGGCTATGAAGGTTTACTTCAGCAAATACTGTGATCATGTCTAGAAAACATTATGTAGCCCTAGCAGAAATTTCACTGCTGAAATTTCCTGGGCCTTTGTTTGCATCCCTGGAAGCCAGCTGAAGTTGTACGATGGGTCTGGGCGAGCGCTGAGTGCGTGCCAGCAAGGGAGAGGAGGGCAGAGTGACAGCTGTACATCGAAGAGCGCACTGGACCTGAATCTGATCTTGAAATGGAGTGGAGTTTCTTTACATTCACTTCTGTGCAGCCAGGATAAGCCTTTGGCCCACTGTTTGTCATTTGACCACGAGGCCACACACTGTATAAATAAAGGAATCTGGGCTGAAAGAAAAGGTTTTTTAAAAAGTGTTTACCATATCAGTTTGTTCTTTTGACAGTGGTGACTATACATCATTTTTTGAAATAAGGAAATTGCGCTGAAACATCAGTACCCATAAAACATTTAGAAGGAAGTTAATCTATCAAAATTAAGTGTAAATAATTTAAAAATCTAACTCTGATATTTCAACTGTGTAAATATATTGAACCTGCAACACACTAGTGAACATGTCATTTTCAAGCACAGCTTTGATTATACAAAATGTAAATGAAGATATTTGAAGTACAAACCAGGGCAAGATGGAGGAATATTTTACTCATAAAACTAACAATCACAAAAACAACTGGTAAAATAAATGGGAGGTGATTATCAGAAAAAGCGAGCAGCTCCCAGATTTGCCAGCAATTTCATACCTGGTTTGATAAAATATTTGGATTTCTAAACACGTAACAGAGAGGAAGGGAAGTTCATTCCCTGCAAAGTGAAATAAACTGGGATTCGAGTCAGAGTAGCCTGATTTAGGCATCGCATCAGATGTTTAAGGCTGAAAATAATGGTAGGGATAAGTCCAGCCACTGTCTTTTTTTGTCCGATAGGTCTCGGAGTGCTGTGTGCAAGGCACAGATCTTACTTTGGCACTTGACCATCTGCAGCTGCTTCACTCTAGCCCCTAGTGAGTTAGTGTCCATGAAGTCCATCTTAATGAAGTAGAGGAAAGGGTCTTCAGGAATATAAAAGATTTACCCTGCTTAGCATGGAGCTGCGTGCAATGTGAAATAGAGAGCAAGTAGTGCATGTGCTGATATTTGAAAAGATCTGTGATTTAAACAGCCCCATCTAAGAGACTGTGAACTGTGTTTGGAGCTGGCTTGGAGTGCTGAGCGCTGCAGAGCACGGTCAGCTCGCTGCCAGTCATTCCTATAATAAAAATACTAAGGCCTTTTTACCTATTTATTTCTGCTTCCTTTGAGCTTTGGGTTTACTGGTATGCGAAAGGAAAAAAAAAACAAGCATATGTTCAGTTGCTCAATCAACCTTTTCTCAATCCACACTCAGTGATCTCAGTGAGTCATTACGGCATAATTACAATTTGAGTGTGATACGCTGTTTGTAGAAAAGTATCTATTTTTAGCTGAAGAAACACTACAGTCCCTGAAAGGAGGAGAAAGAAAGAAAAAAAGGAAGGAAGAAAATCTGTAACCAGCAAATCAATGCTATTGTTAACTGATACTACGAGACACCCTGTAGATTTACAATGCTTGCATTCAGCCACATAAAAACTGCACTGAAACGAATGCCTACCAGGGGTTAAATTCATATGCCTGCGCTGCAGCCTATTTCTGTCAACACTCAGCTCAGGAAATAAACATTTATGCTTTCTGAAATGAAAGTGTATTTTTGAAGACTAGCCGTCAGATATTTTTTGCCCTTCACACTTTCAAATGCTTAGCCTTTTTTGTAAGTTGACTGCAAAGTGCATCAGTTTGCTAGGCAAAAAGAGAAAAAAAAAATCTTGACAAGTGCCAATGGCATCATTGTCAAGCACACGAGTGTCTAGTAGAAGATGGCAGGAGGGTTGGCACAAAACATGCTTCCTTCAAGCTTCTTACCTCAGGGGTACCTGACTCTTGAGAAGCCTTTCAATCCTTCCAAATGACGTTATTGCAAACTGTCATCTGGTTTATTTGGAGTGCGCTGTATTGCAGATAAACATGCTGTTTAACTGCAGGTCAAGGTACAGAGTCATTCTGCTAGCAAATGCCTGAGATACGTTAAATGGCATTGACTTGGGGAGGGAGATGGAGAGAGATCAAAGTTGTCGCCAATATGGTACATGCTAAGGGGGGAAAAGGTACACAACATTGTATTTTTAAAAGGCATTATGCAGTTCTACATTTAAAACATTGACCTGTAAGACTCTTAAGGGTTAAGGACCCACACAATGCACGACAAAGTTCAAAACCACACCATCATGCAGCATCTCAGGGCAGTTTGGAAAGAGCTTACAGTTGTGACTGGGGAGGCTCACACTGGTCCAGAAAGCTGAAAGTGTATTTTGTCTAATTTGGAGACGTTTTTAAAAATAGTTACATTTTAAAATAGAAAACGCCCACTTGTCACAGAACATGGTTGATCTAGGGGATTCATATAACAAAAGCTCACAGAATCAGAGCACAGTTTGGTACGAAGTAAGTATAACCTCTTCCAAACAGTTAAAAATAAATCTCTGTATGTAAATACATACGCCTGAGTCATCTATTCTTTTAACTGTGACTTGCTGAACATCTTTTAAAAGGGCATTGGTGTGATACAAGAGACATGCTGGATGCTTTCACATTTTCTGAAAAATCAAAACAAAACAAAACCAGATTAATTACAACATGATGCAGCTTTACATTCCCATGAGGGATGTCTTTAAAAGTTAAAACATGCTTTCACTGAGCAGGCTTTCAAGGGAAAGTTACTTCTATCAGGAAGAAAAGAATCGTGTTTATTTGATTTATTATTGGAGAGCAGAACAGTGAGGTTTATATTTGCCAATTTTTCTATAATGTAAAAAATTCCTTTTGATTTTTTTATGTGTCATATAAAAACAATTAGGGTATTTACTGCATCAGAACGCGGATTTTTCAAAAGTGCAGTACAATAAATTATAGACAACATCACATTTTTCCCCCTCACAGGGCATATGTAATTTCCTTTGACTGTGGCACACAATAAATGTTATTGAAACATAGCATTATTTGTTTAAAAAAAAAAAGAACAAACCTGTACTCAAATAGATAAGTAAATAAAAGAAGGGAGTTGGGAGTTTTCAGAAGGAAAAAAATAGAGAGAAATTGCAGGTTAAACTTTTTTTAATCAAAACTGATTTTATTGCTTTTTGCTTAATTAAACTCCTCAAAGTGTGTGAAACATTGTTATACCTGAAAAATTGTTAATTTGTAAATCACAGGGACAAAAGGGCTCCACTGCAACTTTAAAGTTTCTATGCACGTAAATGTCAATAGAGTGCCTTCTCCATCATCAGCACTAAATTCACATTGATGCCTCTTTTCTTCTCTGTATTGATCCTTCCATGAGAACGTAGATTTGTATCTGTTAATTAATGCGTCCTGAAACAGCGTTTGTATTAATCAGGCAGATAAGAAAAATTGGATGCCTGCACCCTCATGACAACCGTAAAAGTGCTGGCCCTGATAAAATCGTGGATGGACCTCAATAAAAAAGTTCCTCCTTCCACTCAATAAACTAATCATCCTGCTTTTAATTATTCGGCAGAAAGATGTGTGGAGATTGGAGAATGTGTAAATCTATTTACTAACAGCAGTGTCTGGGAGGGAGAATGGGGCTGTCACAGGACGGTGCTGCAGGCTACGTTCTCTGTCCATCTGCTACTGCAGAAAAACTGGTTCTTGAAAGACGGGAAGGAACAGAAATGTTGAAGCTAATTGAAATCATGAATTCCTCCCTATAACCTTTCAAATGATTATTTCTTCTCCATTTCCCTCTTATTTATTTTAATCGCAGATGTGTTATTTTCCGTTGTCACCTCTTCAAGGGTTTCCTGTTGTTGTTGGCTCAGTTTTTGTTGGGTTTTTTTGAAGGCAGAGAGCTACAGTTCTATCACAAGACTCAAAAGCCAGTAAGAGAAAATGAAAACAAATAAGGAGGGGGAGAAAAATGAGAGAGAGCATGCATCCAGTTTTATGTTTCATTTTTTATGGATGCCTGGTGGTTTGGATGTAGGGTTTTCTTTTTTATTGTATTAGTTTTGCTGCTTAGTGCTTATAGAGAAAATCTTGTTTGGAGTAGATGCGTTGCAGATTTGCTAGTTTATGATATATTCCTGCTTGACTGTAACTCTTGACTTTCAAAACAGAAAAATGCATTTAAGTGTAATTGAACGCCAAAAAGAATGTTCTTACAGCAGGAACCCTGTCAAAGGACATGTAAGCAGCTCCATAAACAACTAAATGAAAGCCTCAGACATGTCTTAAGACCCTGTAAGAAAAGCTTGACTAATCCCCTTTGATGATTTTATTAAGTACTTGTGGTTGATGGTGCCAACTGGCAAACTACTGCATTTCACCAACAGGCCAGGAAAATCACTTCCTCTCCCATATTGTTTTGTAGCTCCTAATGTGATGGGATATTAGCAGTTTGATGTAATAAATTAACAGGTACTGTAAACGAGTCTGAAAAGGTAAGACAGTAAAGATGCTTGCCCTTAGTGATCCTATTAGGAAAGACAGCAGGAAAAAAAAAAGCAAAAGTTAAATTCATTAAGAGGCATTTATTAAATTTTGGTTGCCCTCAGAAAAAGGATGGTGTGACTGCTATTCAGTTGGCACTTTAATATGCCACCCTGTTATTTCAACAAGTGTAATAGAGGCGGGAGCCATTACAGAAATAATTAGCATCTTTTCTGAGGAGGGTAGGTGTTACTTCTCTTTCCCCTGAGGTTAAAGTTCAAAGAGAATTTTCCTCTTTGTGATAATCACCTTAATTCTATTAAAACATCAAATCTTCCCTTCTAAAAAAAGTTGGTTTTTTTTCCTCTCCTATATTGTCCTTCTTGGTTTATGGTAATGATGAACAGTCTCATCAGATCTCTGTTTCACAGCATCAGGTTTTAGAACTAAGCATGAGTGTTTCAGAACAAAGACGACATCATACAAATCACAGACTATCACTGCAATACTCCCCAAATTAATACGATTCTTACAGAAAGAGCCTGCAAATTGCAAATTGTTTATAACTTCGTACATTGATTAGAAAACGTTTGATTTTATATTGATTTACTTTCCTGTAGAAGGATGGGGAGGAGAGGCACAGAAGCAGAAGGGAGAATAATGGAGTACGTACATGTTTTATCACAATGTATATAAAAATAAATCAAAGAGAGGAGCAGATTTCTGACAAATGCAAACGTGCTTAATATTTTTCCTGTATTTTTTTCCTATTCAGGATTCTCCACTTTGTCTCTAGCTGACCAGATGAGCCTTCTGCAGAGTGCTTGGATGGAGATTTTGATTCTCGGTGTTGTATACCGGTCACTTTCTTTTGAGGATGAGCTCGTATATGCCGAAGATTATATTATGGATGAAGACCAATCCAAATTGGCAGGCCTTCTTGACCTTAACAATGCCATACTGCAGCTGGTAAAGAAATACAAGAGCATGAAGCTGGAGAAAGAAGAGTTTGTCACCCTCAAAGCTATAGCACTTGCTAATTCAGGTTGGCAGAGTGGCATGACAGTTGCTACATTTTTAATACATCACTTCTTTTTTTTTCCTCCATAATACTTTCTGCATGCTTGTTTTAAACATGATTTTAGAATAAGAAATTGCTAATCGGACCTTAGTCTAAAAGACAACAAACAAAGCAGTTCAAACTAAGAAGAACTTTCTGGTTCTAAGTAACTGTGGAATATGTTCCTAAGGGAGTGGAGAATATTGCACTGTATGATTTGGCGAGTATTTTACAGGCAAAGATCCCTTCAAATGAATATAGATGTTGTTCTCCTAAATCTATTCCATAATCCAGACAAGTCTAATCATTGCAATTAAAATGAACAGAAAGGATGCATGAGAATATGCTATATATGTTCTCTTTAAAGGCAGCTACTGATTTATTTGATAGAGTGAATTCAGCATATGGGAGGAGGGAGGAAATTCTAATTTAATCTCACAAGGACCACACCTTACCTTATGGATCCTCTGCATTTATGAGAATGCTTCTGCAAAAATTATTACCTGTGCAGCAAGGGTTAAAAATCTCAGAAAGAATTTTTTTTCTACATTTGAATTTAAAAGTGCTGAAGCAGTGAATAGCCTCAGATAAGTAAAAATCGTTTGTGCTTTGTTGTTTTTCCTTTTGTGTCTCCTTAATGCTTTATTGTGGTCTTAAGTCCCTTTTAGCATTTGCATAAAGTTCACGATAGATCCCTCTTTAATGACGTGCTGATCATTAGATACCTGTGTGTCAATAACATGCTCTGATGCTATGTTCCATTGACAGTCACACCGTGCCCCTCCATCTGCTTTTGTTTTGACCCTATCTTTGAACTTTATCTTGGTTGCTGGCCAGTAGTTTTCCCTTTAATTACAAGAAGGAAACTGTCAATAAAATCTGTTAAATGGGATGCAATGAGTGGCTTGAATGGGCGGACGGCTATTTGTTCAAATTCTGCAGCATTCAAGGTATTGACAGTTTGTTTTCTGGGGCCATATGTGACGATCAATCTCAGGCTGGGCTCAGCCGCGCTGAAAAATGAAAAACCAGATTGCTTTTGCTTACTTGTGGATGACGACTTGTGATTTGGCGCGGTCCTAGTGAGATGAGACCTTCTGCCCAAATTGCCCCCCTGAGAGCCAGGACGCGTGACTGTTTTTAGAAATAATTTTTTAATTGATTTTGTAATTAACAGTTCATCTACAATATTGATGCATGAATCCTCAGATTGATAGGAGGGAAATTGTTTTCAACAATGAAGTTGTACTTTCCTATTTGTCTTTGTAATGTGATTTAGCACTCTGCATTTTTAATTGGAAATATAATTCAAAAACATGCAAAGCCAAAATGCCTATTAGTTTCTTTGTAAAATATTCTCCACCCCGCTAACTCTGCCCTTAGTTTTAGAATATTATCTTATTTCCAGAATAAACAAAATGCTGAAATGCATCTCAAAGATCAAAATTATTTTTAATTGAAGATTTATTTTTAAATTTTGACCATTGTTAATAGACACTTGAGAATGCTTTGCAGCTTAAAGAAGGATTTTTCTCAAAATTGGTCATGCTTAATGAACAGAGCAGGAAAGTTATCTGGAATTAGGAGTCTAAATTGAGAAGGTTTTTTGTATTTATTTTGATTCTGTAATTCAAAGACTGAATTAGAAATATTTCTATAGTTTACTGGATAAAAAGGATAAGAGGCTAGAATATAGGGATATGGTGTTAAATACCACTCACACCTTCCCCCCCCCCCAAAAGACATGCAGTGTTTAAGTAATAATAAAAGATACTGCTGCCAAAAAAAGTTTAGTCATACATTGTGCATAGAGTGTATCAAAATCATCTGTAGCTTCATTAACTTCGCTGGGAATTACAACCAGGATAATGTCAGAGATAAATACAATTCAGCATACTAAAATTCAGGGCACATTTAAGTGAAAAACGTTTCCTTCCCTCATCTTAAAAGAAATACAATTGCTGTTTTAAAATGAAACTATTGCGAGGAGGCGTTAAAAAGCAGCCAGCCAGTCGACTTCCCTTTCAACAGAATGTTTTGACTGCTGACATTCAACATTTCAGCTTCAGGTTGTACATGCAGCAGATACCAAACTTCTGTCAGCTGTAGCTGCGCTAACCGGTAGGTGTAAAATAGCACCTGCAGAATTACAGCCGATCAAAGAATATCAGACCCCTAGTGTTTTAATTTACAGATGCTGCTAAAATTAAAGTGAAATTGAAGTAAAATTAAAGCAAAATTAAAGTAAAATTAAAGTTTTTGTCTTTTTTTATAGACAAAACCAGAAATAGCTTATTTTCACATAACTATGAACTTGATTAATGTAAATGCAGCTATATTAAAAAAAAAGAAATAAAATGCCATTATAAAATCAAATCAGTTAGCAGTTCACGTTTTAATGTATTTTGTTGCTACATCTGCTTTCTTCCAAAACTTCCACTATTTATTTTTCTGGTTTAAAATATATTAGCCTTTTTATAGCTGTAGAGAGAATGGATGAAGTATAATAAGAAATCTTAGGCGTTTCAGACATTTTTGCCATATCCGCACCGTCTAGAAAGATTCCCAGGTTGACTCTACTGTAAACAGTAGACAAAGATGGTTTTATAGCTCTGTATCTGTGTTAGTGATTTATGATACAGTGTCATAGTACTTTCCCTGCTGGTGTATAGAAGCAGGAAAAAGAAATTGTAGATCGTCTTCATATTGATTGTATTTTGTTTGAATAAATACCACAAGCTTTGTTTTGGCCAACAAATCTCAGTATCGTGAGCATTAAAACACCCCTACTGCTAACTTTTCTTTGGGCCTGCAGAGTCTACTTGTGCAGTATTTGATCTGAGATAATCCTGCCGTTTGGTTTCTAAAAGGTGGGGAGGAGAAGCCGTTTTTCAGGGAGATTCTCTGACAGCCATTATCAAATGTTCCCTTTGCAGGGTTGGCCAATGCCACGCCGCTTCTATAAATTTCCAGAAATGCAAGATGAATCAACTTTGTAGATTGTCACTGATTTCAAATGGAGTGCATATAGCATCTGAAAAGTTTAAATATATATATAAGAGCACAATACTGAAATGTGTAGACATTTCAGTCCTGTGTATGTTAAAGTCTATACAGGCATGATTTCAACAGTTGTGTTTAATATGTAGTGCTTAATATGGAATTTATCAGGTTAGTTTTAAACATCTGCATTGATTCGATAGTAATTAATACAGCCTTTATGCTTGAACTCCAGAGAAGTCCCTCACACCACGACATTGCCCTTGTCCTGTCAGTATCACGAGTTCCTTCCTTCTTTCTCTACCTTCTCTACACAAAAGCAAGTAGGTACCTTGAAGCTGCAGGATGCAACTGCCCGGCGTTCCACCTCACACCGCCCAAATGAAGCAAGCTGGCACCAATGAGCTCTTTGTTTACCCACGCAGAAAATCAACTTTGAATGGTTTCCAAAACATGCATGTACCAATTACTTCCTCGTGTGTAAGGGAAGGTGAAATATTTACAAAATATGTTTGAAGTGTACACAAGTGCGCGCACGCGCACGTGAACACTCTGACACAGAAAAGATGACCTGCTTGTCTCTTTTGTATTAGAAAATGCTTTCATGTATCGATTAGGTAATACTAAATAGGGAGTTGCAGGTGAGCAGTTTTTTGAAATTGCCTAATCAGTAAGGACTAAATTGTGCCTTCAGGCCAAATGTTGCAGAAGAGCTTAGGAGTCACGACTGAGACCAGATTTTTAAGAGAAGCTCAGTTCCCATCTAAGACCTAACATGAGGAACTAGAGTGTCAAAATACATTAGCACATTTGAAAATCTGATCCGTGTGTGTCTGCCTAATAGGCTGCTGGCACCTTGAAAAATCTGACCCAAATGTAGATGCTATGCACTTAAAAGTATAAGCCTATGCACTGTTGAAAATTTAATCTTAAACGCTAATACTAGCTGTCTAGCCTGTACCACCAGAAGGAGAAAAGGACCTCTGCTCACCATCACAATTTCTGGTCTCTCTTATTAACTCTCTTAAAAAAAGCTCAGCATCCTTTCAGTACTGAAGGAGTGAGAACCAAGAAGTATCTTGTGCATTTTAGCGTAATGAAGCACAGATCAACATTGATGCCAGTAAAGTTACACAATCATCTGTCCTGGTAAAAAAATTAGTTTGTTCTTTCAACTTACTTAGCTTTCCAGCCACCAAAACAGTGTACTCGGAGCACTAGGCTATCACCATTGAATAATATTATCATAATAAAAATTAACTGGTAGAACTCTATAAATCACTTACTCCACAGGACATCATCTTTATTCCCAGTATAGACTGTGGCTTATCTTATGTCACATCATACTATATTTAGTTTCTAATAATGCCTATTTTTTCATTTGATTTTATTTACTCATCTTGGTAGTGTTAGAATTCATGATTAAAAGTCTATCTATTGTGAATAGGCATATATAAAATATATATATGTGTGTGTTACTGGTATGTTACCAATGTTTATTTTGCCAAATATGAATAGCAAGGTCTGTTAACTCTTTCATGTAATTCTGTATAGAGAGTGGTACAGCACAGAAACCAGTTTTTAGAAAAGGATGTTGCCACTATAGTCAGAGTTTTCATGTTGCTTGAACAGTTTCTTCCTCATATTCCATTTTCATGTAATCAAATAGATGGCACCCACAATTCTTAGAGAAAATAAATAACTCTGCTACCATTTGCTTAATGATAGCATTAAGCAAATGGTAGCAGAGTTAATTACTGGTTTAATTTTTATTTTTTTTTTCTTTTTCTGGTAGTTGGTCTAGTAACTGAATAACTTTGAGATATTCCTCACTTAGTTATGAAATAGATAGATTTTATTTATGTGTTAGCAGCCTGAGACTCATGAAGGGCAAGAAGCGAGGCCGGCCCAGTGGCCAGTGGGAGGACAGAGCCCCGGGTTCCTTACTGCTGGGGCAGGACTGTAAGGGGAGTGCTGTGCTGTGTCTGCCAAGGGCCAGCTCTGTGCTGACAGGCAGATTTTCTGGGTAGGAAAGCAACGGTATGAACCGCTGTGTCACTAATGCGATTGCTAGTCTTCACTGTTACTCATCCTGCTTTTCCACAGCACTAAACTAGTGGCTCTCAATGGTAATTATGGCAATTACTTCTATCTTGTAGTGGATAAAAAGGATTTTGAAGCATTCATTCAACATTTTCTTTTAGTTGGTGTCTTACCCCCCAGCTCTGTCATTCGATTTCCCCTTTTCCGGAGTTTTAGTAGCCTTATTGAGTAGGTACTTGAACCAGTTCATAGTATGCAATTTGTTCTGCATTGCAGAAATATTCCTTTATTTATTACCCTCACTACCTATCCTAGTGGAAAGCAAGCCATTTCAGGAATAAAAAAAAGGTGGTTTACTGTGTTTTAACTTACCTTATGCCTGTGGTTTTAGTTCACTGCTAATCCAGTTAGCCCCTGAAATAAATAGGTGTGTTCTGTGAAGTAATTTCTTTTCTTACTACATCTTCATTTCCTACTGTGTTTTAAAAACTGCTTTGAGCCTTCAGTTTTCATATCTCTTCTTAAAAGTAGGCCAAACCAGCGCAATCACGACTAAGACCTCGTTCACTAAAATCAATCATACAAGCCTTTGTTTTACTTTTTTGGTTTCCACTGCCTATGATTCCTATCAACAAGGAATTCTTAATTTATTCCTCTTTAATTTCCAGCATATATTCCGATGGAAGTGTCTGTTTCCAACAGAATAATCCAAATGTCAGACCGTTTTTGCCATACTCTTTTGCAAGGGAAAATATTCTGTTTGTCTGTGTGCTTGTCTCTTAGCCTAACCATGCAGACCCCAGTAAATAGTTCTGTTCATAAAAGACAGGCAAATAGGTGGTCACAATTAAGTATATTTATGACCCAACACAGGGAGGACCAAAGTAAGTATCTGGGGCAATTTCAATTCTAGACTGGAAAAGGATAGGAATTCTTGCTGGGTGAGGGAACCAAGAACCTAGTTTGATTTGCTATTGACAATTTCCGTGGGTTGCTTCTATCTTAAGCAATGTGCTTTTCAAAATGTCACTGTGGTGTGTTTCTCATAAAAATTACACAGAAACACAGTGTGGGCAAGCACTTTGCAAAAATGCAAGTTTCCCTGTGTAAATCTGGCATACATTTCAGGCAGGAGAGGAAGGGGTTCTGTAATTCTGAGAACAGTTCACCCGTCAATAAACACTGCAGTGATTTTTGTGGGGTTTTTGGATTGGCAATACAATCTAGATAATAAATTTCTCTTATTTGAGACATAATCCAGATTAGGATTTTGTTGTCCTTATGTAAAGCAAAAACCATTTTGCCTGCTGTTCTTACTCTTCATCCCATCCAGTTCTTCCAGGATCCTACAACTTTCTAAACTGATTTATCCAGCTTGGGTTTGTGAAATGCTCAGCCATATGGAATCAGAAACGTCACAGCGATTGCTGTTTTTTGAGTACTTGTTGATATTTGCCTCTCTGATGTGCTTTATCAGCATCTTAATGTGTGCGTTTGCTGCTGCATATTCCCTGCTGCTTGATTCACTATAATAATTTCTTCCTTTATGCTGCCTGAATTTTCTGACATGAAGAAATACTTCATTTGAGACCCTGGGTTTCTACCGCTTCTTAGTGATGTTATATACAACATACACACATACCAGCCTTTAACTTTCCTCTGAGCAGTATTTTGAGAGGTCTCCTTGCCCTCAGTTCAAGTGCTTTCCAATCTTTAGCTAGTTGTCACCCTTTGTGGTGTGTTCTAAATGATTCCTGGGTGGCTGGATGTTTGTTTGCTGCATTTGAGATGAAGCTTGAATTTTAAACGAAGTAGATTGTAATCTGAATTTCTGTCTGGACCTTGTGGTGTTTTTCTTGCATAAGAACTCTAGTTTTCTCCCATTTCTGCACAATGATACAATCAATCAGCTGATCAGAAGAGGTACAATTCTATTTTCCCATCCTGTGATGGTGAAGGAAGGCATTTGCAAGGATAGAACGAGATTCTCCAAGCAGAGCTCAATGAGTTGATGTCCTCATTTGTTGATCTCACTCTTTCCCATCACAGCACTGATTGGTAACAACTTTTCCTCCTGCTAGACTGAAATCCCATGTTCTCAGCAGCGTGTTGTATCAACAAGTCTTGTGTTTGTGTGTTGAGCTCTTCAGTTTCACCAGCCTGGGATCCTTTTTTTGCAGGGCATTTACCATCAAATCCTCCTGCTTTCAAATGACAACACTTTCAAATTACCCTGTTTAATTTAATTGTTTATGTAGGCACTGATTTTTAAGTGTATTACATCTGGGTGTAGGTTTCCTCTGGATATTACCTGTGTAGGATGTAATTGTAAATTATCCAGACTGTCTGCAAAGCCACTTAAAAAAAAAAACAACCCAAAAACAAAAGAAGAGGGTTTTTCTTGGTATAGGAAGAACATTCAAAATCTTTGTACGTAACGTATAATTCAGTTTCATATTGTCTGTGGAATTATTTCTTTATTTCTGGATTGTCACACAGACTCTACGTTTCCTTAAATTATAGTGGTTCTTGTTGACATTGCCCTCTCTTACTAGTGAGGATTGGGTTTATCAGCAATAAGTTAACCTGCTCTGAATTCACTTCTACATCTGCCAGTCTGTAGTTACTGAAAAGATTTCTCTTTTCTTTTATTTTTCCTCCTCTTTTCCCCTTGGCTAGTTCAGCGTTTTCAGCCGTTTTCCTTATTTTCAAAGGCTTACGCCTGAGGGATTAAGATCTACATTCGTTTAATATCGGAATAAAGTGGAAGTTCCAGACTGCAAGGCTAAAACTTGAAGAAGGATCTTTGTAGAGATTAATATTTTCCCGAGCAATCTGCGAGCTGAATCATGGTCTAATTAAATAGCACAGATTTAGTGAGTTTGCATTTAAACATTAGCAGACCCTAGAATGGGTAAAGCTGAAATGAGTTTGAATCTTTTCTGTAAATGGGAAGTTAAATTATCACGGTAATTTGATTAAATCATTTTTAAATCTTTCACGTTAAATCACCGTTTTCAAAGAACAGTTTGAAGTCTTAATTGCTGTTTGGAAGTGCCCCTCTGCTATTTTTTCTTACCCCATTTCCTGTGATAAAATCTGTTTCCCAAGGCACAGCTTCCTAAACTGCTCCATGAACCGCTGTTTGGCAGCGGAGTGCTTGCATTAGGCCAGTGGAGAGCTGGCCAGTCACGTTCTTCCCAGCTGCTAAATTGATTTCAAAGACAGCAACAAATACATTAAATGCTTTACTACTATTACTTTCCCATGTAAGCAATTGCTCTGTTTACTGGAGGGATGGTATACAATCACCCCTGCAAGGAGAGGATGAGATCCCTTCTTTTAAGATGATGTCCACACAGTGGAAGAGTTTGAGAGCATGGAGTGTAATAGCTGTATCAGAGGGCAGGTTTTGATTCACCTTCCGTTCTTGCATTTTCTGAGGGTGTTCTCTTCCTCTTTTCCCTCCTCGCTCAGTTTCTGCGTAAGAAATACGTAGAGCATAGATATTCCTAACGCTGCAGGCCAAATTGCTATCCAAACTGCAGAGCTAAAGATCTTGGGGAAGTTTCATCTCTGTGCAAAAAATATATTAGTCTGGACTCCATCCATCTGTTTTCAAACTCAAACACGGTTGCAGTCACAAATACTGATTCTGGGAAGAATCAGACTGGTTTTGTACAGGATTAAAAACTAAACATTTATAGTCAGGTTCTCCAGAAAGACCTGTCTCTATGCAGTATGGTGTAAAAAAAAATTCACAAGAACAGTCAGTCTTTGACTCGCCAAGCATTTGTTGCTGATAAAATGCTCCTGTTTGGTTCCCCAGCAAATCTGGCCCTGGCACTGTGGGTCTGGGGAGAGGAGGAAGAGATGTGTAATTTCTGCACAAACTGTGCATAGTTTATGGAAAAATTATTTGGAGTAGCACATCGTGTGTTCTGTAGCACAATGGTGAATATCCAAGGACTCGTAAAGAGTCAGGGAGTACAGATGACTATTTGTTTGGAGTTTGCATTCCAAATTAAGCCCGGTGCTGGACACTATGCTTAAGACATCAGTCACGTTTGTATGTGTGTGTTAGCATGTCTGTATCGATTACATCTGTTTGTAGGACATAAATTCAGGGATTTTCTCCTATTGACACAGAATTATTTAATAGAATTGCTGTATTAGAAAACTATCAAAAATGTATGGATTTGGGGAATGGTCTCACATTAATTAGAACTAAATTTTGCTAGAGGTAATATTTCCCTGTCATCTTTTCTAAAATGTTGTAGCCTTCTTTTTCCCCAGGAGAGATATTTTTGCGTTTCTCTGCTTTCAGCACAGTGCACCTTGATGTGCGGTATCACATCCCTGCAGCGTCTTAACTGCATGCTTCTTAGAGCATGTATTCGCTAAGACTCAGAATTATTAAACATGTAAAATTCCCGTAGGACTCCATTATGTGTAATTAACAGATAAACTGTCATCAGAATCAATAAAACGTGCTAAATGATCCAAACTTGTATATAATTAAGTGTCTGTTTTAGAGCGGGAGCTGTAACTTTTATTTTTTTTCTTTTCAATTTGCACATTTGTTTTGACAATAGAAGCTGGAACATTTTTGTTAACCTGTTATTTACTGGTTTGTGTTTTAGTTTACATGTTTGTGTTTGAAAAGAGAGAGGTATTTACTGTCTGGCCTAATTATCTGAGGAAATAGTTGCACGCCAGCTTTTAGGAAATGAATCTTAGATGCATCTTAATTCTCTGAATGTAATTCAGATATTTGAAGCACGTGCAAAATTTGATGTTGTTATCATCAACAGGGTAAAACATGAGGCTCTGTCAAAATACTGATCCGTGGCATCAGGCTGCTTAATACAGGGCTTGGAAACGATGATAGAAGTGGGTTCTTCACCATCCAACTCCTCAGTCATTATTCTATCTGGGAACAGGAGCTTTATTCCAAAACCAAAACTTAAGATGCAAAGCAGCATTGTACTAACTAGAGTTTTCAAGGATATACTTTAATAATGCCATGACCCACTTTCACCCTGAGCTAAGCTTGCACAGTGTAGCCTATCCCTAGGACTTGTACCTCGCAGCAGTTATAGTCTCATGTGGCGTTTTATTGGCTCTGTAAGTCTGTTAACCATCCAAATTTTGGTAGCTGTTAGGAGCTGTTTGGTGGCCTCTTTCACCTATGACTGTTCTTCCTTACTTGCCTTCACCTCACTTTGGACCACATCAGGGTTTTTTTGGCATTTATGACTACCTAAAAGTCAAGAGAATTAGGGCTGCTCGTCCGAAGTCATCTCAGCATGGTCCAGTAACTGTGTGTTCTCACGGATATCTTCCCTTTCTGTATCTATGCTGTTGAGGGTTTTACAGTTATTTCAGTTAGATCTGATCTTTTTATTTCACACTTCCATTGCTTTAATCTTTCTGGGTCATGCAGCAGTTTAGTTTAGCTCCTGGTGTGCGTTGTGTCTAGGCTTGTCACTCAATACTTACACCACCAAAACCTGGAAAGGTACAGGGCGAGGTGCTTGCTTTGAGTGATTTAGAAAAAACACAAAACCCCAACAGTCATAAGATGAACCACCCTCTGAGTGGGTGGGAGAGAAGGATTATGCCTTGTAGGAGATGTTAGCTTCACAGAACAAAAGCTGTTCAGGAACATATCAAGTGTTGCCTGTCTGTCTGAATGTGCCTGAGGGAGAAAAAATTTACTAAACCCATCAGGAAATCACATCAGACCCGCTTTTCCCTTGTGTCAGTGCAGTGGTCCTAATCCCGTGATTATCATCTCTGAGCAGTGGGTAACGAGCATGGCTCCCAACTCCACAGCCTTGGAGCCTGACGCAGAATTTTACTGAGCTTTTCCATAGCAGGGCAGTCATTCTTGCTTCCCTGATAAAACGCAGGCCTCAATTCACACAGCCCTTTGGTGCTATCATTTCTTCAAAGCAGTAACTGTAAGAGATGGTTTATGGAGCAGCAAGGGTGACTGTTTTACTTGTTTGAGGAGGAGGAGGAGAAGAATTACTTGCACAAGAGTTAATTGTATATTTGTAGTTCCACAGTGGTTCCAGATATTTTCCTGAAAGTCAATATAGAAATTAGTGGGTAATTATCTTCCTTCTTTGTGAAAGAGGATGGACAGAACCAGTGAAAGTGGTGTGCAGCCATAGCGTTATCTGACTTTTGGCACACCAAACTGAAACCTCCTGTTGCTCCTTTGTTTTGCAGACTCAATGCACATAGAGGATGTTGAGGCAGTGCAGAAACTTCAGGACGTCTTACATGAGGCTCTGCAGGATTATGAGGCCGGGCAGCACATGGAAGACCCACGTCGCGCAGGCAAGATGTTGATGACTCTCCCGCTTCTGAGGCAAACCTCCACCAAGGCTGTGCAGCATTTCTACAACATCAAACTGGAAGGCAAAGTCCCCATGCACAAACTTTTTTTGGAAATGCTGGAGGCCAAGGTCTGACTAAAGCATCATGGGCTTCCCCATCATGCACGTTTTAAAAAAAAAAAAAAAAAAAAAAAAAAAAGGGAAAATAAACAGGATAATAATGGCAAAGAAACTTAGTGTTTAATTAAGGAAAAAATGACTGCACTGATATTTAGCAGCAAGACTGTGAAGCAGCTTTCAACTTTTTCTTCTGTGTCTTTCTGATGCAGTTTTTCTTTTCCTTTTCCTTTTCTCTCTTTTCCTTTCTGTTCTTTCCTTTCCTTTTTCCTTTTCTCTTTTTTCTTTGCTGCTGAACTTTTTAAAAGAGGTCTCTAATTGAAGAGAGATGGAAGCCAGGCCTGCCAAAGGATGGAAATCCATAATATGGATGCCAGTGAACTTATTATGAACCATAATGTCCCCAATGACAAAGGAATCAAAGAGAGAACCACCGTACCTAGCAGTACAGTACAACACGATGAACTGACTGAATGCAGTATTAGATTTCATAGGAGCAGTCTCTAATTAGACGACTAAGCGACGATGCATCGGCTGCTTCTTATCATTGCATTTTCCATCTAGATCAGTTACAGCCATTTGATTCCTTAATTGTTTTTTCAAGTCTTCCAGATATTTCTTAGGTTAGCTACAATGTAACTTTTTCAGGGAATAGTTTAAGCTTTATTCATTCATGCAATACTAAAGAGAAAGAAATACTGCATTTTTGTGCTGGCTTGAACAATGATGAACAATAATGAAGGACAAATGAATCCTGAAGGAAGATTTTTTTAAATGTTTTGTTTCTTCTTACTAACGGAGATTTTTTTGTACCAGCTTTACCAGTTTTCAGCCATTTATTAATGTGGGAATTTATCTTACTAAAGCAATAGTCGAAGGGAAGGTGCATATTATCACGGATGCAATTTATGTTGTGTGCCAGTCTGGTCCAAAACATCCAGTTTCTTAACATGAGCTCCAGTTTATAACTAAATGTTCACTGACTCAAAGGATTAGATTACACCTACAGTATATCCGAGTAGTCTAACATATAAATACTCCATGTCAAATACCAATCTGTAACGGTGTTAGGAGACAGCGACTGTACAAAGGTATAGTTGCTACGTGATTTCTAACTGCTTCAGTTGCAAATGAACGAGATACTGCCTATTTGCAAAATTATAACCTCACATGCAGAAAAACCCTATGAACCAATAGTAGCTTAAAGGCAATAAGGCAAATGCCAACGTTTGCAAAATTAAGAAATCAGAGTAGTAGCCTTCTGACCAAATTGAAGAATTTAACACTTCTATACCTTATTTATTGATTTAGATTTTATTTTGTAGATGGCAATCTTTAACACGTAGCTAAACCAGTATATGTGCTTTTCAACCAGTATTGTCACAGCATGAAAGTCAGTCAGTTTCAAGACTGTTACGAGGTGTAATCTAATGTATAAACCGATTAGATGCCCCCAGAAAACTACAGTCGCTAAATAACCAATAAACAATAACCTCCATCAAATGCTATACCAATGTACCAGTGTTAGTAGCTGCTCCCTGTACTATGTGAACATCCTTATTCTATGTACACAGATGTAATTAAAATTGTAATCCTAACAAACAAAAGAAATGTAGTTCAGCTTTTCAATGTTTCATGTTTGCTGTGCTTTTCTGAATTTTTATGTTGCATTCAAAGACTGTTGTCTTGTTCTTCTTGTGGTGTTTGGATTCTTGTGGTGTGTGCTTATAGACACAGGGTAGAATTAGAGACAATATTGGATGTACAATTCCTCAGGAGATTACAGTAGTATATTCTATTCCTTACCGGTAATAAGGTTCTTCCTAGTAATAATTAAGAGATCGAAACTCCAAACAAATACTCGTTATGAACAGATACACACTGGAATCATAATATTTTCAAAACAAGGGATAATTTCTGTAACAGTTTATTATAGAATACCAATGTATAGCTTAGAAATAAAACTTTGAATATTTCAAGATTATAGATAAGTCTAATTTTTAAACGCTGTAAATATAGCTTTTATTCAATCATCTCTCAGATGTTGTTATTAACTCGCTCTGTGTTGTTGCAAAACTTTTTTGGTGCGGACAAGTTTCCAAAACTATTGCTACGTTGTGTGCTTTAAACAAAATAACAATGGGCTGATGCTCCATCGGCCTCGTGCTAGGAAAAAAAAAACTGTGTATCTATCATTAGCTATATGGGACTATATTGTAGATTGTGTTTTCTCAGTAGAGAAGTGACTGTAGTGTGATTCTAGGTAAATCATCATTAGCAATTCATTCAGGTGGTCAATAACTTGAAATTTATAGCTGTGATAGGAGTTCAGAAATTGGCACATCCCTTTTGAAAAATGTCGGAAAAAAAAAATACAACTCCTGGGAAAAAGGTGCTGATTCTATAAGATTATTTATATATGTAAGAGTGCAAAAAAAAGTTTATTTTCCAGAAAGTTTGTGCAGGGTTTAAGTTGCTACTGTTCAAGTACACTATATATATATAAATATATAATATAAATATTGTTTTTGCTGTATCACATTAAAGAACTTGGGCTTCAGGGTCAAAAGCCAATCGACTAGAAGTATACAAAAACACACAAAAAATGGAGATGTGTTAAAGGCACACGGTGCAAACTTTAGTTTTCATTTTCCGTAATTTTTTGGAGCTGCAAAAGAACAAGTATCTCAAGACTGTAAAAGCATTACCTGAAACATAGCTAAAAGAACTGCACGGGCTTTATAATGTTGTTCATCTTAAACCTTGCTGGAGAAGAGTTCTTTCAAGACCACTTACTTAATGTGAAGTGTTGGGAAAATTTCAAAGGGTGTATGTTTTAGCCATAACGATTTAATTTCTATTTTTGCTTCATTTTTTAATTTTTTCTTATTTAAAGCAATATGATTGTGTAACTCCCAGAAGTTACACATTTGTTTCAATCAGATCAGATTGTTGTATTTATTCCACTATTTTGCATTTAAATGATAACATAAAAAGATATAAAAAATTAAAACTGCTATTTTTCTTATAGAAGAGAAAATGGGTGTTGGTGATTGTATTTTAATTATTTAAGCGTCTCTGTTTACCTGCCTAGGAAAACATTTTATGGCAGTCTTATCGTGCAAAGATCGCAAAAGGACAAAAAAAATTAAACTGCTTATAATAATCCAGGAGTTGCATAATAGCCAGTAGTTAAAAAATGAAACAGAACAACAAATAAAAACAAACATGTCTATAGCTGTAGATGGGCTTCACATCTGTATAGCAATCAACTGTATATTTTTGTGATGTGTATCATACCGTGTGCTCCAACCAATGTCCATTTGTGTAAATGTATTTATTTTATATTGTATATATTGTTAAATGCAAAAAGGAGATATGATTCTGTAACTCCAATCAGTTCAGATGTGTAACTCAAATTATTATGCCTTTCAGGATGATGGTAGAGCAATATTAAACAAGCTTCCACTTTTGATTGCTTTTATTTTATTTTTTGTGTTGTGGGGTTTTTTTGGTTTTATTTTCTTTTTCGAAGGAGGAAACAGAGCAATTAGCATTACCTTTTGTTACTTCCATTCAAAGAGGAGCCAGCGTTATCACTTCTTCCTTGAAGTACAATATGAGTGTAAATAAATGCTATATAAAGCCTTGTCAGAATGAATTCCAGTGTGGTACAAGACATTTTGCATACTCTTAAATATGCAAAATGTCTCATAGCACATTAGAATTCAGGCTGGCAGGCCTTTATATAGCACTTATTTAATCTTAAAGCATCTTCACATCAACCTGCATTACTCAAAATCATTGCCTCTCTGTCAATGTCATAAAAGAAAACTTTCCCACTATTTTAAGATCACATTAATATCATCTAGAAGTACTTATTTGCTTTCTCCATCAACAACCGAGTCTATCATTCATTTCCTACTGCAGAGACTCCTTTTATCTGTTCTGGGTAAAAAAAAAAAAAAAGAAAAAAAAAATCTGTATTATTTGATCCAGCTTTTCTGAATGGAAGTAAATAGCCACCGGAGCAATAATATAGATTGGTGTTAATGAAGAGCACTGATAAGTTGTCAGGATCCAGGGGGGGTTAAGCAGCACGGCTGCAAGCTGGCAGTAAATGGCCTCTCCGCCTTTTACCTCTGAAAGGCTGCAGCCCCGTCGCTCGCTGGGGGTCAGCCTCTCTTTCCTGTGGACCCTTCTGGAACCGTCACCGAAGTGCTAATGTGTGCTTTTCTTGCTTTTTAGCCTATCTTGATAGTATTCTGTCGTTGTGTTTGCCAACGTCTTTCTCACCTTCACTGCTGGCCGTTCTCTGGAGGTTCTGGCTGATGGCACAAAGGCTACTGAACAGAACGGTGATGCTCAGGGACGGGAATTGTTTCAGCCAAGGTACCGGGGCAGCGCCAGGGGCTTTCTGTGCTTCGCAGTTTTTCAGTAGCAGTATGCCTTGAAATGGGAGGGCACCTCTTCCCTGCTACCAGTACCTTCTGTATGGTAACTATCCTAGGAAACGGGGGGGTTTTCTGAGTAAAAGGAGCAGCAGAACAATAGAAAGATGAATCCTGTGTGGACTCTTCAGGGGAGGTCAAAATTGGTTTTTAGTGTTGACGGTGCCGTGTACACAGGCATATGTACGTACGTACGCATGCACGCACAGAACTGTTTTTTCCCCCTTTTTAGTGCTGTGGTTTTGAATTATTGCAAAGTACCTCTTCAAAGGAAAATGTAATACTGCACCATAACTTAAAGTGAAGAAAGTAGTGTTACAAATACTCACACACAAAGGGGGAAAAAAAAATGTAAACAGCGGTACTCCTAGTCTTCCTCAACATGTGATTGTCTCTAATCATTGGTTAAAGTTTTCACATACAATTAAAAAATTGTAATTAATATTTCTGTACCATTTTTCATGAGAGGATCATGAAGCACCACACAATCATAGATGTAGCATCACAGAAGAGAAAATAGAGGGAACACTGAGATGAAGCCACTTCTAGGGATGCAACTCTGCAGAGTTGTTTTGGTTTTTTTCTTTCTGTCTTCTCCCGCCACTGTCTCTGCAGTAAAGCCAGGACGGGCACCGAAATCCATCGGAAACGTTTCGGTAGGCAGAAATCTTTCAGTGGGTATCTGTGGGGAATTTGGCTAGGAGCACAGATCTCTCTAAACTATGGAGATAGCTACTAAATCTTTAAAATAAAAAAAGGGCTTGGAGCGCTGGCATTCGTAGCTTGACCAACACGTCCTGCTACAGCTCTCAACCGCTGCAGCCGCAATGTGTGGCTGCAGCAACACCACGTCGCTAAAATAAGAAGGAGATGGCAAAGCGACAGAGTCTTCCCATTGGGATATGGCTTCGCTCAGCGAAACTAGATTTTGACTGACGCGGTTTACATCTCCCTTCCCCTCCCTTAACTCCCCTCCCCCCTCCAATAAAAGAAGCCACCCCAGTGTAAGAGCGTGGTTTTGCCACCGTAGGTGCTTGTTTGACAGCCGCCTACCCCTAGCGCCGCGCCAGCCTGGCCGGGGAGCGCTCCGCTCCTCCCACGCTGTTACGCTGGCACCCGTGCCCGCTCGCAAGCTGGCCGATGCCGTCAGTCTTGATGCAAAAGGAGAACGCGCCGCTTGCTGAGCTGGCTACTAAATGGCGTGGGATTCCCGACGGGCTCCGGGTTTTCTCTGGAGCTTCGCATCCAAGTCTAACTTGGTGTCATTTGGGCTTTTTTGTTTGGTGGGCGGGTTTTTTTTGAGCTTGTGTGTTCACAGTGTGAAAAGGTCTGGCAAACAGCAGTAAAAAGTAGTCTGGTGTGGTCCCTCCAGCTGATTCTTTCTTAGAGAAAGAAATGGCATGAAAATCATGCGCCAGGCAGTGCTATTACACAGGCAGTTATGTGTGCTTCTTAATACACAAGGCCAGTGCTGCTGAAATACTAACAGAGGTTAAATATGTAAAAAAAAAAAACCCAAACCACCAAAAACAAAACAAAAGAAAGATAGATTCTGAAAGATAACAGAGACGGAAATATTGTCCTTAGTAGGACAAGCCCTCATGCTGTACATCTTTAAGTGTCCTCCTCCAGCATTGCCCAGTAATACCCTACTGGAAAAAAAAAGCCCTAAGCACAAAAACACCTGAGATTTTTTGCACACAGGCTTTTGCAGCAGAAAACACCTCTTTTTTATTTTTTTAACGTTACCTGTCCTGGCTCCTGCACTAAACTCAAGAAGGGGACAGCTTCCATCTGTTTTCTGAATTTTTTTCTACAGCCTTTGTTTATTTTCCTTAACAGCTTTTTTTACTTGCACCTTTCCTTTACTTTGCATTTCATCTCTCTTGTGTAATGTCAGTCTCTGATTTCACATGGTACTTTGCTAATTACTATATCCTTCGTTATACAGCCTGCCTCCTGTAGCTGCCTCACAGGGAGTGTGTTTTTCCTGTCTGATAAGATGCTGATTCTGTGTATATAGGTTGTCTCTAACATACAGATCACAAACTTCCTCCTTGTGGTTGCTATTAAAGAAGAAAAAAAAACCCTAACTATAGAAAAGAATATGGGTGCATTTATTTGCTTTTAACGTTTTTATTCACAAGCGTTCAAAAGTGTTTGTGTTGCCACATCCCGGCCATGCTAATCGTTAGTATTTTGTTAAGATTAAAGGCCACTCTTTCTTGGCGTTCAGATTCCCAAGCCTGGCTCCTTACGATCTCCGTTAATATAAAAAAGCAAGTGGCGGTAGATTGATTACACGCAGGCTCTTATTATTAAGCAGAACAGAAAAGAAAGGAATTTCAAAATATAATCCTCCGTTCCCAGGAGTATTTGTCTTGTTCTCCATGAAGTTAAAGGTCTGAAATAATGTGCCCATCAGGAGCTCAATGTTGCATGTCCATGCCAGTTGGTCCAAGGGCTTGTTATGATGGTAATGACCTGCTGAAACGTGAGCTTTGATGGCAACAATACAATTGCTACCAGCTCACCCGCTGGGAGAAATATTTTATTATTGTCAAATGCCCTCCGCAGAGATTTGTTTTGCCTGTTCCTGTTTAAATTAAATTCAGAGCAGAACTGCATTATTATTTCTCTAGAGTATATTTGAAATAAACAACTAGTCTCCAAATTTAGGATTCCTGGTTAGTTTAAATTTTCTTATTAGCAGAAAAATTACAATAGGTGACAACATAGCTGCAGGAATATTATTATGGCAGCCATACAAGAGATTTACACACTGAGAGCATGGCCTAAAAGCACAAGAACTCCCTTCTACTTTACAAATGCCAGCCAAATTAATAATTAACTGTGCCATAAATTCTCCAGCCTTCAGGAATGATGTCAATGCTCTTCTGTGTCACACTAGAGGAATTTTGTCATAAGACTAAGTGGTGTTCTTTATAAAGAGCGTTACTTGTATGTAGAAAGCAGCCCAAGAAAACAGCCCTTGCCACTCCATATTACAGCAGCTCAGCGAACGAGTGACAGCAGGACTTCAGAGTCATTTACTGCTGCTTTCTCAAGGCAAAACTATCTCCTTACGCCTGTGAAACAGAGCAAATTTTGTTCCACATTAAATGGGCCAGATTATCTCTTCCACAAGCTAAAGAGACAACACTAAATCCCAGCTCATGTAATTTCCTTCAAAATTGTTCTGCTCGGGCTGGGTGTTCCCAGGAGCGCCACCAGCAGAATTATCCAGCAATTCAGCTGTACTTAAATTGGCAGATGTCGGAGATTTAAGACAGTCCCGAAGCCTTAACACAAATCCTCTACTTCTGTACTGCCTCGTGGCCTCTCCTCGCTCGTCAGCCGATGCCACCGTTGCTGCCCGCTGCCGCGCAGCTGATCCCGTGGACCGACAAGCTGCCGGGCAGTGTCGTGATTGCCTTGTTCAATCCAGCACCGCGAGCCGGGAGCGGGGCAGAAGACGTGCTGCGGGTTTGCATCTCTGTCTTGCTAAAAACAGGCTCTAACCCTGCATTTCTCATTCATGGGGCCTGGTTGTCCGCTTGCTCTTTGCCTTTTCCCCCGTCTCCTGAGTGCTCACGCCAGTGAAAAGCTGCTCCACCTCAAGACCGGGTGATTTTTGTACCCTGCTTTGCTGAAAGATGCTTTACCCAGAGAGGCGCCTGAGCAGTGCAGGGCAGGCATCTTAGCACGAGCAAGGCGATACCTGTAAGCTAATGGTGCGAGGGCAGGTTATCTGCCCCACATCAAGATGTAGACATCTCTTAGAGGAGCTACCATGCTCCTGAAGCGGGAGGAACATTTACAAGGGAGGGGAGGGCTGCTGGGTACACTTCCCCTGCAGTGATCCCCCTTCGACTGCACTTCCCAGCCCCTTGCACAAGCTGCCAGCCACTCACACCAGCCGTGGTCTGACCGGCAGAGAACGGGGACCACTGTGGCCAGAGCCATGAGCCGGTGTGGTTGAGGATGGCAGTCTTTACAGGCTCTCCTCACAGGCAACACAGGCAAGGGTTGCAAACTACGCGCGTTCGCCTGGCTGGGCGCTGGGGAACCTGCTGCAGTAGCCCCTCAACGTGCTTTTTAGGGAGAGAGTTAGAGGGTGAATGGCAAGTGAAAGGGGATAAAAGAAAAAAATATTTTTAAATCGCAAGCGCTTTATGAATCGCGCTCCTAACGCTCTCCAGTTCAATCTGCCATGCTCTATCTAATTTCACAGCTTCATTGGCAATGTCCACAAGGTGAGGGACTGGCAGTAAGAGGAAGTCAATAAGGGCACAATTCTCATACCAGGCTGCGAGGGAGTCACAGAAGTGCCAGTATTACTTGCTAACTTGGGGTTCACTTGGGGTCTGTGGGGCTCCTCGATGGTACTGAATGGAAAAACTCTGTAACATCCTCAGTAGTTTCCTTCTTCACTCCTACCCCGATTTAAAGAAAAATACCTGGGTCTAAATCCCAGTGAGCATCTCTATATTCTGACACAGAAGTGCTTCAGTCTTCCCTAGGGTCTGCAAGCTTATCACCCCACACACTTGCCAGGTACACAGGTCTCTCTCCTTACCCACAGCTGAACCTTCACTGAATATCTTAATGAATCAGATGCCTATAGCCCATCGAGGCTGAGCTGTACAGCCTAGTCGCAGACATGGAATAACCTCCTCAAGCAGGGGCTGAATCCCAGACCGTGCCTGTGGTTTCCACCTCAGCTAGCTCCTGGCAGGTTGTTCCCACTCTGCCGTGAAACCTCAGCGTAATCGTACAGCAGTTTTCCATGATCACAAAAGAAGTGATAAGAAAGAAAATCCTCCCCCCACCCAGCCTTTTCACTTCTCCTTCTTCCCCTCCAAGCTCCTCCCGCTCCTCCTCTCCGCAGGACCAGCACTGTGTTACCAATGCTGGCCCGAAACACTGGATTTAAGGCGGGGGGAGGAGGGGAATGATAATTGCCTTCCAGAAAGTGTGCTTTCCCCACCCTGCTGCCCGGCACAGCTCTTGCCTCACAGCTCTGCGCTCAGGGCCCCAGCCCACGCTGTTATTTTCATCTGAAAGAGGTATCTACAGTAACAGCATAAAGTTTATTGGGGCTGGCCCTGGGGATGCTGTGGAATAGAGGTTACCTGTGTCCCCAGGATTCGTGCGAACGGTACTTAGTGGACACTACAGATGTTCTAAGCTCAGGCTTGAGACTGGGCATTACAACCTAGGGCAGCCTCTCTAGAAATGCAGAAAGCAGTCCTGCTTGTTAATAAAGAAAAAAGCAGGGGTCTGATACAACCCGATTCTCGTATTATGGAAAAACCTACAGGCTGCATTACCAAATTCTTCCTCCCCTCCCTGGGAAAGAAAAAAAAAAACAGAAGAAAGAAAAGAACACTGTACTATAATCTCACTAGACACATGTTTTTACCCCTTCTGTCTGGCTGTCACTGTAGTCTTCATGTGACTTCCGTGCCATCAGCTTTCTCTGAAAGGGCTCTTTCCGAAAAGGGTGGCACTCTCCCATCTCCCCATGCTGCGCTCTTGTGGTTTAAAGACACTTTTGGTTTTTCCCCATTCCCAGGTGACTGGCTCAGTGTCAGCCCACCCCGGCAGTCATATATTGCTCCAGACGATTGAGATCAGCCATATTCTGGAGCATCCTGGGTTGGCTCCTTTTCTCTGCTCAAGGTACCCTAAAAGCTGCAGCACGAGCCTTGTACACCAGCGGCTGCTTCTGCGGAGTTCGAATCTGCAGAGTGCAACATGAATAGCTGACAGCAGCGCCACCGACCTGGTCATGAGTGTTTTCTAATGAGCAGCAATGGGGCGAAGGAATACAAATCCGTAATAATACGTTTCTGTCTTGCTTTATTTCGGTGATGTGAACTTGGACATCCATTTACTGGCTCTTTTCCATCTCTAGGGTGGAGATAAGCTCCCATGTCCCACTAATACTGTGGGAAATAATGAATCAGTCCATGTATGTAGGCAAGGACTGATATTGTCTATGTATTCCACTCGTTACACATGGATAAAATAAACTCGTGTGTGAGGGAATAGGTCGCTTCCTGAGGCCAATTCCGCACATTGTAAGGCAACAACGAAGGAACGCAGACAACTACAGCACCGCGCTGGTTTTGCTTTGCATCTCAGATCGGAGTAAAATGAACAAGTTCTTCAGTTTCTTTCCATGACTTTTTGTCCTCTCCCATTTATATCTTATCCTCCGACTACAGCAACAAAAAAAATTTGTCTTTAATATATTTGAGATTGTGGTACGTTGATGGATTTCGGGCAAATTGTTAAGATGGGCCTTGATAATGCTGTAAGATGTAAACGTGCCTCTACTTGCAATATATGAGGTTTTACATAGTTCCTACATTGATTCCCTTGCTCCTTTGTCACCTCGACACAGAGACCCACTCACAAGGTGACCATGACAAAAGTGTACAATGGAGGGGGGGATCCCTTCCCCCTCCTTCCCTTGCTCCTTTACATTGACCAAATGTCTTTCTAAATGACTTGCTGAGCCAGGCTATTCTTATATCTTACATATAAATGGACTCTGTCTTACAACCAGAAGATTCAGGGGAAAAAAAATTTCAGCTCCCAATGTGAAAAGATTAAGGTCAGTCACTTTACGCTACAAATTCTTTTCACAAGAGCAGCCTAACAAAAGGATCTGCAAGCCTATCCGCAACATGGTTTATAGCTCCAAGAAAAACAAGAGAGTCTACGACATCCGACATCCTTTTAGAACTGTACCACTTCTTTATAGACTTACAACAGAAACAGTTGGGGAGAGGAAGGTGATACTAAATAGGAAGAAAAGCTAGCTTGTCTCCCTACTTCCATTTACTTACTGGTATTTTTTTATCGGGAGAACATCTGCAGCGTAGTTCAGCGTGCAGGATTCATAGAAAATGTATCACGTTTTGGATCACATTGGGTCACACCGCAGTGAATGCAATGGTACCTGGTAAGCAAATCCCTACAACGGGTGGCTCTGAGGCTTTATTCCTCTTTGTTTACTCCATCAGCGTCTAAAAGCAGGTGACAGAAGCTATGGCACTCAATACCTGTGAAGCACAACACGCTCCTTGGACTGAAGCAGTGTAGAAGCGCCATTCATGAAGTCAAATGATCTTAACAGATGTTCCAGCTTAAAGATAAATTATTTGTATTTGGCATTGTGGCCCAGCCAAATTGCACTTCTTTCAGTAGACTTCATTTTGGCAAAGCAATGAGTATCAGAAAGGACTTAACAAATGCATAAAAGAATCTGTTTAAAATTTATAGACCATGCCAACAGCAATGGGGGTCTGGAGCAGAGGTTGGTTAATATAAACAGATTAACAGTAGCCAGAAGGGGTAGCAAACAGTAGTCATCAAGCATGCCCACGGATTTGGAAGAATCTGAAGATGAGAAGGTCATGTCCATGTTAGAAGAGGGTGGCAAAATCTGCAGAAAGGAAGAGAGACATGTATATGAAAGAAAATGCAGCTGTGGGGGGCAGAGAGAGCCAAATACGGACAGAAAGAGAGAAAGAATATACGTAGGAATGGAGTATGCATCAGGGAAGAGGATAAAAACTCCAGCTTGCCTTTTTGTTATGTCCATTTCATAACAGCCTACCCCTCTTGGAGTCAATATAGTTATATTCATTTATTATTATTATTATTATTATTTTTAAGTCAGTGCAGAACATGAATTAGGCCCACAAGTCTAATGAGGTAGCAGGCAGATACTGGGATACAGAGGCATCTTAACAGAAAAATCAGAACATTGCTCTTTGATTTTGTGATAGAGAGTGCTAGATCTATCCTATGTTTTGCTTAAGCAGCAGGACAATTCAGGGGGCCATGGAGAGCCGTAGCGTCCTGGCCCTGTTTCCCCCTTTGCCACTGCCCTGACCGAAGGGTGGTCTGAGCTGGGCTCCCCTCTGGAGCCGATGGGGCTGTTTGGGTCTTCGCTTACACCTGCGCCCAGCACGAGGCTTCCAGGTGCTCTAGCCTAATTTGCTTTCAGCTGGCATGAGTTTAAGTGATGCCCTGGGACAGTTAAGCCTGAGGAACAGGAGGTCCTAATCCCTCTGTATTTAAGGCAGAAAGAGACAAGCTAGTGTTTTGCTAGCTTGAGTTAGATGTGTGTTAGAGCTTGGGTACAAGATCTAGTCTAGGGTGAAACAGCTTTTTCTCTGTCCTGCCTTGCCAGGTGCTATCAAAGAGGAATGCTGGCATTAGTAGGAGCTACTTCAAATACATCAGGTTGGTGGCTTGTTTTAACTGCAATTAAAAGCCTGGGCATACTGAAGCCTGCATGGATTATTGCCGTTTGGACTGAGTGAGTGATGAAGCACTTTATCAGCACGTACAATGAAAGTACTTCCGACCTGAAGGCCTTAGAAACTAAAGTATTGCATGTAAAGTAAAATGTAATTAAGAAAAAAATGGTGGGTGGGTACAAATAACAGTGAGAGGATCCTGATCAGGTCACTATGTACCAAGTGCTTAATCAAGCGTGAGGGCTTTCCTATAAGCTGAGAGCAATAAAGTTTCATCCTGGTCAGTATGCAAACTGTTTTGTGCACTTTGGCAGCTGAAGTTGAACTATGTGAAGGCAAGCTGAGCGTCTGTGTTCTCCCTTCTATATAAGCAGCTATTTTTGGAAGCTAATTACCCCTGTTTAGGGAGTCAGGTTAATATATATTTGTGGGAGACTGGATTAGAAAGCAGAAGGCCTCAGCTTGTTGGAAATCAATTTTAATATCCCTATGGCTCTGGTAGCATAAGTGTCAATATACCATATACATGTCTTACAGAGGCTTCTCTTTTACAATTAAGCCACTTGATTTACTGCAGGCATGACACTTGAACTAAAAGAGCTAGGGAGGAGTTTTATTTTCAGGGAAAAGGGAAGAACCAAAGATACCGTTCATAAACTACTCCAAAGCATAACTGCTGATTTCTCTTAAGTTACCATATGACTTGTTATCAATTGTAAGTATATATTTGTGCCCGAAAGATGGTCATTTGGAAAGGAGAATATTTTTGCCAGTTTGGACTTTTCTCTGTGTTTTACACTTGCAGTGTCATTGCAGTGCAAATCTTGCTGACTTCTCTTCTGAACCCTTAGAACATCAGCCCTCAAGCTGAAGGGATGAATCTTTGTACTGGTATGAAGCATGTATCTTGAGGTGGACACAGAGACCTTAAAAATAAGAAAAATCTACCTGCATATCTCTCTTTCGCAAAAAGCTCCCTATTTGCCAAGCATATGGAAAGAATAAAATTGCCATGCTTTATCCAACGGACCAAAATTTGTCTTACATTGAAGTAAGTCCCGCACACAAATCAGTAGTGTGTAACACCTCCTCTATCTTTCTTAAACCCTGAGTAAGGACAAACTTCTATACCCAATAACAACCAGAAAACAAAAACTACTTCATTTTTATGTGAAGGAAGAGCACAACACTTGCAGCTCCCTCTAAGGAGAGCCCAAGGTCACTCACTGAGGAGAGACCTGCGTGAGCGGGGACAACATGCTCTCTGAGCAGCCTTGAGCAGACGAGCTGGGGTATCAAGGGTGGATGTTCCCGGTGCTGTGAGTCCTTCACACCCTTTTTGTGGAGGGGCATTCTGGTGATGGAAAGGTGAGCTGCTGGGGAATGCACAGAATAATTGCATTTAATAGGTTAAGCTGGGCAGCGCTGGTGTTGCTGGAGCCTGAATTGTAATTATTTTGTGGAGGGCAGAAGAGGGAAGGGGAGAAGACAGTGTGTGTCTCCAAGGAGCTGAGGAAGGCCAGGTTATGGAAGGTGTGTGTGTTGATGGATGAGTGGAGGGGGCCCAGCTATCACAGAAAAACAAGCAGCATTTCATCAGAAAAGCTTGCTACTTGCTGCTATCGAATAGGGACCACGGTGAGAGTAAAGGCGCGGAGATCGGGTGCTCCCACAGCTCTTTCTAGCTGCTGGAGTGGCTGCGGCCCAAGCGAGAGGAGGAGGGGAAACCCATGGCAGGCAGGCAGGGCAGTTCAGCCTTCGGGCAGTGGCAGGCAGGAATTCTGCCACTGTTGGGGATCATTTTGTGGGGACAACGCTTTACTCTAGGTCTTCTAGGCACTGTATTCAGTGTCCTTTCCTTCAGCCTCCAACTTTCTCTGGAGACTGCAACATGGGTATTCATTCTTTTTTTAATTTCTTCTAACCTGATCTGCACTAGGTCCTGCTCAGAATACAGGATTTTCTTAACGAGCATATATGCCATTTTAACACTGGCCAAATGAGGAAAAATCTTGGGTAAAACATCTTCCATTTTGATTTTTTAATAAATATATTAATCTGAAGTAATTTTGAAACAGTCTTAGCAAACAAACCAAAATAGGTAGCACTAATCTGCACAGATTAATTTTGTTCTCTAGCCCCTGTCTGTGGGGCACCAATCTTGCCATGCTTATTGATTATCAGACAAGAGTACTAATCCCCTTAAGGTCATTAAGTGTACTTAATTAAAGAGCAGTTAGCAAGCTTCTCTTTACCAAGTTAATAGTGGCTGTTGAAAGTGATTTGTACATTACCAATATGGTAGCCATTAATCTAAAAGTCAATTTGTCATTTATATTTTCCCAAACAAATACATTCAGTAGGCTACAAAGGTGGCTAGAAAGCATTCGGCATCTGTTCTTGCAGTTTGTGTAAGGAAGAAATTCTGCTTTCTTAAACTGTAAGGCTTAGACTGTAGCAATTTCCACCTACTGTCTTCTATATCCCACTGTCTTATTCTATCTTGAATTGGCAGGGAGAGGGGGAGAGGATAAAAATCTTGGGAATAGTCAGTTCTGACAAGTTTCATGAAAGGTAACAGCAAGATGGAGAAGCTCAAATTAAGTCTTCTCTGACAGAAAGCTTGAAGCTCAGTGTTACTTTCTTTGGCTTTTTGACTGGCAATTGGTGCATGAGAAGTTTCAGAGAAGCTTCTCATTACAGGCAAGGAAGGAGGCTGAAGGTACGGTCTGGGTGACTTAAAAGATATGGAAGGGGAAACCAGGGATATTGATGATGAGAAAGGAGGGTAGGGGAATGCAATTCTATAGAAATCTGGATTTCATTGTTCTGTGAATATCAGAATTAATTTTTTCATTACTCCATGCAAACACAAATACATATAAGTTTTAATATGATATAGTTCAAGATTAAATGTATAATGAAATACATAATGTTTTCTGGTTCTTACTGCATACATAATTTGTTTTGTGAGATGTGTATATAGGTTGAATCTTCAATACAGATGTTGTTTCACTAGCAGAAACCTATTGCTACAATTAAAACAAAAATTCTGTAGCACAATACCATGCATCTGTCAGGTACTCTGTTCTACAGACTTAAATACGCAACTTAAGACCAAAAGCAGGTCTTAAAAAAGGGGATGGGGGTGTAGGGGTGATGGTCATTTACAACAGAACAGCTGCTTCTGAGCACAGCCAGCCGAGCTCTGCCAGCAGGTATCACCAGCCGGTGAGGAAAGCGGTTGCTTTCCCTGTTTGACCCGAGTAGGTAGCTTTGCAAGAGTGGGAATTTAAATTCAAGCGACTGGAGAAAATCTCAAGGTAGAGGACTCACCTGTAGAGTACTTTAGACTTGGGAAACTTGCAAGGATAAAATGTCAGTCACAGAAGTATTGTTTTAACCCATATTAAGGCTCATTTATTTGCCTCCAATATTTTATTTTTCTGCTGTATCTGAGATATATATGTATATAAATCTTTTACAAAGATAGACCCCATGTTGTAACTTTCTTTTCCCATTAAAAAATGGATTCTATACTTGCCAATGGGATAAAATTCTCATTTTGATCTCTAGATGCAAATATAGCCATAAGCCAGGATAAAACATTATCTGTCCTGATCATACAGCCAGTGTCATTCTAGGATAACACCTGCATTTGAGAACTTCTTTATAATATATTATTTTTGTTTTACTAATCAAGCCTGTTTAGAAAGTTAGCAGGCACCTTGACTTATGGTGAAGGTCTGTCTTTGGCAGAAGTACTGATTTAAATCTTTTACCTGCTTCGGTATGTCAGCAGAGCTTTCTGTGATGATGCTGGGAACAAGACTAGGGAACTGATCTTGCTTTAAAAAAAACCCAAACAACCAAAAAACAAACAACCAAATAAAACAAACCAAAAAACCCAACCCCAAATGCGGCAAAAAATTTCTATTCCAAGTGAATCAGTTCTCCAATTAAGTTCAAGGTTTGGCTGCACAAAAAGCTAAGAAAATGAAGGGTGGAAACAAAATTAAAGAGGGGAGAAAACTGTGGTGGAAAGGAGGAACTGTGATTTCTTTCACGCTGGTACTATTGCTGAGAAAATGTATATGGGACTGTTCAGGCAAGGTTGAACAAACTGTGTGAAGTAGTGCAGTGTCCACCTGGGAACAGAAACTTGTTGCCTGTGTTTAATACAAGCTTAAGAGCACAACTTAGATTTTTTTGTTTGTTTCTTTTTTATTCTTAAGGTCAAGCACATTAGAAAACTATACAATAACTGTTATTTGTGTATAACAGAAAAGAAAGAGAATACCTTTTAGTTGTGAGGCTTTTTCAGGTTTTATCAAACCTGATAACTTTATCAGAAGTTAACTACATGACTGAGGGCCAAACCAGCATCTCTCCTGAAAAATCCTTTGGTTCCCACTCAGGTGCCAAGGAGAGGTTTTTCACAGCAACGGGCAGGGGCAGCAACAGGCTTGGGGCTCAGCTGCAGCACCTGTGCAGTCATCTTAATTTTGAAAATGTATATACTGTTGAATGACAGAGCTCCCTCCTGGCAGAATACATTTAATTTGGAAATTTCCAAGCAGCTTATCTGCTAACAATCTTTTAATATTCTATTTATTTATTTAATATTGTTGCTTGGGCTGCTCATATAATCAGATAAAGGTCATTAAACCAAATTTATGATTAAATAGGATAAAACTATTTATTCTCTTTACTCAGCCTATTAATGTTATAGCTTATGCTGACTAGATGTCGATATTTCAAATGAAGTTACTACATTTTTCAAATATAATCATATGAAAAAGCTATATTATTATCTCATTGTGAGGATTACTTTCCACTACCTTATCTGCCATAATGTCTGCACATATTGGCCTTCAGATTTCCTCATGCTGCTAACTGCAGATACTTCTCTAAGTCTCCCATCTGGTATCTGCATTAACCTCCACATAGTTTTATTTTGTTATTTTATTCCTTAAGTCACTGTTAAGGATTTAAGGGACTGTTTCATACATTAGTTAGGCTTTGTGTTTTCAGGTTGGCTTGCAAACCAAAGTATCAAGTGTTTTCTCCTTTAATCGCAGCCAAATTGGTTGCGCTATGAGAATGTCACAGCGTAAAGCAACAGCCTCATGATTTTGGGGTGCATTAAAGGAAGAGTGTTCTTTCAAAGATATATTCACCAAAATGTAATTGACTTGAGCGCCTCTCTTAAAGCTATAGACTCTTGCAAGCTTTCTGTTTTCGGAGAAGCAGACCTTAAGCTGTGTATTTTCTGTGCCAAGCTGGAAGAGACCACCCTAAGGCACAGTGCATCTTGCATCTCCTTTTGTTTTAAAAGCTCTGTGGTATTTGAGGGTTTTCAAAAGCCAAGTTGCTGCAGTTTGGGCTGTTACTCTTTTGCTAACCTTTTTTCTCCTTTTAACTGTCTGTGACCTTGTCTTCAGAAAGGTTTAATTAGAAGCTCATAATGGTCACGGCCAATTTGACAGGTTTTGTGTAAATGCAGACCGCAAAAGGAAAGCTGAGTTCCTCCAACTGTCCCTATTGTTGCAGATAGCTGGCCAGTTAACTCCAATTTCTAAGATGCCTGACAGAGATCTGAACCCATCCATGTGTGGTAGAGTCCTAGAAGAGAAGTGATGACGTGACCAGCCTACCTGCAAATGACACCCTCCTGCTGTGGATGCTGAGACTGAGTCTCCTTATGACAGACTGGTGACCACGCAGCAGCAGAGTAGGTCTGGATCCAGCAGCAAATTAAAAACATGGCAGAAAAAACATAAATTTTACCCAGAAAATATTTTGTGATAGTCTATTTGAAAGGTTCCCAAGTAGTTACAAAGCAGAAGCATAAATCAGATTTTAAAAATAATTTATTCACCTTTTATATGCTGAAAATTTCTAATAACTTAATTTACAATTTTTCATAAGAATGAGTGTTTTAGTTCACCTCCAGATTGTCTGCTTTCTTGACTTGTTCCCTATAAAAATTGGACAGTTTTCTCCTCATTGCTGACTTCTGTCTTCACCCTCATTCTTCCAGGTTTTTCTGAGTTTCCTGTTCTCTCAACAGCTGGCCTCAATTTCATCATCCAAAACTTCATTTCTCTAGGCAATCAGGCAAATGAATTGTCTTCATCCATGTTTAAAACAAATTCATTCTAAATTAGTCTGTGCCCCTTCAGCGTTAATTTTCCATGACTATTATAGTCATTGAGCTTTATAGCATGAACACAAGCAAATATTAAGTTTGAAGGCTTAAATGTTTTTCAGTGAATTTAAAATTGTGGGCTACATCTTCAGCTGTGATTTGAGTCAGTAGGAGTCTTCAAAGCCAAGGGATATGGTTTACATGATGTAGTGAGAACAGCAGCATTATGTTGTCTTCATGCTAGTTGAAGAGCTGGCCTGTAACTAGTCAAAATAAGTTGTTTCAAATTATGAATGTTAACAACTTTTAAAACAAATTACTTAAATTACTCAACTATGGAGCCAAAAATGTTGAATGTAGCTAAGTATCGCTTCAGCATAGTTCAAAGTTGACATAAATGAGCTGCTTGCTATTTTGATCTGGGAAAGTTGGCTGAAAACTATTTAATATTTATTACAGTCGTAAACATTTAAACATGAAATGCACTGAAGAATTTTGCTGTTGATTCAGAGAACCTGGAAATCTCACACAGCCATAAGGTTTTAGAACATTTCTTCTATCTAAGTAAGATATACCTCTGACATATGAGTATTCATATGAGGAAATCACGATACAAATCTTGGAGAGTCAGTCAGGACCAGAAGCAGTGGCTTGGCTCCTCCTCTGAACTGTTCTCCAAAGGAACCTAATTTAGGTGGACTACATCACCCCTCAGAAAAGCCTCTCTATCCGCACTCAGTACAGAAGGCATATAAACCTATTCATCATGTACTTAAAACTCGTATAACTTTATTCTACCTGCAATCAACTTAGTTGAGGCTTATTCCACAGGTCTTAACATTCTCCCCTCGTGAATTAGGGTACCGGTAAATATTATCAAGTTGCTTAATATTTGAAGCAAGGCTCAAGTGGAAAAGGAATGTACAAGAGTATTACTTTAGTCTTATGTATATGTTTTTGGAATTTAATACCAGATGATGGAAATATTTCATTCCTTGTCTGCTGGTTCAACTTGAGCTAGTTTGATTTGGTTACAACAAAGTTATCATTGTGTGGTGCTTGTACGAAGGTAGATTTGACTCAGTCAAGATATGTCAGGAGGGAGACAATGTAAGTATCCAAATAAAGTAGTTTCCACTGAGCAGATCTACTCATCACAGAACTTGTTCCCCTTGTTGGCTTTCTAAAGAGAGAAGTAAAAGGCTGAGAAAACATGGACTAAGTTACTCCTATAGAGATCAGTCCTCCACATCCAGGCTAAAGTATGTTGGCAACCTGTCTGTGAATATTTTATTTCTATATTCATCTGCAATACAGTCAAATAAGACCTCAATATTTCCATGGGGGCTGGGGGGGAGGGCAGTTTCTATAATAAAAAGCTAGTGTTCAGTCTGGCAGCTTCAAAAGGAAGGTTTTCAGCATCTTTGAAGTTCCCTATCACTGCTGTCCAGCCGTCATTGTGGACTAACATATCAAACAGGTTCCAGATGATTTCAGCGATGCTCAGTGTTTTATTTAAATTTGTAAAAATGTGTCCTACTTATCAGACTAGTAGTGTTTCGCATATGCTTTTTATAGCCAGGAGTATTTGGTTTCATGGCATCATGTGAAACAAACACCCTCGAGTCCCTGCTCCTCATGCTATTTCAGCTCTCTTTTTATGTGTTGCTGCTGGTGGTTGGCTTCCCTGATGTATCAGCTCCCTCAGGAGCTTTACGTGGCAGGGAGAAGTATCCCAGTTCTTGATTATAAGAGACTGACACGTTGGTCACGAATGCTGAAGACTAGCAGGCACTTTCTACACAAAAGCCTTTACAGAAAACGCTCAAAATAAAAAGACTGGGAGTTGGGGAAAGGAGCAGGGGGAAGACAAGACACTGTATCTTGTCAGCTTCCTTTTTATTCTATTTGCCTACAAGGAGATTTCATCTCATTCAAGCAGGAAGGAGCACTGGCAAAGGAAAGAGGCCAAGCCTGATACTGGAAGAAGATGTGTATGACAATGCATGGCTTATGGGGAGCAAACGCTTCACTCCAGTTCAGTTATCCTTTCCTTAAATAGATGCCAAGGAAAGATTATGGATCAGCTTTATGGAAGCAGGCTCTACTTCAGCATTATAGAGCAGGAATAAATTTCAAATTGCAGATTTCTGTTTTCTCCCTCTTCTTGTTAATTTCTGAACTTACTTGTGATTAATTTCTTTTCCTGGAAGTAAAGCCTCAGAAGACTGTCCTTTGTATTTTTATTGCCTTAATTGTCCCACAAATTGAGTATGATCTTTACATAGGGTAAAGTATCACAAGAACATCTTAGAAGCAACGAAGATGAGAACAATTCCTAAAATCCCATTTAAAATATCCTAAGAGGAACAATGTCTCCTATAAGTCAGCACATGGTAGGTGGAAAGAATCCTACATTTTGACCAGGAAAAAAGCTGGAACTCTTGTCAGCAGCTGACTGCGGTCTTCGTCATCTGGCTAGTTCTGCTGTTCGGCTGTGTCACGCTAATTTGAGAATCTGTCAAAAGAGAAAGAATACATCTCCCAGATTGCACACTGTGGTGGGTTGACCCTGGCTGGATGCCAGGTGCCCACCAAAGCTGCTCTATCACTCCCCTCCTCAGCTGGACAGGGGAGAGAAAATATAATGAAAGGCTCGTGGGTCGAGATGAGGACAGGGAGATCACTCACCAATTACCGTCACGGGCAAAACAGACTCAACTTGGGGAAAAATTAGTTTAATTTATTACTAGTCAAATCAGAGTAGGGTAATGAGAAATAAACCCAAATCTTAAAAACACCTTCCCCTCCACCCCTCCCTTCTTCCCAGGCTTAACTTTACTCCCGATTTTCTCTACCTCCTCCCGGCCAAGCGGTGCAGGGGGACAGGGAATGGGGGTTGTGGTCAGTTCATCACAGATTGTTTCTGCCACTCCTTCCTCCTCAGGGCGAGGACTCCTCATAGTCCTCCCAGGCTCCAGCGTGGGGTCCCTCCCATGGGAGACAGTCCTCCACAAACTTCTCCAACGTGAGTCCTTCCCACGGGCTACAGTTCTTCATGAACTGCTCCAGCATGGGTCCCATCCACAGGCTGCAGTCCCTCAGGAACAGACTGCTCCAGCGTGGGTCCCCCGTGGGGTCACAAGCCCTGCCAGCAAACCTGCTCCAGCGTGGGCTCCTCTCTCCATGGGTCCGCAGGTCCTGCCAGGAGCCTGCTCCAGTGCGGGCTTCCCACGGGGTCACAGCCTCCTTTGGGCATCCACCTGCTCCGGCGTGGGGTCCTCCACGGGCTGCAGGTGGATATCTGCTCCACTGTGGACCTCCATGGGCTGCAGGGGGACAGCCTGCCTCACCATGGTCTTCACCACGGGCTGCAGGGGAATCTCTGCTCCGGTGCCTGGAGCACCTCCTCCCCCTCCTTCCTCCCTGACCTTGGTGTCTGCCAAGTTGTTCCTCTCACATCTTCTCACTCCTCTCTCTGGCTGCAACTGCTCCTGCGCAGTAACTTTTTCCCTTTCTTAAATATGTTACCCCAGAGGCGCTACCGCTGTTGCTGATGGGCTCGGCCTTGGCCAGCGGCGGGTCCGTCTTGGAACCTGCTGGCATTAACTTTATCGGACACAGGGGAAGCTTCTAGCAGCTTCTCACAGAAGCCACCCCTGTAACCCCCCTGCTACCAAAACCTTGCCACACAAACCCAATACACACACATAACTTTACTTTGACACTGAACATTTCAGTTCAGCAGCTGAAATGAGAAAACAAAACAGAGAAACAAGACTTAAGCTGGGTAACCTGAGCTGTCTTGTTTTGAGTCACACTGGAGGTCCTGAGTCAGTACCCTGGGCTACCTCCAAACACCTTGAAGGCTTGAGTCAGCTTCAGGATTTCCCAGATTCCACTTCTGTTGTATGACTGCTCTGACTTCAACCATATCTTCCTGGATCGTGACTTCCAAATTAAAATTTCTTTAGAGCTGCTACAGATACTTATATCAATTTTATGTCCCCCAGCCCTTCTGAGTAAGTTTTCTTGCAGATTTCGGTCAGGTTATTCATATAAAGCCAAAAGATGGGACACACTTCTGTAGTACTGAATTGTGAAGGACGAAAGCGTTCCAGTCTCAAATTTCGTTTTTTGGATATCCAGGCAAACGATACCTTATTGTGTAAAATAAACTGAGAAGGATGAATCCTAACTATGAACTTTCTTTTAATATGCTAAATTAGAATGGATTGACAGGATACCTCCTTCAACCTGTGCAGCAGGTTAAGGACACATTTCATGATGGAGAAACGTGATTTCAAAGTGCACTTGCCATAACTACAAATGGGGTGGCCTTAGTCTGTCCCATAGAGAGCAAATACCATTGGAAGTGCAATCTAATGCTCCGCTCATGATGATAATGAGGTCCCAGTTCTGCTGGACCTCAGAGAAACCATAGTAGTTACCAGTACTTTCACCAATATGACTAAATATCAATCTTTTTGTAGTTCCAAAACATTCTTGTCGTTTACATTCACTAAAAAAGAGGAAAAAATAACTTAAAGTTGCTTTATACCTTGATTTTAGGTAAAACCAAGTTGGAAATTGTACATAGAACCCAACTGGTACAAGAGGATTAAAAGCCAGCAACAAATTTTGATGGCATAGAAACTTTTAAAGCATTTTCCTTAAGTAGACAGGGATTTTGGTTGCAAGAATAATCATGGAAACTTATGTCTGTTCTGAAATCACTTAGGTTTCTCCTTTTTATTTAAAGAGAAAAATTTCCCAGCAGAATAGAAATGATGTGGTGTAGGTGATCCGCTCTCTGCCCACAAATAATGAACTGTCCAAGGTAAAAGAACCACCAACCTGCCATCTCTTCATCCGAACCCTGATGCCGTTACTAGCTCTCCTGAAAAGTTAATAAGCCTCAACAGAAGATCAAAGTTCAGTCCTCACAGGATGGCTGGCAAGATCAGAGCTACAGCTGGGACGGATCTTTGTGAACAACCTTATAAGCTGAAATGTATCCGAAAAAGTTTACAGAATATCAAATTCTATTGAATTTGAAGAGTCTACTATCTCTAATTAACTGGAACTAGGATGGAATATCACAAGTCATTTGTCATTCAGAACAGATTTATTTCTAGGGTGGACTACTGAAGTCAGTAGGTTTTGCTTTCTTCTAAATACAGTGCCTTATGCATGAAACTTTCAAACACTTGTTGATTTTTCCAGCTGTAGAAACACTAGATTGCTACGGAGATAACTGGATAAATTTCAAAATTAAAAATAATTTTAAAACTGAAAATCATTTCAGTTGTTGAAAACTTCTGGAGTAGACAACAGAAGTGTCACAAGGCTGGATGTACAGTGAAATGCTTAGGATACAAACCATGAAGTATACATCAGTCATATTTATATGACTGAGTTAATTTTTAGTAAGTTTTAAAAAAGTTTAAAGTGAATGTTTCTCGTTTTTTTGGTAGACAACTACTTCTTGAACAATTTGTAAAGATTAACCAAAAAATAATTGCATTCTTCTGGAAATTAGTTTCAACCAAAGCAGTGTGTATTAGAAGGACTTCTGGAATCTAGTTTAGTGACTAGGAAGTAAATTGCGCCTTTTAAATATGCAAATAAGATGATTCATTAATAGGCATCTTGCCCCTGAAAACTGGACTGTAATATGAGGCCACTTTCTCATTTATACTTGGTTATACTCATGTTATGCTGATATAATGCTGGTATCTTTAGTGTTACTTGGTAAAATTTATATAATACATTAACATCAAGTGTGTGGACAATGACGGTAATTACTTCTCTCTATCCCAAACATCCAAATGCGGAAAAGCATAAATACAGACGCGTGTGTGATTTTTGCCAAGGTGTCCTTGAATGAGAGGATTTAAACCTCGACACTGTTGCTTGGGCCCAGGCCAAGTCATGTGTCCTCATCGGTCTTGAGGCTTTTCCCGTGAATGCAGCTGTCACTCTCCTTTGCAGTGTATCCTAATGGGATGAGACTTCTCGGTCCAGTCCCTGTCTAAGACTATGGATGTGTAGCTGAGGCTGTAGGAACCCCTAGCTATTTAGCACCTCTCACTTGAGCGCGGTGGTTTTTCACTGCTCTGAGACCAACTCTGCAAGAAAAATCTCTTAATTATGAGATTTATAAAATATGTATTAAGCAAATGAGCTTGATTAAAAATATATACATAGATCATATTTAATATAAATTATGTGCAAAGGGATCATTGCCTGCTATTTAAACCTTCTCTATATGCATAGGCTGCATTGTTTTAGCAATATTGATAAAGCTAAAGCAGTGCATTCCCCAGTCTTCAGCTCTATCAGTATAAGCATATTGATGCACATACAGTTTATTTCTCTTCCCTTAGGGAAACTGGGATATTAGGATTTACCTTTCCTCAGAGATTTCAAAGAGGAGTCAATTGGACTGTGGCTGTACCAAATTGTTTGCATTTTTTGCATACTCCTGATGAAAATTGCACTGACATTCGTGCATATTCATTAGGATGGTCATGAAAATGCAATGATAATGGCGTAAAGTAGTTCTGCCTCTCACAAAACAAATGGAACACATTTTCCTATGTTTTTGTCTATTGAGTGATGCCCTATTTCTCTTACGCACACACTCTGTCCCTCTTCCTCTGTTCTCTGATGTATCTGTTAAGATCCTGGACATCATGTGCTGTGCTTTGTCAAGGAGGTACATGTAATTACAGGTGGGCTGAGTACAGCCAAGGAGAATGTACCGTGACTGAGTTCTGCCTCCTTTTGCATCAGTGGTATAACTAATTTAGATATCCCTGTTTGACTTAGCTAGTGGTTTTTGAGTTCTCTGGGGCCTCTTCCCCTCTAAAGCTCCTGGGAAGGAGAAAGACACCGGAAGCATAATGTCCTAGAAAGTCATGCCTCAGTCTACATAACTGGTTCAAAAACTGCCACTAGTGCTGGCCTTGGAAGGAGACTTTAAGGATCAAATAAATACACATCTTGGGATATGTTTCCTCGAAGCAGACTGAGACCATCTAAAAGCTTGCTGCGTTTAGAACGGGCGATCCTGTTCTTGCCAATACCCTTGTACCCAATTTTGGCACTCACTTGACTCCTTGGTGAGTAGATTCAATCTGCTAAATCCTCTGGGCGGAGCGGGACTGCCTATTTGGGCAGCAGTCAGCTGTTAGATTGGTTCTGCTACATCCTCTAGCAGCACCCTTTCCCTCTGATTGTCCTGACATACTTCCTATGCTGTGTCCTTATCTCCCACCGGACTTGCTTATCGTGCTTTCTAGATTTGCATTTATTAAACTAGAATGCGGTTAAATCAACCTTTCCTCAAAGAGCTACTCCACTGGGAGTTTTGTGGAGAAAAACAAAAGGACTGCTTCCTCTACAGTCACTTCTCTTACTGTGGGAGGCTCCTCTGCCTCCCTGTGCTGTCACCCAGCACTTGGAAGGACTTTCTAGTCTTTCTCCTTTAGAACATCTTCACCAGTAGAGATGCAAATCCATGACTCCTTGCTGTGAGTATTAGATTGTATTTTCATGTTATTGATCCTATTTCTGTTTTACCTGATCATATAGGAAAGGTTTATAAAGATGCAGGGTCCTACTATCAATTTTCCTTTGCTGTGGGATATTAATTATTGACTGCCCTCTAGCATTTCACAGGACCGGTCTGTTGGAGCACTCAGCCATCATATGCTACTTCCATTTTTTGGCTTTTAACAGTAGATCTTTTTGTTAGTAGCTGAGACTAGATTTACTGCGAAGTTAAGCACTTTCCTGAACTTCAGAAAAAGGGTTGTTTTTGACATTTGACAGTTAGACTCAGAAATTTTACTGCACTTGATAATTCTTTGGTATTTTGTTCCTTCCTGCACATCTCATAGTGCTTTGATAAAGTGAGTATCAATCTTCTCGATTTGTAGATAAGGAAACTAAGATACAGACACACACAGTTACTAATTTCTGAGCTCTGATTAGAATTTCAATTTTCTGACTGTTTTGTTTCCTCTTCAGATAGCCTCCCTTAATCTAGCATCTGAATTTTATTACGAGAAGGATGTCCATTTATTTTATTAAAACTAGCCTACATTTCTCCTACAATTCTAGAAAAGTACAAAATCCTACAGTGTACGCTAACGTTCCTCAGAATTTACGGTATAGAATAAGGTACACAAAATGACTTTATGCAAAAATGTGTATGCAGTTACAGCAGATATAATACTTGTTGAAGACAACTGGGAGTAATGAACATCTCAAAGTTAGGATGATGAATAATGTTAAAGTGTTTCACTTAGAGGTGCAAGTATAACGACCTTAACTCAGTGGCTCTAGGGAGACCGCTGTCTCTTTAAATGCAACACACCTTTTAAATGATTCTTGAAGAAAAGTGGTGCCAGGAGCAGAGGAATCACTACTTTAAAGAAAAGCATGTGGCTTCTACAGGCACTGCATGTATTTGAAAGATGGCACATAATATAACAGGGGAACTTTGGAGCGGAATAGTACTGACAGTAAAGTTCTTGCTCCATATCAGTCTGAAGCGGAAGAGGACCTGACGTCAACTGCAGTATGCTCCCGAGGCAGCGGTGTCCTTTCAGGGCTGAGGGAGTAAATTGGTCCCGGTTGCTGGAAATGATTTGAAGAGATAACCGTTACTTGAGAAGGCAACACTGCACCGTGCTGGCACAGGTGAGCTGTAAAGGGGTGGGAGGAAGGGAAGGAAACAGGCCTACACCCAGTCTGGTTTCTTCTTGGTTCCTCATGGAGGGGAGCAGATGGGGGACAGTAGCGGCTCCTCCCCTATGTCTTGCTCTTGCTGCTCATCAGGGATCTCGTTGGTGCAACAGGAAGGGTTTAATTGCTCCTCCTGGCATGGGGAGACCTTGAATGTGTCCTATACAGGAAAGAAGGGCAGTGTGACTCTGCTCTGGAGATGATGAAGGTCCTACCTCACCATTACTGGGTCTGCTACCCCAGCAGCTAGGCAAAGCACCGCAATAACAATTTTATGGCTCTGGAGTTTTTCCTCCAGGTCTCTCCATGAGGACATATAGAAGACAGAGAGCCCTTGAGAGGAAAAAGGATTTACCACAAACCTGGGAGAACTTCGGACTGAGGCGAGTTCAGGGTGGAAACTTTCAGAAGGAAAGGAAGCTGAATAGGAAGAAAGAGGGAAAACTAAAGGTGGGAGAATCAGTGAGGACTGTGTGCTGTGAAGTAGAGGGATATGTTGAAAAGCAGCAGAAGAAACTGGTGGGAAATAAGGATTCTGAGGGTACAAGATAAAGGTTTGAGGGACCTGATGCTGGTTGAAGAGCTGGTCTGAATAGAAAGCGGTAAGATCCTTACAGGAGCAAATAGGAGGAAGATGTTTGGGGAAGGAGCATGTCCTTGGGAATGATAAACATGAGTGAATTTACTGTAGTGATTTGCAAGAAGCAACAGGAGGGACTGTGAAATAAAAGTGAATTTAGAAGCTGAAGGAGAAGGATATAAATGCAGGGGTTTGGGCAAAAGAGATGATAAAGATAGGTGAAGTATTTTGAGAACTGTGAAATAGGAATTTTCAGGAAGAAAAAGCAGAATTTGAACATTTATAGGAGGAAATGATTATGCTCATGTTGTATGGTGCAGTCCTGAACTGAATACCCAGTTCATCTGTCTTCAGAAAATTGCCTAATTATATGAAACTTGGACAAATCCTAATGTAACTTTCCAGTCTGTCAACATGTGTATGCCAAGTCAAAGTCCACCTCCTCTGCTGTTACCTGAGGACTGTGCTGAAGACACACTGACCGTAACAGAACCAAAACAGAGAAGAGGAGGCAGCTGCAGAGCTGGAAGATCCTCCTTTGGGATGGAATGAAAAGTTGGAAGATGATGTGGAATCATCTTTTGCTGAAAGAAGGCTTGGGGCAAGGAAGGTGAGATCAGCTTGAATGCTCAAGGTTGAGCAGAACGCTTGTTGCTTAACGATGATAAAGCAGAAGAGGACGGAAGGGGCTGCCTGGTAAAGCAGCCACGGATTAAGCAGCTGTGAAATAGGGGATTAAAGGAGAAGGTCTAAAGGAAAATGAAGAATAGGGGCAGGGATTTGACTGAGAATCTGGAGAAGGTGTTGATAATCATTTGATGAAAACAGAGCATTGATTAATTAGGTATGGATAATGTATTGAAAGTGTTGAAGGCCAGAGGATGGATTAGAAAATGTTTTGTGGAGAATGGGCTAATAAAGGAAAAGAGAAGCTGTTACTTGGACATATCCTGCGCTGGGAACTGGCAGGAAAGCATATGATGGATTGGGGTGGGGGGAGGTGTGGAGGAAATAATAGATGCTGTGGGGAGAGAAAAGGTTGATTACGAGAGCCCAAGCGCTCCGGCTGTATAGCATGGCCCTTCCTGCTTGGACAGGCCATTACTACAGCCTACCATGGTCATGCAAAAGAAAATCTGCGTAAAGAAGTCCTTGCAGAGGTTTCCTTTCACTGGATTTACCATGTGGAGATGTACAGTCTAGCTCAGTATTTTCAAGTGAAGGAAGCCTGTAAAACTTCTTGCCTAAAAGAGTCTTTCATTTCTGCCTTTCTAGTAACAAAGAAAGTTTTCGGTGCTAAAATAAGCGATGTGATGTACTGTACTTCTAAAGCTGTTAAAAGGCTCTTAACAGCTCTATAAAATACTTGCCGCCTCCTCCTGTGCTTTCAGAAAATTTTACTCTAATATTTATTTCACTGGCTTATACAGAATTTCCTCCCCTTTAAAACATAAGTTGTTAATTATTTCTGGGTTGTCATGATCAACTCCCCTCCAGCTATTAAAATGTACTTGCATTGTAGTTTTATTATTACTTGCAAAATATTGGAAAAAATAATTTTGCTAGACAGTTAAATTTGAAATAAATATTGACTCAGCTATGCAAATGGATCTTTTATGTTAATTTCCTGCAAATATTCAAATGGTGTAGTTTTACAAGAAAAAGCACTCATAAAAACAAGTCTTTATGAATATTCACTGAAAGTGAATTTTGAATTGTACACTTGAGCCTAATCTTTGAAAGTCATGCTGCGTGGGTTAGCCTACATAGGTCACTTCATACAATAGCAAAAATAGTGGCATGTGACTAGTCAACACTGCACAAATACAAGCTAATATTGGTATAAGGTATTTGCAGAACATGATACAAATGGAAGCTTTCAATACAGTGCAAAATTCTTCAGTTTTTCAGAACTCTTTATGAACAGAAGGCAAGGCAAAATTGATGAACAAATTAGTTGTCCAGACTTTGCTCACCACTAATTAAAATATTATTTAAAAACAATTGTGACAGTGCACAATACCCATGGTGTTTTGGGGAGAGAAATGGAATACCTGAAATTCTACCTCAATAATCCCAGGAATTATGATTCTAAGGAATTATTTTAAGTTGGTATTGCACTGTGTAAGTATAAAACACATGCGTGCAATTGCATATTGTTTGTGCAGACTAGTTTTCTATCATTGGAGTTTTGAGTTAAGCATATTGCTGCATTCCCTGTCTCCCTTCATCCTTTTTTTTTCTCCTACTAGATGATCATTGTTACAAAGTCAAGCACACTGAAGCTTGGAAATGGTAGTGTTAAGTTTTCCCTGTATGCAAACTTAATTAGTCCCTGTGGTTTTACCATCTCCAACAAGATGCTCCACTGACCTCCACCGAGCATGCGCAAATTGGTATTTTTGAGGGCTTATAGCTTGATTATGGAAAGATGACTTCTCACATCAAATCCCTGCTTCAGAGCATATAAATTTTAGACATGTGGTCTTCAAAATTTTCCAGGCAAGGCACAGACTGCTGTATAACACACTAGGCTTTATGGTTTCTTTTCCTTAGTAACCTGCCCCAACCTCCTAGAGTGGTCAGTGGGTCCCAGACTCTGCTAACCATGGGTTAAAAAAAACAGCTGGTATGGAAAGCTTTTTTGGATGATGCTGTCTGCCATGGATAAGGCATCAAATCATTAGGATCAGGCTCCCAGTTATGTCACAACTTTTAATGCAGGTCAGAGTCTCCGATGGCATCTGTATCGCTCAGAGCACCCCAGTGGCTATTGAAAGCTTTCTTTTCTGATGAGATGAACAGTTGTAACTAAAAGCTTGAAGCATTCAAATTAGGTCATTTTCCTTGTGCCGCAATTCTAATTCTGTTAAATGGGCATAATGAATTCTTCACAAGAATTCATTGCATAATACTAGCACACTTTCTTGCCTAGTAGGATTCCCTGTTTTCATATATGTATATTGAAGAGCCTTCAAAACACTCCTGTGAACAGGATCCATAATATTTCCTGCAAAATCACTCTCAGGTTTTTCGTTTGTGGTATAGTTTATATTGCATGTCTGTTCCTGGCTGCAAAGGCCTTTGGATGCTTTCTCATCTATTTAATCTCCTGCTGGTAGTTTATTCATTTTACTCCCGATGAACAATGGTATCCTTGACAAAAAAGTAGTCATCCTTGACCGGGGTAATTGTGCTGTTGGCCTGCAATGTGGTTTTGTAAGGTTTGTACTATTGTCTTGTGTATTTGGATGAAATATGTAAAGGGAAAAATCATCATCTCTGCGGGGCTGGTTATCTTTGGGGATAGAGGGTGTAACAGGAGTCAGGGACCAAACTGAGCATGGACTATGAAAGATGCGATGGTGTACTTGGGAGGTGGTGGGGCTGTCAAGTATTTGCAGAATATACCAGGAAGTGCATTTTGTGATGAATGTGCTCTGAATTTCCTTTCAGATACCTGTTAGACCTGCAAGGAGTCTTGCAGCAGGCCTTGCTCGTTGCTAGAAAGAGGTGGGACAGAGCAAAACCTGATTTTTTAATATTTCAGGAATGCCAAGAAATACACGTAAGTCACGGTCTGATATCTTTGGTCACCTGATAAGCTCCCATTTTTGTTAGGTGTGTGCTCCATGACTCACAGCTGTTTCGATCTTGTTTGATGTCCTGAGATGGTAGCTAATGTCTGGGATTTTATTACTGCATTGTCTTCTGCCTGTTCGCTTTCCATCGTGTTCTAAAAGACCTGGTTTGCTCCTGATGTGTAAACACTCTCACTGTTGTATTATTGATGGCACTGTGGCAGCCTATGGTCTAACTGTATTTATCTAAAGTGCTTTATGCGCTGAGGTGTTGCACCAGGCCTCAGACCAATGTTTCCCCCCCATCCGTTCTGTGGTAAACAAAGTTCTTCACATTTGAATACTTTTGGGAAGGTAATTCTGACAACAAACAGAGCTACGATGTTTAATGACTACCAGAACATGAAAACACTGCAAAGTGACTGATAACACTTTAGCAGGAATTAGTATTTATCTTTTATGACCTTAGGAAAAAAGATCTGTATTAAAGCAGAGATGTTTCAGGAATGGTCGAGGAGCTTGTTTGATGCAGGATGAAGGGCTTGTTAAAATGCATTAAGAGTTATGACAGAGGATGATTTCTTAGCAATTGTATATGTTGCCAAAGAATTTTGTCACTATGTAGCTAGTAAAAGTCCAAACATGCTAAGGTGACAAGTTACTGGAGGCTATTTCAACAAAATTGTCAGGAAAGATACCAGCCAGGTTGCAGCTCATGCAACTTCCATAATAGATAAAATTTATAGATGCTTTATATATCCTCAGGGGACGTATTAATTGGCGCTTCTCTGTCCAGAAATACATATAAACAACCTATTGTAGCTCATGCTCAGCTCACTGATGACAACTTTGCAGCTTGTTTGTGCTTGCTTTGCATAGCCGTACCAAAGAGAGAAATGAGGTTCGTGTCAAAAATGTCTGAAGGTCCTGACAGTGTTTCTTCTTTGCACTTTTTTTGCTGCGGAAAGCGTACCTATGGCACTTCTCTGCTCTTGTTCGTGCTCTTCCATCCGTCCTCTGACTTCAAACTCCCACCCTAGTTTCAGTGTGTAGAAGAAATTCATTCCCGTTTCTTTACCCAGTGAAAGTCTGACCCTAAAACTTGAGAAAATCGGACCCAGAGACAGCTAACTCGTCGCTTCCAAAACTTTATAAGGCTGACATTGACAAACGCGCCCTGCAGAAGGCCTCACCCCCCCACCCCCCCCCAAAAAAGGCGGCCTGACCCCGCCGGCATTGAGCCACGGCGGACTGCCCCGCAGAACCGCAGCCTGAAGCGCGGGCCTGAGGAGAGCTGGGGCCCGCCCGCCGCAGGCCGCCCGCCTCTCCTGAGGCGACGTGCGGCCGCCCAGCGCTGTGTTAAACACTTCATACCGCGCACCCGAGTGGCAGCGAAATGGCTTCCCGCGGGCCGGCATTCCCATCCCGGGGGAGGGGTGGGTGCATGTAAAACTAAGCCGGGGTAGGGTGAGGGGACGAAGGAAGGACCCGTGCGCCCCGGACTGCCTCCGGCTGCTGCTGCCGCCGCCGCCGCCGCCTTACAACGCGGCAGGTGCCGGGCCGGGGGGGCCCGGCGGGGCCGCGGCGGGCCCGGGCCGCGGGGGCGGGGAGGAGGCCGCGGCGTTGCCAGGCGACGGCGGGCGGCGTTGCCGCGGGGAGCCGCCGGGCGCCGCGCCGCGCTCCTCGCTCCTCTCCCAGGCGGAGTAAATAACGGTAAATCAACTTACTTATCGGCTGCCCCTACCCGGCCTGCTGGGGAGCCCCAGCGCAGGCGTTCGCTATTAGAAAGATCCACACGGGACAGATGGGGAGCGCGGTTTTAATCAGCTTTGCCGAGCGCTGAAAGGAGCAGCGTGAAGTGGGCAGCAGGGTAAGGCACGAAGCGGGCCGTCTACTTGAGGGGACGATGGATACGTGGCTGGGGGCTCAGGCTGCCGTTGCCGCTCGCTGGCACTCAGCGCGCCTCGGGAGCGGAGGCAGGGGGGTGTCCCTCAGCGTACCCTGAAATAGCGCAGTGGGGATGGTGCCGAGCAGCTCCCAGATAGCAGTGTAAAGCTGAGGTAAGCACCGGGGGATTGTAAATGTGAGATTCAACCAACTAGCTTGAAACCCACAGGAAAGGCGCTCGGATGCTGAAGTTGCATGCCTTGGTTTTGCTACCTTATTCTGTACTCATTGCCGTAACATGCAAAGCTGAGCGTCGGCCTCGCGTGACGCGGCAGATCTGGGATAAACACCGCTCGGCTGTGAGCGTGTGCGGGCTCGAGTCAGCCTAGCCCCGTTGCCCTTGCTTAGAGAGACATCTTGGCCGTAGCCAGCAAAGGTGTGCAGGTGGGCCTGCTGGCTGAAATGTGGAAGAAGAATTCAAACCCTTAAAATCCCTAGCGGGGCATCGCCTCTGTCGCCGCAAAAGCGCACGTTCCTCCCATGGATTGTGTCTGTTTTCTGTGGTTTGCAGATACCGGCTGTCACCCACGTGCGTTTTGCTGGCCAGAAGACATAGATGTCCCCTGCGACTGAGTCCTTGCATGAGTGTTTTGAAGATGAAACGCTACATAAACTCTTAAAGCCTACCACCTGAGGACATTGCTACTGACATGGACATCATTATTTATTTACGGTTGCTTTAATCAGGAGGAGCTTTTTTGTAAACATGAATTGCTGGGCTCTTTCCTTGAGGTGTCGTTTCTTGTTTCATGCTATTGAAACATTAATCTTAACTTATTATGACTCCTTTGTGTTGGTCAGCTCTCAGGGACATTTCCCTAGGCTTGAAAATGTGGGAGCTTTCAAGAATGTGTCAATCGTGCCAACTCAAGCCACTTGTGGGCTGCCAGACCGAAGTACTTTTTGTCATAGCTCAGTAGCTGTTGAAAGTATTATGTCCTGCACCCAGAGGTTTTGTGTTCAGGAATGTCCATACAGGTCGTCACCTTCTTCCTACAAACTGCTTCTTTCAGAAGGCTTTGGTACCTGTATCACAGAGGACAAAAGGGACTTGCGTCCAGGGTCCTTCAGCAACGCTTCCAGTTTTATTTTTCATAATCACAAGGATTGCTTCTCTACTCCCCATTCTCCGAGGCTTGCAGCTTCATTTACGTTAACTGTATGGTTGAAACCTGAGCAAGAAGGTGTAATGTAAGTAGTACTGAAGGTGTTTACTTTCCTGGTGCTCTTAAAAAAATTGATCATTGTAGTCACAGTCATTATTAGCAAGCTATTTAAAATTTTAAAAAGGTACAGTGAGAAACTGTGACGTTTTAAAGTCGTATTTAGGTTGAGGTCTTCGCAAATGTCAAGACAAGTAGATTCAGTTTCAGCGGCATTGACTCAGATGATAGCCCAATTGCTTTCAGTGGGAACTATTCATATATAATGTGCATGTCTATTCTTAAAAATCTAAATTTATATTTCTAATTCACATTCCTCCTTCTAAAAGCTGCTAGAAAAACATGTTGTCAAGGCTTTGTGCTGTTGCTGCTTTCATGAAGGAAAAAAATGATCTAAAATTTTAGGCATCCTCCAACACAAGTTTACTCCTTAAAAACAAACAAGGAAAACCCACAGATGTTCCAAAAAGAATATTTCAGAGCTATAGAAGAGTGGTCATAGTTTTTCTGGAAGATCTGGAGAATGTTGACTGAACAAGAGATCATGTTGCTACTTTAACAGAAGATTCTGCTGTTCAAACTGCTAGTGAAGTTTCACTAGGTGTTCACAAAATAGACGTGGCTAAGCATGCTTCCTCTCTTATTTGCCTACATGTCACATTTTTAGCAAATATTGCTGTTATAAGTGGCCCTTCAGTTTGACTGGGCCTTACTATAATGAAAATTTTGAAAACAGCTTTTTGAAAAATGCATCGCAAATCCTGCAAAAAAAGTTCCCTTCTTCTATCACAAAATGCAGAGCCTCCTACTCTTTCTTACCCTGGTTGTGCAGATCCTCTTTAAAGTGAAGCACACAAAAAGTGTAGTACATTCCTTCAGAGTATATGTCGCAAATGTTTTTGTACTTGTGCTCATAACTTACTCTTAGAATGAAACTAATGATCTGCTCTGTTGTAGCATTCTTGATCCTTATTTTGCATGCTGCTGTGAAACAGTAGGTTGTCTACGGGTGTGAAAATCATCAGAAACAATAGAAATGTCTAAAACTATAATGATATAACTAAAATTATAGTCTGCTTTATGCAAGGATAATTACCTTTAAAAAAATCAAACTAGCTATAGAAGTTGTGGTTATGGAGGGGAAATAAATGACATCTGCAGAGCAAAAGTGGTTTTAGTTTGAGCTTAAGTTAAATCAGCTCAGCTGAAGGTATGTGTAAAGGTGTCTCTGGAGCTTTGCCCTAGTGTCTTTTGTAGGCAGCGTTTTCAATATAATGCTTGAATCTTGAATGCCAGAGAGTCCATGCCTGGCATTGTCCTATGCCATGAGTTCATGTCCACACACATGCGGGCATGTCAGAGTCTTGTTCAGCAGAGCATATGCCTAACTTGAAGGAGAAATGTCCTGCTAATTTCCAAGCAAGCTGTTGCAGTGATGTGTTGAGTAAGATCTGTGAAACTCTTGTCAATGGAATAGGCTTTTGCTTGCATGGAGCCTAAAACAATGAAATGTATGTCCTTAGTTTCAAATGATTAAGTGCTGTGCAGAAACCAGACTCTACCGATGTCTGATTATCCATGGACTAGTGTAAAACATTAGCCTCCAATTGCTACTGTGTTAATAACTACACAACGTACATATTCCTGTTCAGTGGGTTTTATAGATCACTTTAAAATCTAAATGTTTTTATTCAGTTTTTGTAATAGATCACTTCACTCTTCTGTCTTATGAGATTGCTACTACTCAACATGTAGAAATGACAATGGTAGAGCCCAGTCCTGAAAACTGAAGTTGGACAACAGTTATTCTAGTGGTCAGGATGACAAGCCACTGTCCGGACTCTTTTTTTTTTTTTTCACTGTTCACAGAAAGAAGCATGTTAATTTTTCTTTCTTCATAAAAGGAATACAGAGCTCAAGTTGTGGTGAAACAGTAATTGCACACAAATAGCCACCGAAGCTCAACTCAGACAGCATCCTACAAAAGAGAAATAGTTAAACAGCAAACTAAGATGTTTTTCCTTTTATTGTATTGGTTTAGTGAGTTCTTCAGGTTGGCAGAAGGAGTTTGACTTACCAGATGTCCTACATTTTGCAGTCCCTGATGGGGAGTTGTCCCTGTTGGATGTCATTTGTGAGACCTTTTAAACCCCATTATCACAGCAGAGGGACTTCATGGACCTGGGACTCATTCTAACAAAGTCTTTGCGCTGCCACCAAAACACTAGGAAGATGAGCCAGAACCAGCCACTCATTTTACTAGTAGAATAATTGAAAGTTTAACAAGGTATTTTGTTTGCTGGTGAAGTGTTCTTACATCAAGTACAGCAGACCTGTGGTTTTTGAACATGCTGTACTAATGTGTTTCTTCGTGCTGAATGTTATATCATTTGGCTGCTAGAGAGTGCTTAGGAAAGAAGCTAGGAGTGTTGCTGTATAGTATCCCATCACATCCTTGTAAAGACTGTGACCTTTCTCTGTTAGGCATGTGCCCATGTAAAAAAGAATAGCAGGATTTTTCTGCTAGAAGTTACTGTGCTGGCTGAAGTGAGAGATACTCATGTGAGGATCCAACATCTGAAGGCCCTTTAAAGATTGTGACATTCTGGGGGAGCAGATATATGTGGATAGTCAAGACACCAAGAATTTTCTTCATCAATTTCATACAGCAAGTTTTCTTATGTGAATCTGGGAAAGAATACACTTTCATACAAAGAGAGAGGAAAGTCAAGTCATGTCACGGATTTATTTGAAGCCCAAATGTTCTTCGAAGATGTATAGTATAGATATTTGTAGATATGCTTTTAAGTCACTGCATATTGGAAATCTTGAAGAAAAGCAAGAGAATAGAGAGAAAATACTGACATTTGTACTCCAGTCTTTAAATTTACTTTCCCTTTAGGCAGTAAGTGCAGTAAGTGAGCAGAGCTCTTGTCCCTGAATTTTATTCTTTCCCCATGTTTCCTCTCTTATTGCATGTACTCATCAGTTAATATAAATGCTTTCAGTAAGCCTGTGCGTAGCCTGTAAGTAAGCCTTAGCACAATATAGGAAATTGTATATGATGATAACCCTTTGCAATGGAATAGGATAAGAATATGAGTAGAAGCTTAGCATATATGAATAATCATTACAGGTAGTTTATATCAATTTAGCTTGAACTGGGCTAACTGGAAGTTAGATGACCAGAAGACATTGGTGGTGGGAGAGAAATGAGCTGGGGCCTTTTACACGCAGAAGGGTCAGGGGGCATGGCCTGATTGTGAAGTGGGCAGTAGATGTATTTTTTAAAATTTATTTATCTAAAGGACTAAAATCATATCCTATTACTTTATATACATTCAGATGTTTTACATTAGGAATTAGACTGAAAGGGGGATTTGCCTTAAGATACCGTACGTCTGATTTTGAACCTGTACAGATGTGCCCATTTGCAAGTGCTCCAGTTAATGTGTGGGGATCACCAGTGCAGCCGTGTTAGATTCTCTAGAATATTTTTCTCTTTGAAAGCTGACCAGGCAGATTTGCGTTGTTTGCTTTTTCTCCCTTCAACCCCGCCATAGAGAATTATGTAGTCAGGAATTGGCTCTGTGGGACTGCAGGTTACAAGAAGTTGGAAACTTCACAAAGAACAGTGGCTTCTCTCTGTAACCAAGGCTGGAATGGAAAATCGTGCTCAGAGTCAGAAGTAATGCTTATACCTATTTCACCTATGTTAGCACTAGTTTGGGTTTTTTTTCTTTTTTCTCCCCTCCCCCCCCCCCCCCCCCCCCCGTTTTCTGTGTCTTGGTTTTTTCTCTTTTAGTAGTGAGTCACAATTCACGTTTTTTCTTTCCGGTTTTCAAAGTGATGTACATCAAGGTCACTTCCATTCTTAAAGTCATGACACCTTTGGGGATAAAAACAATGTGGGGATGTTTGTTTTAGATAACTAAAATAAACAAAAAACTGGATTATCCAATTATTGTTTATCCAGGAACTGGGTAAATCCAGTTCCTAAATATTTTGCTACTTAGCTGAGCCTTCCCTCACATTTATTATCTAGCAAAGCTAGCATGTTTACAAGCAAACAAAATATTGAAAAGACAAGTCGACAATATATTAAGAAACATGTTTTTAGTAAGGTTTGGAAAACAGAAGTCTGCATTTTGCAAGTTGTTTTATTGACAACGTTCTATCAGGCTAAAATGGTAACAGTTAAGATGAAATAATTTTTCTCTTGGATTTAAAGGTGAATTAGTGAATAATGGCAGTATCGAAGAAGAGCCTTTTTGATACTTTTCTTTTATAAATGCATAGTAGGTGAAGATGCTTATCAGTAGATAAGTGTGTTGTTTTATTTTTTTCCTGAAATACGTCTAAATAAATCCTGGTCTCATACAAATTTTATATGCTTCTCTCCTGTGACTTAGTGCACTAATTTAGCCTGGTGTAACTGCTAAAATATTTGACTTTTCATGGGTCAGTAAATTGAGGACTGGGTTTTTCAAGCAGCTGAAATGGGAATGCAGAACTTCATAATTTTTGTTGTACTGGTGATTACCTTAATAAAATACATAGCTATTTCACAAGCATATATAACCTATGCTTTCTCAGGACCCTTGACATCATGGTGATTGTATTGGCAAAAATATTTCAGCAGCTAGATATTCAACGTGGGTTGCTATGGATGGTATTCTTTGTAACTTACATGTCAGTGTTGCGTTTGATATTGATGCGAAATCTTTGTGGGGAAAAAAAAACCTAACAAGTGGCTGGATAGCCTTCTTGCCTTGCTCTGGTTCTCTTAGGTTAAAGAAAGGCTGTGTCAAAGGGAGAGTGTGGGGGAAGCTGGTGTTGTTGCTACCTTACCTGGACAGATTTGGTGGAAAGATGGAAAACTTATTTCCAGAACATGTCATTCGTACTGCTTTTTGTGGTTATATTACATTTGCCTTGTTAGACTAAGAAAAATGTAAGTGCCTCCACAGGATGTACTATGTTGCACGGCTGTGTACGAAAAGTGCAGCAGAGACCTGCGCAGTGCTGGCCAGCCACTGTGGTTTCTGTCATGGAACCCTGAAGAGAGGAGGCAAAGTGGACCCCTCTTCCACCCCCAAGTGAACTGGGGTTACATGCACTAAATTAAAAAGGAATAAAAAAATCTCACAGATTAAGACAGAAAATATCTTTGTTAAAGTTCTTTTACACTTGGCACATCCTGTGACTTTCACAGTCACTGAGCATCTTCTCAAGAGCTGTATTTTTAACGTTTATTTTAATACATTCTGGTTAGCATCACTTTACAGCATAGCACCTTGGCAAGAATGTGTATATGTGTGTGCCTCTGACCTTATGTTGTTTTTCTTGGTTATTTCCAAAGGTGTGTGATAGAAAAGGCTGTCGATGGGCAGACTGTGTTCAAACTCACAATCTCTGAGAAAGAGACCATGTTTTATTATCGCACAGTAAATGGTTTGCAGCCACCAATAAAAGTAATGACACTGGGGAGAATTCTTGTGAAGAAATGGATTCATCTTAGTGTGCAGGTGAGTAAAATAAAAACCGTTTAATATTTGTTGAAATACAACATTTGTGTGAGAATGGTACAACTGTATAAATATAAAAGGGTAAATTGGGGGATGTAAACGATAACTCTTGAGCCTTGTAGGTAACAATCTTAATTTGGGAGCTCGTTTTGAGGTGATTGCTAATTTAGCACTGGAAAGAAATGCTGTGCCCGTTCCGAACAAACAAGACTGAAAATTCTCACGCTTAAGAACATGAGTATTTGGGGTGAAGAAAAGCTACTTATTTCTAACATTACCAATAATTCTTAGGTCTCTGAGATTATTTCCTAAAAAAGAGAATATCATCCTCATCTATACATGCTAATGTATTTGTCTTACAGAGGTGTGTCCCATTTAATTTTAAAGATGTCTTACAGTGCACATAAGTAGACATGTATGAGTTTGTGCAGGATCAATCAAGCTAGTAAGTTACAGAGCTAGTACCTCTTATTTTAAAAATATGATTCAGAATTGTTAAAACACAATCCTTGTGTTCTGAAAGTCTTCTGTTGACATAACTTCTTAATAAGTGTACAAATATCCACTGAGGATAAAGCAAAATTGAGTTTGTTAAAATTTAAACTGTATGTACAAAAATCAGTAAACAAACACAGAAGTTAAAATTCAGTTATTTGCATGTCTTGTAATTCCCAACAGACGCTTTAGTAAATTCTATTTGTAAACCAAGTTCAACTAATAATTATAAAACACAATTATCAGGTATTGAAATGTTTATCTTCTCCTTCCTTCATTTCCTTTATCCATTCTATTAAATTTAATTTGGTTTATGGCACAATCAAGAATAGTTTTGCTGCTTTCTTGAAACTTGCTAAAAGGTATTGACTGTTATTTGGATTTTTAGTGTTGATCTTGTCACTTGTAAGAAGTATCTAAGCTGATGTCTTGATTTTTTTGCAGTTCTCTTTTTTTTTTTCCAGGCTAACAGCATGGTAGTGCGAATAAGATTTTGGCTGTTGGATTAAAAGAGTGACCTTAAGGTAGAACTAATGAACTTTACACTTCAAACACTCCAAGGGTGCTATATTACTGCTGTTGCTGTCAGCCACATTTTGTACTAGCCTTAGAAACTGCTAAAGCCTGGGATAGCAAAGTGAAGAGTGAAAGGGCTGGATTTAAATACACACATGTATCTTAAATTGTATTACAAATAACCCTCAAGCACTCTGTAGAATTTGGTCCTTTGTTTCTTTGGGGAAAGTTGTTCAATGCTTAGCAGGAGTAAAGAACTGTAGCTTCTAGACCCTTAAAGGGAGTGCAGGCTTAATACCTTTTCCAAGTTTCTGAGCTCAGGGTAGAACCTTACGTTCTGTGGCTTGTGGTATTGTAGGATCCAACTTCCCATTAAAGGTGATAGTGGCTGCAGCATGATCCATTTAGCACTAGATCTGGCTATGAAACTTTAGGCAAAGAGTTTTTGGTTTTTTTCTTTTAGCAGCTGTCCAAAAGCATTTTTTTCTATAAATGGAGAAATAAATGGAAAATGAGAATATGAGAGAGACCATACAAAAATATGCAAAAGTAACATTCGTATGGAAGTGTCTGTGTCTTCAGACAATAGTAGTAGTTGATGATATTTATATTATATATTACGTTTATATATCATGATGAGATCTATTTGAATATAGGTGTTTCCTTAAGCTGATGAAAAAGTCTTCTGAAGATAAAGCACTGTGTAGTTTCAGGCATTAGTAATTTTAATTAAAAACAGTGGGAGATCCTGGAGTTTACACCTACAAGTAGAAATCACCTGATCTTATCACAAGTGTGACTTTTGACTTCTCTGACTAACCAGCCTTCTCCCCAGGTGATGCCCATGTGGTAGGTATGGGCACTGTAGGTGGAGGAGAGACCCTTCTGTGGGCTGTAGGTGGGCTACCTGGGATAGAGGCAGCAGAAGGGGCTGAGTGCAATAATGACCTACTACTACTTCGAGCTTTTCCAAGTCAGTCAGACCATGTAGACTTCTATGCTGTCTTGTTGAGACAAAACTGCCTCTAATACCTGTAAAGGATTACCAGTCTCAGTTCTGTGTCGCTGTTGTAGGCATAACCTTTATTTTCTAGCAAAGACAAGCCCTAGGACTGAGCTCTGTGGCCAGTAAATTAGGAAAGTTTGCAGTCATCCTACAGCCATGCTGGTTTTGAAGTAGGTGTGGCGTTATAAGTGTAGTTGCTATATAACCTCCTTCTACAGAAACACAAAGGAAATTGTTGTTCAATGTGAAATGTCATGTATGTGGCTGTGATGATTGGCCACAAGCTATTAGGTTTAACTAAACTAACAGTAGATTCAGCACCTTTTTAGGTATTTTGAAGAATTTGGAACATTGTTTGGCATTCTTTTTACTGGGGGTCTAGCCAGAGCTGGGTGACGTGTCCCGATGTGTTAAAAAAAAAAAAAAAAAATCTATTCACTTGTCTGACAGCTTGCTTGATATGATTTTTGGACTAAAAGAAAATAATGTTTATGAATGTTCTTTCATGGGGAAACTACGTACTCTTCCTGATAAGACAGCTGAAAATGTGGAATGGATGTATTTTCGTGCACGTAACAGAACTTGTATACGTGGAAAAAGTGTAATTAAAAAAAAGAATGAGCAAATAGCTGCATTGCCATATTTGGAGTTGTAGGACCCCTAAAAACCTCATCTGTGAATTTAAGAGAGGGAGGGTTGGGATGCGATGCTGCTATGCTAAACAGAATTTTACATGAATAAATTATATTCTCTATGTGTGAAGCATAGTAGGCACAAGCTATTCAGATTATTTTTTAAAAAAGTGTGTACTTTTACAACTTTTAGGTAATATAATTCAGATACTGGTGGTAACTGAAGGTGTATGTGATAACACCTCTTTTGTTTGTTATCAAAATGTTTTAACTTTATGCCAGAGGTGTGGGCATCTAACCTATTGACAGTTGGTTTGGTTTCCCAAAAATTTAAGTTAGAAGAATTAAATGCTGCAATTAATATCCATGGTCTTCAATATGCATGTCTTTTCTGGTAGATGAAGCATATTTGGTCCTTATTCTCCCTGAGACTACAAAACTTTTTAACAGTGTAGCTTTTCTCTTAAATTCTGTGGTGGTTTAGGCCTGTGTAGGAAACGCAGGTGACAACAGTGGGTCAAAATAGTTACCTTGTAAATTGTATTGGATATAAACTTGACCGGATATTCTCTACAGCGTATTGCAAAGTATTGTTCAAAGCCATGCACAGTATTGCATGTTTGTCTGGTAGACAGGGAGGAAAAAAAGTTTTTGGCACGATGCCTTGTTGCTCAGTGACTGCAGACCAAATTACAGATATGTCTAATTTGGGGTGAGTCCGATTCAGGACAAAAGTTCTTTTACTGAATGCTAGCACTTAAGAATACAGTTAGCAAATAGGGCTGTCTAATGGGTCCTGCCCCTGAGAAAAAAAACAATCCTTGTTGGTTGGCTCACAGGGAATTTATGCATCTTGTTTGTGACAGGACATGGGTGAAGGACGGGGACGGGCTGGCTGGCACACCCAGTGGCTGCAACCAAGGAATCGAGGATTGAGGCATAAGGCTTTGCATGCCGAGTTGGTGACAGGAATAACGGCTAAGGGAGACCATGGGATCTGGTTTTGATAAGTCTTCATGGCAGATTGGTGAATTTTTGTGTTTGGTTTTTAGCAGGTTGATTGTAGTTTGTGAAGAGTGTATGTGTGAGTGATGTAGCTGACCATGAGAGAGACTGCTCTGCCAAGGAGCTAGGGTCCAAGTCCATCTCTGAACACAGATATGCCTAATATGAGACTGATTCGGGCCAAAGGTCTCCAAAGCCAAGCAGTCAGTAGGAGCTGGGAGCCTGCAAACAGTGGAGTTCCTGTGGTCAGGAGGAAAAACTGAAGTATTTGTGCATAAATGCTAGGCAACAGACACCATGACAGAGGAGTGTGAAGTATTGGTTAGGGATGTGAAACTGAATTTAGAGAGAGCAGAAATATGGTAGGATGGCAGATATGTTTGGAATTCAGGTATAAGAGCATATGCCTATTCAGGAATGATAAAAATGAAAGCTAAATGGTGGAATAGCACCAAATAGTAATTAAATGATAAGAGGAAAGGAAAGAAGAAAGGACAGCACAGATTGAAAATAATTTCTTTGGAATAAAATAATTCTAGGGGAAGAGAAGGCTAGTAAATTAATTCTACTGAGATAATCTAGGAATTTAAATCCTTGGGTTTGGATTTAGATGTGTAATTCGTTAGAGAGAACTACTACTGAGAACTGTGTCATTGCAGAGAGTTATTCTCCAGTTTATAGCTGGGAATTAAAGTTCTACTAACAAAAGCAGGGCCTAAACATTCCTGTATGTTCTGCATGAAAGGTTTCTTCATCAAGTAGTTGCTGAAGCAGAAAGTCTGGATACCAGCTTTACGTGATGAGGGCATTATTAGAGATGTGGGTCTCAAAAATAATGTTGGGTATTCATAACTGGATTCAGATGAAAGAGAAGAATAAACAGTTCTTTGGTTCTGTAAGCACACTTTTGGGTTTCAAAAAGAACAAACAAATAGGAGTATTTTAATAAAACAAGGTGAACTGCGGAGCCCAGAGATTGAATGGGAAAAAGGCCTGGAGATTATTAAAAATAAAAATAATAAAATTAAGAGGAATCTCTGCCCTTAAAGGAAAAAAAAATGGAGATGTAGTGCCCAGGCTTATCTGAGTGAATAAGCGCCTTTGCAGTCAGAGATGGCAGAGTCTGCAAGCACTGGGGAATGGGGAAGCAAATTCACAGAGAATGCTGTGTAGGAATAGAAATAAAACTGTAAAGATGTCAAGCTGAATTAGACTTTGCAATGACTGTCAAATGGTAAAAAGTTCTTACAATTTTTTTGAGTAAGAAGGCAAGACCTCTGTACAGTGAAGGTGTGCTTGAGATTGAGGATGATTTGAGTAAGGTCTCCAAAATAAATGCTTTGCTTCTGTTTTCGCTAACGATAATGATAACAGTCACAGAGGAAAAACAAGCTGGGTAACAGAAATGAACGTATGGAAACAGAAGTGATCATAAAGAGGTAGAAACATGAATTTGCTAGCTTATTGTGTACATGCTGATGCAATCAGATGGTCTTTGTCCAAAAATCCTGAAAGAACTAGTACATAAAATCCTTTGACAAAGAGATATTTTATGCAAATCTACCAAGTCAGAGGTGGAGCTATAATGTTTACATTTAGGAAGAGTGTCATGCATTGATGCCGGCCAGCAGCCAAGCACCCGGGCCCCCCTTACCCCCGCCAGTGGAACAGGGGAGAGAATAGCAGTAGCAAAAGTGAGAAAACTCATGAAGGAAAGGGAGGTGGGAGGGGAACAAATGACGCAAAGGCAATCACTCACCACCTCCCACAAGCAGACCGCTGGCCAGCCAGTCTCTGAGCAGCAGCCACCTTGGAAGTAAAACCCCTGTCTCCCCAAAGTCCTCCTTCTACCCCAGTTTTTATTGCTAAACATGAGGTTATACAGTCTGGAATATCCCTTTGGTCAGTTTGGGTCAGCTGTCCCAGCTGTGTCCCCTCCCAACTACTTGGCCCAACCCTAGCTTACCGCTGAGGTGGGATGGGAGGGGGCAGAGTGGGAAAAGAGAAAAGCTTGACACTGTTCAAGCGATCTTTAGCCATAGCCAAAATATTAGTCTGTTATCAGTGCTGTTTTAGCCACAAATTCAGAACACAGCGCCATACAGGGTGCTGTGAAGAAATTTAACTCCATTGCAGCCAGAGCCTGTACAAAGAGGAAGGAAAAAGGATCTTGGCAATGCAGACCTATTTGTCTTGACACAGTGGCATATGAGGATTTAGAAAAGATCTTTGAAGGAATAGATAAAGATGTGGAGCTAAATGAAAAAGGGGATAAAATGCAGTGTGGATTTACTAAAGATAGCTCATCACTGTCTAACCTCTTAGCTTTTTTTGATGAGAAAACTGATTTTCAGGCAAAGTAAATGTGTCAGATTTCCTCTATCTGGAGTTCAGTTTAGCATTGATGTGACAACCCAAGAGAAGTTGTAGGGTCAAAGGGAATGCTCATGGGGAGGGTTGGCAATAGATACTGCTCAAAGGAACTTGCTTATAATCCTGGGGAGGTGGGAGGCAAAAAAACAATTTTATCCCTTGAGAATTAGTCTTTGGACCAGCCTTGTGTTATATTTTCATTAATGATCTTGGCAGAAATATTAAGAGCGTACTGATAATATTAGCTGGTAACAATGTGGAGAGACATCATCAGAAAGAGCAACAGTAAGATGTCATACAGGAAGAATGGCATGACTGAAAGGACTAGGGTAACTGGCATGAAATAAAATTTGGTATTACAAAATGCAAAGTGATGAACTTGAAATCCCTCACAAAATCTTTTGCTAAGTAGTTAATCATTAGAAAATTGCTGAAGTAGTAGTCCCAGGTAGTAATGATGAGTTACTGGCATGATGTGGCTACAAAAAAGGCATGTGTTGGGGAAACATATCAGGAGAGACATTCCCAGTAGTGAGAGAAAAGCATCATTGCTGCTGCTGCTCCAGACTCTGGTGAGATTTCTTGCAAAATGTTGGGTACAACTTCCGTCATTCATGTTTAAGGAATATAATTCAGAACAGAGCTACTAAGCCTATGATGACAGTGAAAGGCTCTATGCAGGCCTTACAGAAGATGATTTGGAGAACCTTCTTTTGGGAATTAACTATAGTGAAGAGTAGGAAGTCATACAGTTTTCTTCTGTAAGTCTATTGGAGTGTAAACTCCAGGCAGAAAAAGGGACTATTTAAGTTGGAAACTGAGTCTGTTCTATTGCAGCAGAGTGCTTCTGAAAAAGCATTCTGATCAGAATAGTGGGGATAAGAAAATGTTTGGGGGGTTTTTTGTTTGTTTTAATTTAAATTCAGTAACTTTCATTAAAAGGGTAATGTGGTGTAGTGCATCCAACAGGAAAAGATGGGAATTCATATCAATCAGTTGTTATGTAGGTGGACTGTGGGTTTTTTCACACACACACACACACACACCCCTTTCCTGCAATATTACTGTAACAACCAGTGCCAGCAGGATATTGGATGTGAGTCAGTAATAGTCTTGGAATGGACTGTTGAAAAAGCTTCTTGAGACTAGATGGCATCAGTCTAAGAGTAACTTCATACTTTTTAATAGTTTATGCAGCCTTCTTAATATGCGGTATATTGCTGACAGAACTATTGGCTATCCATTTGTTTTCTCTTTATACCCAATAAACATTTGAGAAGAGTCATCCTTGAAGAGTTCTGCTGAGGTAAATTGAAGTGGATTTGCAACAAAAGTGAATTTTGACCATTTTTTTTCTGCTCTCCAATTAATATGACTTATTTTTCCTCTAATGATGTCTGTCTTTATTTTCCACTGCTTATGATTTGTAAAGGAACTTATATTTTAATTTTGCAATTTCAAACAGTTTTGTTTGGTGTTGGTTTTTTTTTTTTTTTTTAAGGCCATAAATTGTGGATCCTGTTTCCTTGAAATTACTGCCACTATTCTAGTTGATTTCAGTTGGTGAGGATCAGGTCCTTCACGCTTCTGAAAGTTTTAGAGTCCTTCTGTGTGTTTGGTCATGATTTAATGATATTTATCTCTGTATCTTTTTAGATGTCTATTAGCAAAAACTGAAGGTACACAGTGGAGTAAAGAATATATAGCCTTAACTTAAAAGAATCTGATATGCACTGAAGTGAACCTCAGGAAAACTGATGTCTTAAAAAATTAACTTTTAAAGAAATAAATTTGAAAGCATAGCAATGCATAATTAAGGGTAATTGTGTACCTTATTATCTCTGCATAGTGATACCAATATCAGGTTTGTGCCACTTAGTAACAGCAGCTCCATTATGTATTTTCTTTTTCAGATTCACTGTTAAGAGTCTCTCACTTTCCCTTTGATACTTCAGAATTTATTTAACCAATTAAGAAAAGTGGAATTTAAACATAGATTTTCAGATACAGCCAATCTCCTGCTGAAACAGGAGATTCTTTGAGAACATGTCAGATTGATGTATTTGTTTCATATTTAGTGTCTGCAATTATAAAAGTAATCTTTTTACTAGCCTTTATTTTGCCTGATCATATCTATGTAACTCTGCCATGTTTTGGCAGACTATAGCACATTAAAAGCTTTAGAAAGTAAGTTTAAAATCTAAATGCAGAGAGGTAACCATGACTGAATTACTCTCCTGGGAGGAAAATGCTCTTAGAGTGCCTATTGAAATCAGCATTATCATTTCAATACATGTCAAATATGAGTCATTTCCTAGTTTAGGCAAAATTTCTTTATAAATCTTTAAATCTTCCAGTTCTTTCAAGAAAAGGTTAAAGTACTTATGATTTAATGAGACTGCTTTACATCAAAACTGTTTGACTATCAAGAGAAAACTTGTCCTTTCCAATTTGTGAAATCCTTTTATTTTCTGCACAAGTTTTTGAATACTTTAAAATTTATATTAAAAGCAAAGAACCTGAGACTTAAAAGCAGGGAGGAAAACATTTACTCTGTACACTCTCTGTGTATGTATTACTAAATACGAGGTGTTTTAAACTGTATATTCCCTAAGTTTAGTCAGGACATGAGAAAGCAAGGAAGCATTTTAATTTAACAAATCACTTTGATCTCCTGTTTGAAGTCATCACTTGCTATCTATTAGGAGTAGTTTGTCAGTCCCAAGAAGGGAGGGGAGAGTTTGCATCAGTTCTACATATTAGAGCTTCTTGTCTATTAATTGCAATTGTGTGTTGAAAATATTTAGGAGGATGCAGTCTGTCCATATGTTTGGTACTATGCTCCCAACAGACAGCAGAAATAAACCACGTTACAGTCTGTATAATGTATTTGAGTGTCTGTTTAGAGGGACTGTTCATGGAAACAATGAGTATAGCTCTCTTGGCAACTGGTTCATCATTTAATCTGCTACGGTTGCAGGCCATTCAGATACTGCTGCTGAACTGGCAGCCTTGGGGTTCTTTGATATTAGTAACTTGCTGTGCTGCATCCAGAAGTCCTGCTGTGGTGCTTGCCTCTTCTTCTCCTGGTCCATGGGTACTAGAATGTTGACTGTTTGTGTTGATTTGAAAGCTCTTTGTGGTTATAACTTCAGCTCCTTGGGAAACTGGGATATTTCCTAGATGCCTCTATCTTCTCTTCACTTATACTGTCTTTCAGGCAAGTTCTTGTATATTTGCAGATTTAGATTTGCAGTCTAACTGCTGCCCGGGAACACAAGACAAGGAACTTCATCTGGGCCAAGATTTTAATTTCAGAGAATGCCAAATATACAGATTTTGTCAATGCCATCTTGACTACCCTTCTGGAAATTGCAAATGTTTTTTCAATTGCAAATGCAAATCCCAGTAAAGTCTGCCCAGACGCTATATTATATATGGTAGGAATGGAATTAAGCCTTTATATGACCAATGCTGGGAGGAGGTAGTATTGAATGGTTTGCAGAAGCTATGCCTGATTTGTCTGGGGAGTTTCAGATGAGATTTGAAATCCATCAAGTTCCAACTTGTTTTACAAGCAGTTTGTTTCCTTATACAAAAATATGTGGCAGCCAATTAAATTGTGTTTTTAATAATGGAAGCACTATGTTAAGAATGATTTGCTTTCTTTTTTTCCCTTCTCAAATCTTTAAATGTCATGCAATTCTTAAGGTTGTATTTTTGGTGTCTGGCGCTTTTTTGCTTTTTTATTTAATTTTTATTTTTTAGATAAAAATGACTAAAGTAGAGATGAATAATGGTCTGTGCTACTCTAGAATTGGGGGGTGGGTGTGTGTGTGTTAATTAGAAAATAACTTTCAGTCTTCCTAAGCATACATAACTTTTTTTTTTTAGGATAATTAGTAGCTGTGAATCAAACTTCTAGTCACCATTGTAATATGCAACACATCTATTTCTGTCATGTGTAGTTACAGGACATAAAATATAATTTGTAACTGTATTTTTTGTTGGAAAAAAATTGTTATTTAATATTGTGGTGGCATATGAATCTAAAAGGTACGTCATGCCATATGGAAGTAGCTTGCCTACTTCTTAGAGGAGAATGTTTTGAAAGGTAAAGAAAAAAAGATGTTCTTCAAGTGTTCAAATTCAATATTAAGAATAATAGTAAAAATTGCATAACTGGAGTTAGAAGAACTGAAAGAGATGTGTACTGTTTAACAGCATCCTGTGAATTCAGCTGTGGTCATTGGGATCAATTATTTTCAGATTGCTAGAAATCTGGAGTCCTACTGGGAGAAACATAAGCAAAAAAATACTGTTTAAACTAGATAGCCCTTGATTCTGAACTAATCTCTTAAATACATGTTTATGTATACCACTTGTAAGTGGGTTCCCAGATATTGCTTGGTGTAACTTTAGGTACGCTTCTGCAGCTGTATGACTGCTCTTCCGTTTGTACGTTTGCGTGCCCTTGAGTTGTGTAGGGAGCAAACTTTGAGAGATTGCAGTAGCTGCGTGTAGTTGATGCGGCTGTTGGTATAAAACATTAAGATGACACTCACAGGGGACATCTACGTTACCAGTTTTGTGTATGGGAAGGGTTCTTCTTGATACAGGTTTGCCTTCTGTCTATTTGGAGTCTTGTGTTATTGAAGAGCACTGCTGATATGCTTGAATTTGATTCCTTTCTGGGGAGACCAAGCTTGAAGTTGTACACTAGAGTATCACCATTTAGAGCACACCATTTGCGATGTGGGCAGAAGGTCCTCCAGCAGGTAGTTCTTGGCATGCGCGGTGTGTAAGCAGAAAACTGGCAACTGGTTTGAACTTCTTTGCTGGTAAAGATGGATCACAGCTATTGAACCATTTTCCTTCCCTCTTTATGCTGTGCCAGTTACGTAGTAGATGTTTTCACAAGATACTTGAAACTCTTTTAATAAAAGTCTAAAAACTTCATGAGTACAGCCAGAGAAGCTTCTGCTTTTCCTGGTTATTTAAAAAAAAAAAAAGTAATTACCAAATTTGGTTCAGGTTTCTGTAACTTAGAGACTTAAGTCAGAAGTCTGATCAAGAAATGGAAGATGAAACTTTCAGATTGTCCTTTATGCAACCTCCATTATTCATGGGTGAACTCTCTCATGTACATCTTGCATTAACACCTGTGCATGCAGCAAATGGAAGGTGACATAAACGACATGTGTAGGTCCCGTACAATGCAAAATCCATATGTGCTGGTGGCCGTCCACAGGACGTATCTTCTGGTAAGTCTTTGCACGTATCATTTTCTCGTGGGAGCAAAGAATATTTCCTGGCACTGAACAACTTGTCAGCGTGGTTGGAAAGTAGTAAGTTCTGGGATGGAAGAGGGGGAAGAACTCCTCCTCTCCATGTATCTCATTCCAATACCTCACCTCAATAATGCTGTAATTTTTGCATCGTTTAAGGACTGCTGTGTTGGTTTGACAGTCTGTCTAGATACTCTGTCTTTGAGTATGAAAGAAGAGTAGGTGCATAGGAACAGCTTTCTTTTAGATACATCACTGACCTGTTTTCTGACAACCAGTGGTTTTGAAGCTGCTTAAGCTAGACTGTATTGAATAGTCACTGACTGACCTATTTTCAGTTTAATAGTCTAGTTCTTTTTTTATAATTTATATTTTGATATTGCTAGTATCTTGTGGCAATGAGTTCCTCATGTGCAATTATGGCTGTATGAAATTGTTCTTTATTTTAAATCTGCTGTCTGCCAATTTCTTTTTGCCAATTTCTTTTGTCAGTTGCTTTCTATTTGTTGTTCTCATGCTATTTGATATTTTGGTTATAGAACGTGTTGTTATTGTTTATAAACTGGATCTCTCCTTATATTGAAGCCATTCTGCAGCTTGGTCATCCTCACTGATCTTTTGTGAAACTTTTGGCGTTATACTATTATAATTTTGGGGATGCAAGGGTCAGAACTCCACTTGTTATTCCAGATACTTTGCACCATAAATTTCTAAACAATGAAGTTTTGTGGGTTTGTTCTTAATTTCTTTCCCAATAAGGAATGTATTTGCTCTTTGCCATTGAGCATTTTGCTCATTAGTGGATGACTATCTATGGTAACTCCAAGACCACTTTTTCTGAGCAGTGCCGGTTCAGAACTTAATGTTATGTTTACGTAGATAAGAATTTTGTCGTCGTGTCTACTACCTTGTGGTTAACACATTTAGGCTGCTACTTTATTGCCTGTTCCTTAACAATTTTGAGATTCTTCTTTGAAGTAAGCTTTGACTTTTACTGTCTGGATGTATTAACTCTGTTTTCAAGCCTATATAAAATGTTAAATAGCAGAGATTGTTGGAGTTACCTACTGATAAACTTCTGTCTGTGTGAAATGTGGCCATTTAATCTCTACTGAGTTTGAAACCTTTCTGGAAAGCCAGTATGTTATGTTGGTCAGTTCTTCTTTATCCACGTGCATTTTGACTACTACAAAGAACTCGAAGTTGGATTTTTATTTCCTTCCACGAAAGCCACATTGCCTTTTCCAGTATACAATATTTATCTATGTGCTTTTCCAACCAATTCACCCTGTATAGACTTGATTTGATGGGTTATCAGAAAAATTGGTCCAGGACCTGGTCACGCATCATGTCTATAATTTTAATTTCTGCATTGTTCTTTGGTCTGTGCAGGGCTAATTGAAAATTGTATTTTCTGTTTCTGCTGCTTTTCTGATCTCCCATTGAATCTGAAGGTGCTGTTTTTTCATTTTTATTTTAAAAAATGGGCTGGAATATCAACTTCTGTAGTCTGTTCTAATACAGTTAGCTCATTTACTTTTATCAAAATTTGAACTTTCTTTAAGGTATAGCAACACTTTTTCAGTGGTATGATCTATGTAATTCTTGCCATTTAGGTTTAAACATCTTAGGCTTTAGATTTCAAAGATAGGCATTTTTTGTCACAGTCTACAGTCTGCATGCATGGTTAGTTAGGACTTTTTTTTTTTTTTAGATACTTTAAAGTTATTTTTGTCCCTAAACCTGTTTGGTTTCTTTCCTAATTTGATAAAAAAATAAACTGGCCCTATTTGGGAGTAGGAGAAGCTTACCCTTCTTTGATTCTATCTATTCCAGAAAAGTGTCTCAATTTTCCAAATTGACCTAAATCTTTTTTCCATGCACTGTTTGTTTGGTTGTGTGCAGAATCATGCAACCTTGCTTGTCTGACCCTTTGTGATACTGGCAGCATTTCAAAGAATGGCACTGGCTTTGATCTTCTGCCTCCTGAATTGAAGCCAAAATATTCTCCTCTTGGACCTCTCCTCTCTCCTTTCCGGTGGTATTTAGGTGTACCCTTGCTATTGACTGTGATTGTAGATGGCCTATACACCTTGTGAGGTTCATCGTCGTAGCACCTGTGGGTGAATCAGCATGTGATATTCAGTGGCAGCGTAGATTAAACTATCAATATTGCTCCTAATCTCACATTTCAGAACTGCAAGTTTCTGTTTCTTTCCACTGAAATTCTTACCCTGAAGATTTATCCTCAGTACTCGGAGATGTGTGCCTTTCTCTTTCTAGCTTGATGACCATGTCCCATGGGACTTTTGTGGTTCTTGGAGTCAGGACTGGTCAAAAGAAAGTCTTTCATCTCTCTGAGCTTCTCTAGGTGGCCTGCTTGAGTCTTGATAGTAGATATTCTGTTTCTTCAAGTTACTACTTACTTGTGCCTTATGCATGTACCTCTCATCTGTAAGGCAGGTAATTACGTGTGTAACAAGTCGGTAAACTGGATTACCACTTTTCTGCTGGACTTCTAAGTGCATTTTATTATATTTGAAGGGCTTTTATCCTTTTCCTTAAACTGTGTTTATTGGCATCCTCATCTTTGCTGTTGATCAGTAATCTCCCTGGCCTTTCCGTGCCTTAACTCGAGGCCTGCATACCCAAGTGCGCAGGAAACCACTATGAACTTTCTGAGCAGCCTCACCTAGTCCTCTCCTGGCCCATCTCCAATCAAATGTGGTTGAGGGAGCTGCTGCATAAACTTTTTCCTTTAGCTTTTTCCAAAAATAAGCTACCAACAATAAGCCACCAAAACACAGCCCTCCTAAATCAGGTTTGGTCTATGTTCAATTAACAGTACAGTTTGGATCTACTGCAAAGCTTTGCTGGTAAGATGCTTAGTAACTCTGGAGAAAAGCAGTTATTATCAAAAAATGAAAATTGAAGCTTACAGTGAATTGTCATCAAAAAGAGTGTTGGAGACTTACAGTACAAAGGAATAGTTGAATGACCATTTCTAAAGGACTTTGTGATGGAAGGAAGAAAGCAGAGCACAGAGGAGGAGGGAAGGGCCTGAAGTAAGGTTGTTGGGAGGAATATGAAAGGAATCAAAGGCAGAATTTCGTGGATCCTTGACCATGAAGAGAAACTAAGCCTTGAAAGAAAAGATGAGACTTTATTTGCAAAAATCCTTTAACTGGATACATGGAACTTCTGTGGCAAGGCATTCAGAGGGCAAGAATAATTGCTTTCTTGTTATGTAAATCATCACAAAAAAAAGACAGAGGGATGGATTTTCAACCTTCTAGTCCCAGCAGAGCTGTTCAGCTGTTGTAGAACCAATGTATTCTTGCATTAAATTTGGGAATGACTTACAAGTCCCAGTACTGAGCAGTGCAAAGTGGTGCAAAATTCTTCACATATAATCAATTCAAAAGACTAGAATTTAATATACAGCTGATAGTGTAATACAGGGTTAATAATTGTACATTAGTAACAGCTCCCTTCATTTGTGTGGGTATCTGCTTATTCTTCCCTTCATTTGTGTGGGTATCTGCTTATTCTTTGACTAGTGAAGCACAGAGACTTTATTCAGAAGGGACGTTTCATTTGACATCTACATCTCATCCCTAATTTACATGATTACAAGTAGTTCAGGAAAATTCAGAATCAGTGGTTGTGCTGTATTTTAAATGGAGGGGGCAGAGAGAAAATGTGCATTGTTATGGATTATCTAAAATGTACTTTCAGACCTTTTGTTTCAATTAATTTTGGCAAGTCTATGTAACTGTTTTAGCTGCTAAAAAGCAGCTTGTTGAATCCTTAATACTTGTCTCCTTTCATGTTACTATAGTGATCATCAGATCTTGGATCTGATTTGTTCTGTGACTTGGGGAAAATAGAGTCATTATGCAGCAAGAGAGCAATTGTTCTCCATGTATTTTCAGATCTGATGACTAGGATCCTCTTATTATGTTTTATTGTTTGGAACTCATTTGCAGCACAAGAGTCACTTTTTAAACCTTTCCATATAAAAAGAAAAGAGATTGATCGATGGTTAAAATAGTAGTTAGAGCAACGCTTATTTGTTAATTACTTTAGTCTTTAACAGAATCTTTATTTGCAAGTTCGAGCTCTCAAGTTCTCTCCGCCACTCCCGTGCCCAGATATGTTTGTTCTGTTCTGAGGCATCAGTAATAGATTGATAGAGCTCTACTGACACAGGCAATAAAGAATATTTTTCATTGGTACAGTGCTGGTTGGGGTAGAAAGTGGCAGAGCTGTAGTTAACCATTTTAATATTACTTCATACTACTGAAATACTGGTAAAGTACTCACCAACAAAAGATTAAATGAAAATTGCCAGTCCATAATTGGAATCTATACTCTGTGGCAGAAGGATCACTAATATCTGATTCAACTGTTTATTTTAAAACAATGGTTACTTTTTAAAATACTAATTCTTTAAAAATAAAGACCATTTCAAAAGCTGTCTCTTTTCACATTGATCTTCTTTGTCTTCGGCCTTGTTTATCAGATAATTGACAGTGTGGGTTATATCACTCAGTTTTTAACATAGTACTAAAATTACCCCTGTCCAAAAAATTAATGACATACATGATTCTTATTTTGGATCCTTCTGCTTGCTGTTACTTGCATTTTTGCGTCTTGAAGGCTTTATTAATGAAATAGCTGTTAGTTTTTCTTAAGCCTGTAAACCACCTTATGGATCGGTCTGCATTCCAGTTGCTTCTGATTTCACTGTTTGGGGTCAAATTTGTATTAATACATGGTTTGTTCTTGAACAGAGTTAATTGCTTCAGGAGCACGCCAGGGTTCCATCTTTTTCTTCCCCTTCCCCCCACCCCCCCTTTTTTTTTTTTTTAAATTTATGTTGTTCTTCAGGGAATTCAAGCTGAACTAGTGGATCTATGCACAAAAAGAAAGACTTGTATTGAAGGAAAACCATTTCCCGTTGAGAAGGGATTAACATTGTAGGAGATAGTGAAAAAGAAAAGTGAAGGAGGGCAAAGAGAAAAGCTAAATATCTTTTATACAAATGCTAGGAGCATATGTAATAAGACTGCTGAATTGGAGTGACATGTTTTCAAGGATAAGAAAGATATTATTGGAATAAGAGAGACAACCAGGAAAATGAAGGGGGATTTAAAATGCCAAGATACACAGTTTTAGTGAAGGGAGAGCTAATATAAAGCTGGAAGAGATGTAGCAATATTGCTGAGGGATGATACTCAATCTGCAGTAGGAAACACTCCTGCTCCCCTCCCCCCCTTTTTTTCTTCTTTTTAAACGAAGTTCAGTGGTTTGCATATAAGGTAAGGACAATTTAATATAGTTGTGATTCTTGGCTGTTGCACTAGACTTGCAGGTGGTCAGAAAAAAGCCCAAACAATAAAAATATTTAAGACATAAAATGGGTCCCTAAGAAAACCAGAACTTTTATTTGAAGAATGCTGGGGTATAGAGGAGGAGACAGTAGGAAGAGAGATTGTTAGAGATCAGTTAGCATATTGACTGTGTTAAAACTACAAATGAGAGCATGTTTCAACTGTTGCTGTAAAGTTGTTGCCTTTATACTGTTATTGAAACAGTATAGAATATTGTCATTGTTGTCATGGAAAGATTGCAGGTATGAATCTGTATATGGAGATAAGAAACAAAACCAAATGATCATAAAATCATGAAATTTGAAAAGGTTGTGGGGTGGGGGTATGTGCTAGACAGAGGAAGCAGCCCTAAAGTTATTGATTTTAGCAAAGCTAACTTTGAAGGAAAGCAAAATGCTCCCGGGATTTTTGCCTGCAATCCTGTGATGAATGGGAAATCCACTCCACACAAGGAGAGAGTACATAGTGTATAAAACACGTAGAGAGGCTGCAATTAAAATTCATCCCAGTTAAGTCAAGAAAAGGAAAGGCCAATATGGGCCTGAGGCGAAAGAAGGAAAGGCAAAGAGACAACTTGCCCCTCCCGACCTTATGCTTTTTCCTTCCCCTTCGCTGTTCTTTACCATTTCTTCTACTGTCCCTTTATCTTCTCCAGCCCTTCTGTTTTAAGACAGTTCTGTCGCTGTGGTCCCCTGATGAGGTTTCTTCCTCAAGTCTCTGTTTTTTGTACACTGGATTTCTTGGAGCATGGGCATAACTGTTCAGAGTGCTCATAACATGGGCGTGAGCCTCTCTCCCCCTTTCTCCCCCAAAATACTTACGCTGTGCGTCCTCTTAAACATGGTTGCAAGTTGTATGTAGTCGACATATTTCCTCTTCCTCAACTTCCTTTATCTGTTTGTGGCTCTGGGATGATTTCAGTTCACTGTATGGTGAGGGAAGGAATAAGGCAGCAGGAGCTGGGGAGGGCAAGCAAGTGGGTACATAACAACTCAGGTAGACAGTGGGGCTATATGAAATTTTTTAGAAAAAGACACTCTGCTGCACTGGAGCCTCTGCCACTGAAACGGCAGGAGTTCTCTGAGAGAGAAGGGTCACACAAGCACATAGATGGTTGCAGGTGGCGTTCCTTTCTTTTGTGCAAAGTTAGGACACAAATCGGGTCTTCTTTTGGGACCCAATATGCAAGATGCTTTATTGTCTGACATCTCACATACACACGTTATCAGATATCTTGTTTCAAGGTATAAAGAACAGCTGTGAGGAAGAAAGTAAATTTAACATATTTGAGGTCTGAATCTCGGCAGGTGTAAAATGGCATTGCTAAAGCTGAAGGCAGTTTATAATAGCTGAAGATCTGGCCCTTAACTAAAGCAGTTTGAACAAATTTTGATCTGGCATTTTATTTTTAAAAGGCGAACAAAGATGATAATGGCAAAAGTGGAATTCAGAGAGAGATTTAATGGGACAGTGATGAAAGATTGAGTGGTCTTTTTCTGTCAGTTAATCTGTGTTCTCTCTTTTTCTTTTTTTAAGTCACAGTGATTTGTTAACTGCAGAAACTGGCAACAGGCAGAGAGGATGACCATGTGGTCTTATGGCATCCAGGTGACGGCCAGTTTTCTGAAGATGGTATGAGGGATCATGAAGTTTAGTTCCATGTGTATTGTGATGATAGTTGCATCTATATTTAAAGCTTTCTGTCACTGAAGCACTCTTGGTGTTGTCAGATGTCTGTTGGACTGGATGAGCTGCAACTTCTTGCAATTGAATGTCAATAAGACCAAAGCAATTTTGGTTGATTCATAGCACCAGCTTAAGCATATTCACTTGCACAGATTACATTTGACAGATAGTTACCTTCAGCTGAACTCTGTGGTTAGAAGCCTTGGTATACTCTTGACAGTGAGCTTAGAGCTGATGCCTTATGTTTATTTCATATCCTGTTTTTGCCTTCCTAATACTGCATGTGTATGTCTACATTTAAATAAATTCACAGCTGAAGTACTAGTCAGTCCACTTGTTATCTCTGGACAGATGTTGTAATGAGTCAATTTCAGTATTTAAAAAATGATGTTTTTTCCCATTTAGGCAGTTTTAATTTCAAAAGCCATCTAATTGAGTATTTTCTTTTTTTTTAATCAGGAACTCCTGGAAAAGTATCTATCTGTCAAAGTCTAACAACAAGAGTAAAAGAAAGAAAAAAGTAGAGGACAAAACCAAAGATGAAAAAGTATTATTCCTTTTGGAATGGTTTCCTGGTATTCTACCAGTTTGCTGGCCTGCAGGAAAATATATTCAACACAGGTGTTCTTACCCTGTTATATTAGTGAAAGTTATAATCCTCTGGATTCTGCAACAAGATTGTGCACAGTGTCATCAGATACTGATGTGTGTGCACATCCCCTATAAATCTCGTAAAGAAAGGTATCTTTCCAGGTCTTTTCTTGTAATGGTCCTAAAATAGTCTGGGTTAAAATACAGTTTAATTCACTGATTCAGTTAGTTGATCCTGCTTATGGTGAACTTACATGTATTGAAACTTCATTTGGAGCATACTGAAGAAGAATTAGAATTTTGAATTATTTCAGACCATTTCTCTGTGCAGGCTCCTAGTCAGCTTAAAGCAGCATCCCGATTTTGAAGCAAAACTCAGTGATTTAACGCCAAATAGCTTGTGCCTATACTGTTTCCACTCACAACTTCAGTTCCTGTTTTTAAAGGCCAAAGGTGATTTTCCTATAGAGCTTAAGGAGGTGCTAAAAGGGAGATTTTGGAGTTTTTACTTCCTTCTCTCAGTGAAGAATAGGAATGCAGCATCCTTGAATTTTGATATGAATGAACTAAAAATAAAATAATAAATTAAAACATTTGTAGTTGCGTATTTCGGCTAGACTGGCACGCTCTGGTGAGAGGGCAGAGTTGACTTTATATTTTTGGCTACGGTTAGATAATGAATCTCAGCCTAGAAGTGTATTGTCAGGGCTTCCTTCTAAAAATGACAGAATGGTTGGAAGTAAAGGAATCTCCCCTAACTGTAAATGCTAACTTAAGCACTTTCTTTTTTAAAATCATATTGATGAAGTCCCTGACCATGCTGTTACTTAAGTCAGTGGTTGCAATGAATGGCCCCGAGCCCTCTTTGTTTTCTTCCTGTAAAATGCTCTTTGGCCTGAGAACCAAAGATGTGCGAAAAGCATCACATTGAAACCTACATAGATGCCAGGGTTGCAGCTTGCCTCTATCTTCTTGTGCTCTTTTCCTTCATGCTTGCAGCCAAGTTGCTTCAAAGGCTTGAAATACAGAGGGGTGGGTAGTAGGTTTGGGTTTGCTCAGAGGTGCAGAGTTCTTACAGCTTAAAAACTTCATTTTTTGCCATGTGAGGGTAGTATAGGATTTGAATAATGGAAACACTGGAATTTAGTGAATAAAGTCATTTAATAACAGCAGGTAAAATAAATTTTATTATGTGCGTATCTTTTGCATTTGCTATAAGATAATGGGCAAACAATCTAAAAACAGCATTGAAGATTTTAAGTAGCTGTAATGGCTATATAAGGTAGTACTCCTTTTCTCCTGTAGTTGGTAAGAAAGAGAAATGCATTTGAAATTGAGACAGGGTTCTAGCTGAAGCAGCACCAAGCTCACTGGCAAACTCATCAGGAAGTTGTTTTACTGGTATAGACGGTGCCATTTGTCTGTCAAGTGTTATGCAGATAAATTATCTGAGCTGGCTTGTCCCCCTGGATATTATTCTTTAATTTCCATACCTCTCCCTCCCCCCATCCCCCTGTCCCTATTAACATTGTTATTTGCATCTTTTTTGGTCTGTTTGAGAACAAGATCCCAGACAAATTCCTCCTGACATATTCTTGTTCTCATATGTTTGCTACATAAATTCATTATCTCTTGCCAAGCTTTAGATCTGCCAAGTTCCCTCTGTGTTGTCTCAATTTTCATTCCAAATAAAAAAATTAAAATGCAAAGAGCAAAAGACCAGAAATCAACTCTTTTTATCTTAGGATTGTAAGCTTTGTCTCTGAGAGGGGGAAAAATAAAAAAAAAGAGCACGGGATTTTGATGTAGGTAAGACATCTGCCCAAACATCCCTAGCAATAATGTCATCACTGCCAAAATGTACTTACACTACAAAAATGTGCGATAGTGATTATTCCTGAATTATCCATTCAACTAAGGTTTTAAATTTGGGTTAGGCTGTATGTGGTATGTTGTAAGGAGAGATAAGCAATATAAGACTGTACGAGCGGGCTGTGCACCAGTGCCGGTGAGTCATGTGTGCAGTAGGAGGTGGTTGAATGTGGCGTGGAATCCTGACGCATCTGCAGAGGTTAAGCTGTGGAAACTACTGCACCTCTTTATTTTCTAAAGCAGTCATAAGGTGGCTGACAGAGAGATTACTTGAAGGCTTGGGAGCAGTAGAGGAATTTTGGGATAAACCGTTTATTTTGTTCTCTGTTTGTATTAATGTTTGAGAAAAGTAGTCCTTGGGGGCATGGAATCTGCTCCCACCTGGATTCACTACATTTTTTTGTGGTTTGCTTTTTTTTTTTTTTTTAAAAAGCTAAATGTAAATGTAGTGGATTAAAAAGAAGAAATAAAAATTAGTAGAATAATGAAATAAGAAGAATAAGGCAGAACTAGGGGGTAGGAAAGGAGCCTTTGAGATGAATGTTCAAGATGTGTAAATTCTGCAATTTATTCAGTGAAGGAAGGTGTTGAATTGTGGCAGAAAGTTGTCTGCCATTTCTGATGCATCAATTTAGGGGCACATAGACGCCCAGATTTTAAAAAATATGTAAAATGCAGCATTGTGGTTTTTGCTTGCTAGCTCTGCTTAAATGACGGCTGAAAGTAAACTTGGATTCATGCTTATGGTTTCATCCTATTTTTTTCCCCAAAATTCCATTCGTCCACTTTGTGTTGCTTAAGTCCATATCACTGACCTTTCCTCTTTACAGAGATTCACTTAGGAAATATTAAAGCTGTGTGGAAGCCTTTGTAACTGCAGCTTCCGCAAGATTTGCAATTATGCAAGAAAACACCGAAATACATACCTGTGTGCGTCTCATCTCTTTGATATGCAAAAACCCTTTACTGTATCTTTTATTAACTGTTATGCTTCTGTTTCACACCTGCTTTCGCAGAGTAGAGATATGAACCCACATGTCCCCCAGTGGTAGAATATGCCGTATATCTTTATATGAGCAGGCAGAAAGAGCATATTTAGACAGGTTGAAGGTGAAAAAGATTTTTATGCTCAAGTTTCTGATTAGACCATTATAGCAGCATCACTAATTCCCCTCCTTCCATCTATTGTCTTCCCTCATCTGTTGTCATCAGTGACCACTGTTGATTTGTTGACTCTATTAAAGTATTCAAGGAAGCCACAGGCCTGTCATTTTGGTCATAACCTTAATCTGTTTTCTCACCTTGGGAGAAAATGTGTTAATACACTGTCTGTTTCTATAGAATGAACTCATTGAAAAAGTTCCTGATGCAACAAATCTGCAATACGTTTAGAAGAAAAAAAGGTTTTCTGAATCTTGGTTATTTTAACAGATAGCAAGCTGTATTTAGGTAGCAACTTTTATAAGAACCATACCAAATTAAGTGACGGCAAGCAATTGTAATGGTATGTTGTGTCGTAATTTTTGAGCTGGATGAGTCACAACTTCTCTTGATTTCTCATAATCTCTGATTCCTTGTTATTTCTGAATGATTAAGCAAATCATTTATGCTAACTTCTGCTTTCATTTACATCTCTGTAAAGCCTGTGTAACTTTATTGATTCTGGAGTTGCTTTAGCTTTTATAGCGACTAGGGGAGGGGTCATTTCTGCCAGTTTGCTGATCTGGAAAACAAATGGAACTTTCTTTTTTTTTTTTTTTTTTTTTATGCCTTACAGGTAAATTGTATAGCTACCTAATTGCACTTCATAAAGCACTTCCAAATTCTTCATATTGTGTATCACCTTCTTTATAATAATAAAATTATTTCTATTTCTGAGAAACTTCTTGCTATGCAAATAGAGCTTATTTAAAGGATAAACTAATACAGACTTGTTTGAGTTTTCTTACAGTTTATTTTTTGTTCACTTATTTGGAGGAGAACTTGCTTGTTTTCTCATATTTGAGAGACAGGCTTTATGTTTGTATTTAATTTTTAAATTTAGCTTGCATTTGCAGCTAGCTAAATTTGCATTTTTAACTTAAAAATTAGCTTTTTTTTTTTTAGTTTGCAGATACCTGATATTTGGAAGTATCTTGTTCAGTGTCTGGTCCATATTTGAAAACAGTGGTGTCCATTACATGTGCTGAAATGTATTCCATTTCCTAGTATTTATCTGAAGATGAATTTTTGGTCCTTGTCCTTGTTTTATATGTGGCGGTCATTCCTGCCCCTGCCATCTGAGACTTTCTTTGATGGTATAAATAGCCTTAAGAGCTGAAGTTACAGTTGAAGTGCTTGCCATCACTAAGTTGGCTGGATAACTAAATAGGCCAGGGTTGGTATCATTTGGCTTGAATGACTGGAAAAGATTTTTTTTTTCCTTTCATTTTTGGTGCCAGAGTTCTCTCTGTTGTGGAACTCCTCATTTATGGCCTGCAAATCTGGGAAGAAATCCATCTGGTTTCTTCATCTGTCTCGCCAGACACTGTGATCTAGTTATTAGAACAATAGATGATGAGAAGAAACTTTAAGATTCAATTGTATTTTATGGTTACTAGAAGCTATGATGAATAGGAGTAAAAAGAATGTGTGTTTAAGCAGTAGAAGAGATTAATGTTGCCTTGAAATAACTCCCCTTAATTTATCTGTAATATTTTAATAAATCTTTCCCATGCCATTAAATACTGGGATAGGAAAGATAACCTAAAGGGAAAGATTGTACTTACTAAAAAACAGGTATGTCTTTGAAACATATAATAATTATAAATTCTAAAACATTTGGGAAAGAGACTACCGCATCTGTTGGTTGTATGTCATTTAGTGCAGTGGAGTTTTGATCTCTGGTTAGTGATCTTGAGCTCTGCTATGATATATTTAGATATTCTTTATTATTTTTTAGTGGATCATAAAGGATTCTTTTCCATGTCTCTCCTTCCCATCTTACTTATTAGAAATAATTTTGCACAAGGTATGTGGGTAGTATTAATATTAGGACTTATTTTTAATGGAAAAATCTTACTGATGCAAAAAGATCATAGCATCCACTGAAGAAGAATTCACCTACTTAACTTCATTTATTTTGGCTGAAATGATGCAATTCAGTTCTACATGGAAGAGACTAAAATTATCTCAGTTGCCTTTATATACATAAATATGTAACAGGACATTTTGATGACAGGATGATTAATGTGTGAAGAAAAAGTGTATGTTGCTTAAATGTGCCAGATATCACACACGCATGTTGCAATGTAATATATGTGTGTGTTATTACCTGAAAGCCAAAACTTTGTAGATTGGCGTCTCAGAATTCCCCCAAATTGGCTTTGGCTTGGAAAGTGCCATTGGAGCTCAAAAAAGGGGAATCAGCTGTGTCTTCTACTTGGTACACAGAATGTGTTCTGCCTCTGTGTTAATGAAGAGGAATATTAGGCTTTTCTTGAAAAAAGCATGTTGATAATTTTTATTGAAATACTAAATATTTTTATTATACCTCTTATACTGTTTATTTATACCTGTTATACTATTTATTTATGTATACATTTGTTATACCATTATAAGTTATACCTAACACTACAGTTCAAGGCTTTAAAAAAAAAAAAAAAAGAGAGAGAAAGAAAAAAAACCCATGGTATTCTTGAATCAATCTATACAGTGGATGCCTTTGGGGGAAGTACAAGTTTTTGCATTCAAGGAGCAGCTATACAAAGTCATGTAAAAGAAATCCATGAAAAGCTACTAAATATATAGACACCATGGCTGGCTGATGAAGTCTCTGAGCTGCCGGTGGTTTGAGGTTCAAAGAGTATTCAGGAGCAGTATCATACGTGCTTACCATGCTCCTGTATGCTCCCCTGCTTCTGCTTTTTGCCATAGTTAGTCCCTTAGTCTTAGCCAGTACAACTGCTCTGAAGTGCAGTATTTGGTTGTGATGCTTCTTTTTTGTCACACAGATTACTGCAATATAGTGGAAGTTTCTGGCTTTTGTTTACACGACAGCTCTGCCTGATCCAAACCAAGTGGCAAAATTCATGTTAAATTTCATTGCTATGTTTTCATGGGTAGGGTCTGAGTAGCACAGAACTTCAGGTGAGAAAATAAACAGTTGTAATACCTTTTCTGTCCCTATCTCATTTTATAAGCAGTAGCTTGTGCTTCAGTGTGTCCTCCTTCATTCTGCACTACAGTGACCCATAGGGCAGCGAATTTTTCCTAGGTAGGGTGATTGGATTTGGTATTGCTGGTTCTGATGGGCAATGTGCTTGTGACGGAGGACCGTAAGAGCTTCATTCGGCATTCACTGAAGGAACTTGTCTATCAGCTCATTGGCCCAGCACCTCTCATCTTTGAAACTCTTCTGGATCATAACAAGAATGCTATTAGAGGAAAGATTATGGATATCTTTCACCATCTCAGTTCACCATCAAATGGATTTTCCATTGCTTGGAATTGGTATTAGGCTCTGCATTGGCAGAGGCTAATGTAGTTGCAGAGTGAATTTATCTTAGTAACTAATCCTTGCCACCTCCCTGTGAGGTGATTTGCTAAGTATCTGACAGATGGGGAAGCACGGGAGGGAGGGATGGTTTCAGAGCTGGGATTAGAGCGCTGATGTCCCAGGCTTCTGGTCCTGCGCTCTGCACAACCATGAGGCCAGCCTTTCCTACCTATCTCCTGTTACTCTCTTGGGGCAAATTCCTACTGAACGTTATTAATAAAGACAACGGGAATAATCCTGTTGTCCTAGTCAGGAGTGAAATTAATCTTCTATTTCTGTGGTATTGTATGCAATTTAATGCTAACGGTCAGGAGACCTTAAATAACCACATCAAACTGCCAATTTGGTGCCAGCCTTCCTTCTTATTTAGCTTAGTCTAAACTGACACCAAACTTTGAGACATTCCTCTCCTCCCACAGTGGAGAGCCGCTGGGATTTTTTATACCACACATGGTTTCCCTCCTACATTTTCCTCCCATGTCAGATATTCATACCCCCTTTAATAACCAGCAGGGGGATCATTACATTGAGCTACTGCCAAATGCATAATGACTGCTGCCTTTGCCTTACACAGTCACTGCACTACTGATATCCAATTCAGCATTGTAAAGTGCTTAGGGCTACCTTGGGGATGTGCTATATTAAACCCAACTATTCTAAATCCTATTTAATACAAAGAGATTGGTGGTGGGGGAGGGGGGGGAAGATTTAAAATTGTCATTAGTCACCTATTTTCAACAGGTAAAAATACCTGGTCACTTAGGGCCCAATTCTGTCACTCTTAAGTCATAAATAGTCCCACTGATTTTAGTAGGGGGTGCATGAAGGCGAGCACTCTGCTTACCACTGGGGGAGGCAGAATCGGGTCCTATAGAAGCTGCAGCTGAGACGGTAAGTTTGCAAGGAGCTGATGGGGATGAGTGCGCCCATTTCTGAATTCCACTTACAAATGTTTTACAGTGAAAACAGGAAAGCGGAAACATGCTTCATATCTGACTAAAAATAAAGGTACTCTTAAACTTGTAAAAGACAACATTTTTATTTGAATGATATGACAGAGCTGCCAGAGGAGTGTTACCTGCTATAAAGAAAGCTTAAGAATTATTACCTTTATTAGACCAGTGACACTGAGCTTTAGCCATACATTTCTAACTTCTGTCCCTCTACAGAGACAATTTTCTTTTCTTAAATAAACTGTCATGCTAGTGTTAATATATTGTTGGCTCCCTCATACTCTGAGAATACTGCTGATATAAAACATGTATATGTTAGATTGGTAATAGTATCTTTAGTGTAGCTGACTAGAACAAATGTGTTTCCCTCATGGCTGTGCTAATGTGATAAAGGAAAATTGGCTGTTCATCAGCTTTTGGCTGGGTAAAGACAGTAGAGATGGAACCACATTCTTTTTTATGCATTAATACCACTGAGAACTTTTCACTAGTTATATTTCATGTGTGGGCATGTTGTGCAAAGATGTTGTAAAACATGAGATAATGCTACAAATAACAAAGTAGAAAAGCCTGTATCTTTTATGATGATAACAGTCAAACACCAAATGACAGTAACAGGCTGTAAAAAATGTGATGCAGAAAAAAAATGCAATGTAACCACCATATACACATATACTTAGGCTCTTGCAAATAGGGCATCAGATGTTTAGAGGGCTTTGAATTAAAATTAAATAAAAAACTGTTGTATTTAGGTCATTCATGTGTCAACACAAAAGATAATTTAAAATGAAGAGATGTATTTTGAGCGGTGAAACTCATGCAATAACTTTTTGAACAAATCTCAAGGCTTAGTAATTATGATAATAGCCTTCAAATTTCCATCAGTGGAAGGGCAATAAATATTCCTGTCTAAATTTGGGAAATATTAACTGAATGTGGAAATGGCAATAAAGCTCAGCATGTATGTGTATGTTTGAAAGTGCAGTTTAAGGAGAAAAATTCATCTGGACAATTTTGTGTGAAGTCTAAATAAAAAAAAATCCAAACAAAACCCTCCATCTCATTTCATATTTTCTTCCTTAAAATACTGATAGACTCATGTTGCCCGAGGCACTGATGCTGATCATCTGAGCTCAGATTTATAGATAATTGTGTCCGTTTATCTTGATCTGAAATTTGAAAGACTTTATTGGTGGAATAGCATTGTGAGTGCTTATATTGTGGTTTTCAAACTGATATTTTTTCAGGTTCTGGCTTTCCTCTTTGCAACAAATTCTTCTGGCTTGTAAACCTTCTGTTTGTCCTCACATGTATATTGTTCTTATGGAAGCAATTATTCCAGGTTTATTTTGTTTTGATTAGCGTGGGTATCAAGATGGACTAAAGCACTCTAGTTTTATTTGGCCTCTGTAGACACGATTCACCAGGCATCCGTATCTGCAAAATTAAAATAACATTCTGTAAACTGGCAACAACAAAACAATGTTTCAAAATCTGAAGGCTACCAAGCTCTCATGTGAAATAAGCCTTATGCAAGCTAAATACTGCTAAAAATCAAGTCGTTTCAGTTTTGCAAATAAATCACTTTCTGAAATAAATGAGATTAAGTTTATTCAGTAAACAATTCAACAGAGTTCAAAAGTTTTGAATAAGTTGAACTTAGTTTCTATAATTAACTTCATTAATGGGAAGCTGACTATAGCCACGATGCCTCCAGTTTTCATTTTGTATGTGCCTGTATTTTTTAAATGAGAGTATTGAATTTCATAAAATGTAAGGCTGAAAGGCACTCCCATATTATTAAACTTTTTCTAATTTTATGTAACCTAAACATGAGGATTTCTAATGCAAAAAAGTACTTTGTAAAAGCTCAGCATCTTGTGACTTTGTGGAGCTGGGAGAATGCCATAAAGTATTTCTATGAACGTTAGCTCAAATTTAAAATGAATTGGCAGGGAAGGGAATGCTTGCAGAAAACAGTACCCTGGGGTGCTGGCTGAGTGCATATTCCAAGCCAAGGGTTCCATTGATGTAAGGGAATTACCCACTGGGTGTAAAGCAGATGTAGCCAGTTCCTATACCGTTCCCTTCAGCCCTTGTAGAAGGAAACATGCTGGGGTTAGGGAGGCATTTTGGAGGGGTGTTAGAGGCCTGGCTGAAACGTGCTGCGTTTGGTTATCCTGAGTATGGTATATAGCCCCTTGAGGCCTGTTTGAACTGATGTGTGTGAGAAGAGCTCTGACAGCTATAACATGTGCCCATGGCCTGAAGTGGTGATGTAGCTGTAACCAGCCTCGTACCTTGTGAAACAGGCCCACCCTTCTCCTTTTCCTCTCTTCCCCCTCCCTGCCAGATCACTCTACTGTAGTTTCTTCTTTGATTTAACCACTGTAGAAATTTTATACTCCATGCATCTGAGTGATGATCTTATTAACTGGATTGCTAATGGATGGACAGAAAAGAGGTAACTACTTTCAGTAGGCACCGAAAATAAAGACACACAGCAAGTAGGTTGAAGTAATGTTAACGGTTAATCAGTGATAGACGCAATATGTAGAGAAATCAAAGTGATTGCATAATGAAGCATGTGTTTGCCCCTTTGCATTGGTTCTATAGGTGCATCACAGCAGAATTAGTTTCTTCTTGAATGGCTGGGAAGATGACAACACACCTTTTGATTCAAGGATTCTTGTGGGAACAGTTGCAGATACTGATGCTGATGGTACACTGCAAATTGGACAAAGCTTCACAGGTAAATCTTGTAGTATTTTAGTGATCCCGTAGGATCATAATTTATTCTCTGTGTTATTGCATATAGGTAGGTTTTCCTGCATTCTCCAAAACATAGGTATATAAGGTGACACATTCCATTAATTTACAATCATAGTTTTTCTGAGTAAATATATGAAACTATTTCAGAATGGGATTGTGCATGGCCGCTAGACTACACTCCTCTCCAGAGTCAGGAATAGAGCTGAAGATTTCTGGCTGTTCATGTTCGTCAGTTCTATCAATACTCACATAAACCACTAGCAGAATGAGAATCCCTCAGCCTCTAGTAATGCATGATAGCGTTACTCTTCATCGACATCTAGAATTTTATATGTTCTAACAGCATGACATGATCATTGCAGAACAGCTGGGGGATGTTTTGTTGCTCTTCCACAAATTCTTGGCTCTGCAGATGTACGAACACTGACTGTTGCTCTTCAGGAACATGCACAATTTGAAGCTAACTCCTAAATGTAACTATATGTCACTTAAACAAATTTATTGTGCTCTTGGGCAAGAAAGTCATTCTGTGCCCCATTTCTTAAAGCTTGTGTTTGGAAATGTGTTTTGTTGTGATTTTGATTCTGAATAGTGGATAACTAATAAACGTATAAAAGAAAGGAATATTTTAAAATGCTTTTTATCTTTATTGTATAAATTGATAGGTACAGTTGTACCTACTGTATCTCTTCTCTAATTAGAGGTGGCACATGGACTGGCTCATTACTTCTGTCTAATGAGCCGATCCTTGTGCCACCTCTCTAATCAGAAAAGAGATAGGTACAAAATGTTCTTATAAAGTTATTATAAATCATTCTTTTTTATCAAAAAAATTAAGTCACTGCCCTCTATAGTTTTGTCCAGGTCCAAGATGGTTTCATTCAGGAGGGGTAATTGTGCAAGAGAGGTCTCAGAGTGCTGGATTAAAGGTGCTCTCATGCAGTGCAAAGCTGCCTCCTGCTCAATAGATTACTTATTTATAGTATATTTTCTTAGGTTTAGAACAATTTGTTGGAAGAATGCAAGATTTTCGATTTTACCCAGTGGCACTTACAAACAGGTAAAGAACCTTTATTTTTGTGAACAAATAAGAGTGTGGTGAGAAGAAAGAATAGGTAACAATATGCTTATTTCCCAAAGTATAGCGCTTTTCAGATGTCTCCTTTAGATGATTGCTTATGATGATGCAGTTTACTGAACTTCATTTCAAAGATGACTTTTAATCTAAAAAATATTGAGTTAAAATAAATTCAACAACTTGATGTGTTTTGCTTTTGAACTGTTGCTTAAACATAGCTAGTTCACGTAGTAGTATATGTAGTGAAACTCAACACTCAGTAATAAATGTGTGCTTTCCATGTTATTATTGTCCCTGTTACAACCTGACTTAGTAAGTGTTCTTGCAGAGAGTAGATCCAGTTGCTAGATTGCAATCCTTATAAACTGTCTAGGTGTTATCAATTCATCATAATTCTGACATAATAGTGTGTGCTGATAAGCTTAGTCCTGCTAGGTGAGGCTTGCCAAGCTTTCCCAGAGCTCCATGTAAACTGTAGGGTGAGGAAGGGAGCATAGCAGGCCAGTCCAGTTTAGATCACTCAAATACTGGTGATCCAAATGAAGAGGACAGGCACTCCATCTGGTCAGCATGCTGGCTTTGTGGCTGCGTGCTCCCGTGCTTAGTAGTTCCTTTCCTCTGGTTTCATACCTTCTCCATGGTATCAGACGTCCATGTCAGGTATTCTTGATGCTCCCTCCACCCCATGCACGCACCCCTGCTCTGAGGTGCTATTGTCTTAACTGTTCATTGCTTTCTATATTAGATTGTCACCATAAGCCGCCAATGACTTCACTAGCTCAGCCCACATAGCCCTAGGCAATTGCTTTGACTTCCTCCATTCCTGAGGCCAAATTGCGGTTGCCACTGCAATTTCTGTTGCCCTCCAGCCTCCCTTCCTAGCGCATTACAAAGAAATGTTACCTTTGTTATCCAGCTCATGCTGGATTAATCTAGTTAATTCAAACTGGCCAGAAGTAGTCAGGTCCTATTTGTCTGTGTGGTGCTTCTGGGTAGGCTACACGCAACGGTACTCATGACTGCAGACCTTAAGGCTACTTAATGATAGTCTTTCAATAAGATATAGAGCAGTTTCCTAGGAGCTCAGCTGTCTGCAGGACATTAAGATGAACTGAGCTCCTGTGAATTTAAAGTATTAACAGGAATCTGAATTCCAAGTTGTATGAAAATCATGTTGGCTGTACTCTTTCAGAGCAATGCTTGTCAAATCCTTTGAACTACGGTTTAAGTCAGTGAAATGAATGAAGTTTAAAAATTGAAAGATAAGGTATTTTACAAAGTGTTGTGACCTAATGATGTCTTTGTAGATGTAGTTTTATATCCACAAATAACTTGGTCCAAAATGTTTATCTGGGATATAGATAGGGATATCCTTCCTATCTGGGAAGGAAAGTCTTGCCTGCATATCAGTTAATTTAAGTCTATGGCTATCTAAAAGGTCCTGTAATTTTGGGTTCTGTGGAATTTGTAGTGGCAGCTAGCAAGTATTTATTTGCTTAATAAGTATACAAAAATTATGTTCTTACTGATAAAGTAGGAAAATGGGAAAAGTAAGAGTTTTTTAATTTAAAAATTCAGTATCTTCTAGGCTCACAAAATCCTTCTTTTACACCAGAGATGAGTAGATAAAGGTTTAGGCAACCTGCCCATGTCGTTCATATGTCTATCTGCTTGCCTACCTACCTACCTATGTATCTATTTCAGTTGCTGATGTCAGAGGGAACTAAAGTGACTCAATGGCTTTGACATGGGCTGTAAGAAGCAACTAGACTGATCACAGACTGGGGCAGCTAAAAAAGTGGGCATTTGTATTAAAGTTAGTTAAAAGTGAAAATATTTCTATCCAGATTTTCTAAGGTGCAATGTGATATTGCTCAAGCTGGTCTTTTTGGAGGATTTGAGTGCAAACATTCAACTCATCTGTGGTTATAGGCAATATGACAATGCTATGGTATGCTTAAGAACAGTGTTCAGATCACTGATTGGAGTCAGACATGATGCTGTAATAAAATATTTTTCTCCTTGCATCTAGGGCTGGATTCAGCCTTTAGCTTCAGACACCCCAACAAGGAGCTCATTTCCCTTGGCTCCATATATGTCTGTGGAGCTCCATATATGTCTGTGGAGCAATGAAAGCAACTCCAGAGTGCTTCTTCACAGACACCTTCTGAAGATGCCTGCTGCTTACCATCGCTTGCGTAGGGACCCTGAGTGGCCTGATTCCTAGCTAATTGCCCCATTTATGTGAGATGAAACCAGGCCTTTAGGGCTTCTACTATAATCTAAGCTGAGTTTTGTTTATTCTATGAGCCTAGAGGCACAAAGTGGCACTTGTCCTTTTCTATCATGTATGTAATTACTCTTTTATATGCTGTGACAGAGACATTTTGGAAGTATTCTCTGGAAAATTTCCTCATCTGCATACCCAATCTGAGTGCCGCTGTCCTGGAAGTCATCCCCGGGTACACCCATTGATACAGAGGTACTGCATCCCTAATGGTGCAGAAGATACCACTAACGACAGAGTGCTGAGGTTGGATGCAGAAGCCCATCCGCTGTATTACATCAATGATGATGACATTGGGACCACCTGGATTTCATCTGTGTTTGCTAATACTGCAGGTCTGGATCATGGTGTTTCAATCACAGTAGATTTACAAAATGGACAGTATCAGGTAATGAGAAGATTACATTCGCTATTTATTAAATCAAAACTACGAAAAGATTTTTGTAGGCATTTCATTACAATTTTGAGGAAATTCAAACCTTATGCTTTAAGATGTTATCCTTAGAGGACCAGGAAGAAAACTTCCTTTATCAGCATGAAACAATGCAAAAGGCAACAGAATGCATTATGGTTCTTGTCATTCTCTTTTGATGTGCCTTGGCTGTTGTAATAAGCAGTAATCTAGAATAGATATACCAGAGTGGATATCCTGTGTGAAGACAAGAATATTTAGGACTTGGTTGCTCTCTTTTAAGTCCACTTTTGTAAATTTCAACTTTAATTTCTATTAAAACTTGAGGTGCTTGTTTTATACCTTCTGGTAGAAAGCTGACTGCGGTCAAATGGAATTTAACATGTCTGCAGCACACTGACATATCAGAGGGGATTTCTGTTTTGTGGATGTTCTGGAGATGGTAGTTCAGCCTCCTGAAGAATGTGGAAGGAGAATGCGATAAGCAGGCAAGGTTCCTGAAGGGGCCAAGCTGCACCTAGCGCTTCACTATGCTGTTGAAGAGTGTCAGGATGTCTTGGAAGGAGGGACATATCAGTAGTGGGGCTGTATTCACAATAGGGGCTCTACCAAATTTCCATATATTCTTGCTAGCTTATCTTTTTTTCTTTTTTTGTCATTAATGGTGAGAAGGGAAAGAATATGGTGTCAGGTTTTGGCTACATAAGTAAGAATTAGTCCTTTAGTTAAAAGTGAGTTCAAATGCCTGTGAAGTTCTAAGACTTGGCTTATTTGACACACACATTTCTGTGTAAGCAGTATGCTGGGGGAAGTGCTCTTTAATACAACACAGGGTATTTGATAAGATTCCAAGCTAAAAATAGGGAGATTCCTAGGGGAACAAAAAAAAAAAAATAATTTATTTTTACCTGCTATCAGACAAACTACTCATCAAATATTTGGCAACACAAAGGTATGCCCTTTAAATGAATTTTTGCCAAAATAATATTACTGTAACAAATCGTGCACTCGACTTTGTAGTGCATTTTCAAATGGTCTGCAAGAAAAAGTGGAGTTCTGATGTAACAGTTCAGTTGTTGTGTAATAATATCTGAGAGATCAAAGAGCTTGTTTAACAAAAAACAAGCTTTGGTTTTAATTGGGAATATGTGGACTGAAGTATTGGTTCTTTTTCTGTCTGTAGGTGGTAAAGCAGACTATATTGTCATATTGAAAAAAAGGTTATATTCTCATTGTTTTACAACTTAGCCATTAATATCAGTTTATAAATTTGTTCTCTTCTTGTAGGTATTCTATATTATATTGCAGTTCTTTAGCCCACACCCTGAAGCAATAAGAATTGAAAGGAAAAAACGAGATGATCTAAACTGGGAAGACTGGCAGTATTTTGCTAAAAATTGCAGTATTTTTGGAATGGATAACAATGGATCTCTGGAAAAACCAGACTCTGTCAACTGTCTCCAGCTTCCTAGGTATGAGTGGGTATTATCTGCATAATACATATGCTTTGAACAGGTAACATCCTGACACAATTCATTTCTATGTCCCAATGAGACAGAATCTTTTAATTGGGTATACTCATTTATTATGGGCTGCTGAGTATATAAAAGATCCCAAATCTGACCTTTCGATTGAAGATTGCCAAAAGGTCATCTGTCATTTTATCAGATTTCAGACATTGAGGAATGTGACAAAATTGATTCCTCTGTTATTTTTGAGCTAGACTTTTGAAATTTTACATGCTTGTGTTTTGGGGGGCTGTCGTCAGTTCAATTACAGAACATTGAGATGAAGAGTGGAGGAAGGTACTGATATAACACATTGTTTTAAACTATCTAGTGAATGTGAAAGTGTACTTTCTGATCTCCGAGAGTGCAACTTGTTCTGAAGCTTAGAAGAGAGGCCAAACTTAAGTACAAAAGCCAATCATTCAGCCTTACTACTAATTGTGCAAAACATGTAAGAAAAGGGTTGAAAATGGTATCTTGAAGCTTTCTAATCTTTCAAAGCAAGAACCAAAAGAAAATGGGGGGGGGCGAGAAGGATCATTACCTTTTACAAACATGTTGCAAGCCTTTTTACTAGACAGTTAGCATGTGCAAATTTAAAAATATATGATATATACAATATACATTTCATAAATATAGCATATAACATATATAATATATAGTTCATATATATTATCTTTTTACACACACACATGCATGTATGTACATATACATATATTTGAATCTATATCACTACATATATTCAAATGCACTATCTCTTGCCTGAATTCAGATGCCAGTCAGTATTAGGCTTGTTTAGTACTTGGCTGGAAATCAGTGAAAAAATACAGTACCAGGTGCTGTAGGCATTTTGCTTTTTTTGTTGTTTCACTTTTGCTACCTTCCTAAGACTTTTCAATTGTCAGCATCTTTGTCTGTTCTCCAGGAGTTCAGTATTCTGAACAGAGGAGCATAAGGTCATCTGAGTTACACCAGTTTTCAGCAAAGGACTTTGAGCTTTATTGCTGGTCCTTGGAGCAAGGGGGTAGAGGAGAAGGGGAATCTCTTAAGTAAGCCAAACATTTTTGGATAAATAACCCAAATTGAGGTGTAATGCCCTTTTCAGCCCAGAAATATGTATTTGTATATTTTCTAAAAAGAACTGAGGAGTTAAATATGAACTGTTTCCATAAGTGTTTTGTAAGTAGTACTGTTTCTTGCCTTCGATTACAACGTAAATGATGATAGGAAGTGGTACAAATGAATGATTTCAGGTACAGCTGATGTACAGAAAGCTTTGTTTAAAAGATAAGGAAGATACCCTGTAATGGTGAGTATTCTGTGTACTCAAAGAGAAGTTACTGTTGGAAAAATGCTCCAAATTTGTGTCAGCAGTGTAGCAGAGCTCCCTGCGGAGACCTTTATAGGAGGGGAAGGTGATTTTATTGTAAAACAAAATGGGTTTCTCTCTCTCTCTCTCTCTCTCTCTCATATCTACATACTTCTAAGTGCCAAGATGTGTCCAAATTGTCTGTCCAGGATTTAGACACCAGTGTGCTTGTATCCTGGTGGCCTAGCCAGGACTCCTTGGGTTAACATGGAAGGCAAGTGACCTTGGCTTTGAAATCCTTGCCATGGCTTGAGGCATCTTGGTTTGGTGACCACATGCTAGTACCGAATGGACTCTTGTGTCCTTTAGGAGATGAAGGTGATTAAGGGTTTTTGTTTCTCCATCCTGTACCACCTCTGTAAGTCAGGAGTTGCTCGCTGTCCTTTGTCCCCCTATCAGAGGCTTGAATCTTTGCTTAGTCTGAATATTGGCTGACCCTTGTTTTAGGATCTCCTTTGTTTTCCTGGTTTCCAGAGCAGCTGTGTGTAGATGCCCTAAGATCTTGATGACCTGCTTATCTGGGTGCCATCAGCCTTACAGTCCCTCTGCTGTTCCTTCTGGTGCTTCCGTACCAAGAAGGTGTCATTCATCTGCCATTCATACCCCTCTTAACATTTCCATCACAGCTCTATGTGTCATGGAAGAAACACACTTTATTTAACTTTCTACAGAGGGGAAGAGAGGACATTATTGCCCAGAAAAACATACAGATATGTTCCACTGAGATTTTTGTGAAGCACTGACCTGGATAGGGGCACAGTAAATTCAAAGATCCTTCATGAAGACAGAGGAGTATGACTCAGCAGACCTAGTCTAACTACGAATCTCATCTTTCAAAAGCTCAGAGATATTTTGAAGTGATGAGAATTACATTTTTTGAATGTTGTATGTCAGGTGCCAGGTGGTACCATGGGATACCTATTTTTAATGAGCCCATGTAGGTGTGCGTATAAGCAGGCATTCTTGCCTCTTGCAGAGGCAAGTTCTACTCATAGCTAAATTCTGCCTAGTAAATATACCAACATGAGATATGATTCATACCATACTTGTTTGCTCAGCCTTTGCATGAATTCTCAGGACTGTCCTTCCCCTTCTTGGGCTTAAATATACAGTTTTACTCTCAATTCTGCTGCATTCCATTAAATTCTCTTGCACTCCACTCACTGGAAGGTGGCGTGTGTTTCTAACTCTGCTCACTCATTGGATGAGATGATACAGTCCAGTGACTCTGGAATTCAAAATATAATTGTTTCTGTATGCTTTTTATATGTGTTTAGCAGTATATAATTAACAATATGGGCATGTTAATTATCGTGTTAGTCATCTGAATGATTTCCTTATGTAGTTCAAGCAATGTTTCTCAAAGACATTGTCTTAAACCTTTTGAAAACTTAGTGCAGATGGCACTGTATCAGTCACACTTTATTCATATTTTGAAGTTGCCCTTTAGAGGCTTTACTTTTAATTGGAAACTTACGGTCTGGAGAAGAGCGTGGCAGTTTGGGGAAAAAGAGACATATAGAGGGCATTTCTTTTCCCCTGCTTGAATTCTGGTGACTGGGAATCCACTGACATAAGAATTTTCCCCAGAAACCACAAAAAACCTATGTACAGTTAAGTGGAGACCCTCTGTGAGAAAAGGATATTAGGAGATAGAATCTGTAAAATATGTGATATTTTGATTTTCATTTGTCTTCCTCTCTATTTAAACAGCTTTACACCGTATTCCCGTGGTAATCTAACTTTTAGTGTTCTTACCCCGGAACCAAATCACCGCCCTGGTTACAATGATTTTTACAATACTCCATCTCTCCAAGAATTTGTAAAAGCTACACAAGTGAGAATTCATCTCCACGGCCAGTATCATACTAATGAGTCTTGGGTAAATTTTAGGCATAGATACTATGGAGTTAATGAAGTTACAGTCAGCGGAAGGTAGGTGTTATGGAACTCTTCCCCCACCCATCACTGCCTTTGACTGTTACAGCTGTACAAAGTATATAATGACCTGCCTAAAATTTAATGAAGTTGTTCTGCTTTTACATTTATGAATGAGAAGGGAATTTGGTCTGAAGCAGTGCATCAAGTTTGAAATGATTGGTGTACTGTTTTTTTAAAACATTTGCTCACATGTTATTTTAAAATTAATTATACTTATTACACAAATCTGTCAAAAGCAGTCCTTTCCTTGGAATTACCAATGCCTCTAAGCAACGGCTTATGATTGAAACCATGGCTTGTGCTTTACTTCAGTAGCTCTTCCAAGTTTCATTATAGATTCCCAGACGTGGCAATTTTAACAGTCTTAATGCAGAGCTCATTCTTTGTTTTAGCTGTAGTTTTCCTTTTAAAACTGGGCAGCTGTCAGTAAAAGTGTTACATTATCTGTGACTGACAACTTTATTGTATATGATAAGTGTGCTGTCTTGTGAAAGGACTAATTATGCCCTGTAAATAATATGCAAATTTGGCAATGAAATAGTTTCCAAGAAGCATATGGTGCAGATTTTTGTTAATAAGTATTATTCCTGAAATTATTTTGGTAGTTCTCATTTTAAGAGAAAGCACCTCATTAGAGGTCATGTTTACCTTAAAATTTTCTACACTACTAATATGTTTTGATTATTGATTTAGATGTGTTATGATAATGCTTTCACTAAAATAGCTACAATCTTGGTGACTCTGTAATAGTAAAATAATTTCAGCTGTAGTTTGCAAAGCTATGCCATGCCTCCAGAAGAGCAGCCCTTCAGGTAGAGTGGGATGGTTATTGCCTATTAACTAATACTCTATAAAGATTTTATTTTAATAAGAAATTTTAACTGAGATCAAAATGGGTTAAACTAGAAAATTATGCTTGATAACGGTTAAGATTTCTTGAAAAACTATAGCCACACTGTAAGGCTTAATATTGATGAACAATTGCCATTTATTTAATAAAGTTTTACGTATTGATGTTATATACCGAAATGTAGTTTTCATTACATATTATATAAGGTAACAGTAGCTCTTCTACATGCCAGTTTTTATTTTCTTGGAAAGCAATTGTTGATACTTAAAAATATGTTGAGTGAAGTAGTCTTTTGTAGGTTACTGCACTTAAGAAAATTCTCTTTGGTGGTGTTTATTTGTTCTTAATAAAGAACCAGACTATGTAATACACAAAATTGTCTTCGTGACCATGTTATATATTGTTGGACAGATGTGTTTCCGTGTTTTAATTTTTTCTTCACTACCTGTTGTTCTTTCAGGTGTAATTGCCATGGCCATGCTGATAATTGCGATGCAACCATGGAACCATATAGGTGCCTGTGCGTCAAGGAAAGCTATACAGAAGGAAATAATGTTAGTCTCTCCTTTGTCTGTGTCACCTATGAACCGCCTCAAAACTGGGATTTTAGTCTTGGGAAAAAGTGTGTGTACGTGTGTTAGTGTTGTCCTAGCTTTTATAGGGAAACTTCCATAGCAGGGTATGTATTAAATAAGGTAACAAAAAACTCCCCCCTGGCCTCTGCCAAAAGCCATTCCACCACAGACCATTAGGAGTGCTGTGTTCAGGGATTTGAGTTCTTGTTAGAGGATTATGCCACTTCCAAATATTAGATGCAAACCTGAATTTAGACTGACTGTCACCATCTAATACAGATTATGGCTCTACCTGTTGTAGTAACTAGTAAATGATCTGTAGAGTGAAAAGGTAATGAAGACCCAATGTTCACAGCTGATGAGCTTCAGGGCTTTTTTTTTTTTTTTTTTTTTTTTTTTTTTTTTTTTTACTCTACAGTAGTTTTAGTGTGGTCCTATGGACTCCAGCCCCGTTCAGTAGATGGAGTGCAGTAGGCACAGTCCTGGAGTTCAGCTTCCAATTTAGTTTCATTTGAAAGGGAACAGTTCAAGTGGTCCAAGACAGCTCCATGATGCAAACCAAAGCACAGTAAATGCAGAAAATGTGGAGATTTTCTTGAAAACTGCGTGCCTAATCCAAGGTAAAACACTAACATAGATTTATCTTCTGATACTTGGAACATCTGTAGATACTTAGGACATCTGTAGATTGCAGTCTCTGACTTCAGCTAAGAATGAGATCTTTTAATGCAGTTGTTCTACAAAATATGTCTAAGATAGGAAGAGTTAAAACATTTTGGACTTGATATTAAATGTCTCTTGCATAGTTGAGCACAGGTAAGAAAATACTGAGACGTGCCCATACATATGTATTTGGAAGTTATTTTCTTGCGGGTCTTATTCATTATTTTGATCTAAACCAGTGATTTGGGTAGTGCTTTTTAAAACATTGAAAACTGAGCTTTGAACTTATTTATTTAAGGACAGCCTGTAAATGTCAATTTCCCATACTTTTTACAGTCATATATGACATTTGGTTATCTTTAAAATAATCTGTAGTAGCAACATGATTGTTCTAATAAAAGAATAAACTTAGTATTACTTTTTACTGCTCTGTGTTTTCAGATAGTCGATATTAAGGTTAAATTTCTTGGAATTAATTAAAAGGCCATATTAAAAAAATCTAGATACAATTTAGAAAAGACATTCTTATCATTGCTTTGCTTTGCTCTTAATAACAGCATTTCTCAATAAAAAGAGATTTTGTGAAGTGTAGTGTGTACTTGAAACTCGCCAAGTTGCAAAATTATAATTTTCCTACTAGTTTTATAATTCTTGGCCATAGGAGAACCAAAATGGGGTTGTTTACTATAAGTCTTGGTCTTCTAGAGAAATATGTAGAGGAGAGCTTAGAATAATGGTGCCAGTTTACAGTTATTTCATGCAACCTTTGGTTTTCTTGGAAGCTTTTCACATACAACTTAGCAAAAGCAAAACCATGATGTATGAGTTAAGAAAACTTGCTCAAAGAAGATTCTGTCCCTAGATTAATTATTTATCTCAAAAAAAAAAAAAAGGGAAAAAGAAAAAAAAAAAGAAAAGGAAAAGAAGTTGAGGTTAAGAAAGAATGAGCTACATCAAAGGAATGAATCCCACAATCCCACTGAACATTAGGTTTCCATCATGAGTACATGTTGTATTCCTTGCTACATTTATGTCTTTTGGAAACAGGCTTTCTAAAAATTAAGAAGGGGTTACGGAATAGCAATAGCAGTAGCAAAGGAGAGACTACTCTCACATAAAAAAACCCCAAGCAGTCTGTGCTTGCTAGCACAGAGCAGGAAGTGTTAACCTGAGAGCATTTGATATTGCACTTACGATCATGTGAAAGATCTTTGTAAAATTTCATAGGGGATCTAAGTTTTCTAGTTTTTTAAGCAGAAGTGTAGGATCTACAGTCTAAATGGGATTTGAACAGAAATTTGAAGTTTTTAGATAGGTCAAATTAGAAAAAAAAATTCAAACTGACAATGTCCCTTTAATTAGAACACACATTGTGAAATGTTACTTTGTAGGGATTAATTATAAATATTTAATAAGACCTGGAAGTTCACCAAGCACTCTTGCAAGACTTATGCTACCTTGTGAAAACAAACCAAATACGTTTTAAAGATGTATCTGCCTTATCAGATATTTTCTGTCAATGTTAATGGGTTGTTCCAGTGAGTGTCACATTTTTTATTTGGCATATATGCATTGTAACTATAATTGAAATGCTTGAATTAACTGTATTCATTCAGAGTACAATAAGGATGTTGTTTAATTATTTTCCTCATTCTTTAATGACCATGTCAGTATCTACTAAATATGAAATAAAATAGAAGTAGTAATAAAATAGAATTAATATTTGCAAATATACTAACAAAGCACTAACTACTTTGAATTTTATCAAGGATTTACATGAAATCCAAAGAGCTTAAAGGTTTTGATTTTTTTGTAAGGCAAGCACTTGAAAGCAAAACCAAAATCCATCCTGATTTTTGACTATCATTGGCATTGATAAAACTGTCTTATAGACTTACACCTATGTTTCTCAGGCTCCCACCCCAGTGAATTAGGCATTTATTATTTTTTTATTATTATTTTGGATTCAGTTAAGCATTTGATGAAGTAAGTTTCCAAATATAAACTTTTTTGGCAGGGAGGGGGCAAATGTTTTTGAGAAGAAATTGCATTGTCAGCAGGTTTTTTTTAACTTCTGTCCTGTTCTAGCAGTAAGTCACCACAATTGAGGGGGTATAAGAAGGTTTTTGGGTTTGGGGTTGGTTTTTTTTAGTATCTTGGACCAGAAATCAGAAATCCCTTGACAAGCTCTTAACATATGGCAGAGTATGTCCTTGTCACATTTACACTTAGTACAACTAAAATTACCATCTTGAATTTATCTGGCATATACATCTGGATAGGTGTTGCGCAGCAAAGTAATACCATCAACTGAAAATTTGCATAATTCATTACAAATAGAAATCTTAGTTTAGTTATTTGCATCACCATGTTATGAAATTTGACATACCAAATGGAATTTCTTTTTTTTTTCCTCTGAGTTCTGTTCTGATGAAGAAATAGGTTGCTATGAAATTTGAGATGATGGGAAGATGGGAATGCTTAAGAATGACTTGCAGATGTTGAGGGGCCAGATTAAGAAAGAAGAGGAAATAAATCCTCACAGAGCTTGTCTCTCATCTTATGAAAAAAATGTTCAGCATCTTCATTTACAAATTGTTCTGTAAATTCCCTTGTGTCCTGCTTTGGGAAACAGCTCTGCCTCTTACAAATGGAAACTGAGGCACCAAGAGTGGTGTCCAGATTTTGGTAACATTTATATGCAAAGACTAATTCATAGACATGAGTAATAGTATGTTCAAAAACTTTCCATGATGTCACCTGAAAAACTGGAAACAGCCCATGAAAAAACAAGACAATCGAACAAGGTCAGCCTTACCTTAGAACCTTAGAGCCTCCTTTAAATCAGTCATGCGGAACCTAATAGAGAAAGGTAATGGCAAAATATACAGGAATAGTTGTAGAAATAATAATAGAAAATAGAATTTAAAATAAATAAAGCAACTCTGATAAGTGCTTGAGAGGGTATGAATGGAACTGAGAGAGTAACTGGATAGAGTAAAAGCTTCAGGTCTTCAGAGTTTTCCATCCAAATAATTAATGGTCTTAAACATCTGCTGTCTGAAAACAGGATATGGCATTGTTGATTTACCAAGAATTGGATAAATAAGGCTTTTTATGTTGTTACAGAAGAATCTATTTAAACCTTAGTTAAAGGTCAATCCGACTCATCATGTTAGATGTTGGAATTAATGATACATAGTATCTGAGGAGCTGTAAATATTAACTATATTAAGTGGTCACTCACTTAATAACAAAGACTTCTAGCTCGCAGAAGGAAGCAAGCTAGCAAAAAATGCACTTTTTGGTAAGCTCTGTGCCATAATTTGTGTATCCAGAGGATAGGCCTGGGAGGAAGCTGGCTATATCAGAATAAAAAGAAAGGAAACCAAGCAGGCAGTTGATTGACTGGAGTTTTAGGAAACAGCAAGCGGAAAGGAACCTAGTCCAGTAGTCTTACCTGCCTGAAAATTTTAGATAACTTTTGACATGTCTGTGGAAGTTATGGGTTTGTCCATGAATCCGTCCCTGGAAAACTGGTGTAATTTCACAGTTCAAAGATCCAGGCTTCTAAAACAATTTGTGTACAAGCATTGCTGAAATACTGAAAGAACTTGTTGCAGTCTCGGATACCTCATGATTTGTTGCACGGGTGATGACATGCCGAAGGAATTGTGAAGCGGTCATTATCCCTTATACATTTTGATCTGATGTTTGTTAAGTTTTACTTAAGAGGTAGGCGGATGGCAACTAGCATTATGGTTGTCATTGTTACCTCTCAGAAATTAAGAAGGGTGGTCCAGTCTGAAAATGATTTTCAGGGGCTTATTCACTGTGCAGGATATTTATTTCATTTAATGTGAAAGAAAACTGAGACACAACTGGGTTGATGCTTCACTGTTGTTGGAAGTAGCTGTTGTAAATCATAGTGCCACATATATTTATTGAATTTCTATGATTTTTCACATATTCCATATAAGTTCCCAAATGATTAGCCAATCTGTTTTTTTTCCTTCTTTTATCCCACTAAAACTGTTATTAAAAAAAAAAAAAAATTCCATGCAATAGCTCCCTCAGAAGAGTGAAATTAACCCTAGAATACCTAGTAACTGTGGCTACAGCGCTCTATAATGTTACAGGAGAATGGAATTCAAAGGCTTATTCCAAATAGACAAGGTAGAAAGAGGGAAAAATAAACACAAGATCTCTTACAATTTAATATCCTGAGCAAGTCAGAGCTTTGGTAAAACAGAACACATGCCGAACTCATCAGCTGCAAAACATACCTTCTCCCTCTCTTTTATTTTACAGCAGTCCTACAGGGTTGGAGTCTAAATGAGAATTAGATGGAGTGGATGCCTGATTTGAAAATAGCTTTGAATTTTAATCCCAGAGAATTTAAGTGTGAATTAATTGACTGAGCAGCCTGATTGTCAGAATTAGTGTGGTTGCATACGCTTTGATTTTGTAGGACTTAGTGTGGCTTCAAGTAACTTCACCCCAAAAAAGCATAAATGAAAGCGGAGTTGAGTAGAAATATATCTTATGCTGCCTGACAACATCTGTGCCAGCGTTTGAGATCTCAGTTGTGTCCCATTATTGGAATGTGGCATTCAGAATGGTAGATCTTATGTTCTTTGCCAGTCAGGTTCTTTGTCAGTCACTTTGCCATTGCAAAGCAGCAGTAGTATCTTTTCTTAGAATGCTATTTGGCATACGGTATTTGTAAACCATCTGTTACATCTGTGCTTAGTTTCTAAAATTATGTTGCATCCTTTTAAGGTACATGGAGTGTTACGATGGAACCCCATAAGACGCTCTTCTTTTCTATTCTGTCTTCCTTAGTCACTTGGAGTCACTTAGAGTGTTCAAGCTTTGTTTTTTCCCTAATAAAACCTGGCTTTTGAGTTTAAAAGCTCTTTGGTCTTTGGGGAGTTCACAAGAGAGAGATATGGTTCAAAGCTCTGCTAATGTGTGGTCTTGATAGATAGTCAAATGCTGTAGTGAGGGTGCTGAGGAAAAGCCATGGGGAAATTAAGACAACTTCAGAGCAAGGCTAAGCTACACTGGAATAGATATTGCCTAGAAGCCATATTTATTTGGCTAATGAAGCTAAATGGAGTGAAAGCATACTGTCCATTTGGGTACAGACTGGCATCTTGTAGGAGGGAAAAAATAGTAAGTGATTAACTATCCTATTAATAGTCAACACTTACAGGGCAGCATAAATAAACATGGTTGGGTGATACACATAATGGAGTTTTTCAAAGACAAGACAGCCTTTCAAAATGCCTGAGAAGGTGGCATTCTAACCTTGATATCACTTCAGCAGATTTTTAAATCTGTGTACTGTTAATAACATATGTATATTATAGAAGCATATGTATAATATAAGTATTATAGGTGTGTATGTACACTGGTTATTGCAACTGAAGTTTGACTAATGGGTGTGAGATGGGAACTCCTACACTGCTTGAGAAAAGAAAAAAAGGAATAAATTCCAGATAACATAACTTTAAAAAAATAAAAAGTATGCCACCCAGAGGCAAGCAGCGGGATATTTTAAAAGCGTTGGGAGTAGAAGGTTCTAGTTGATCATGACTTGTTGCAAGTCTTGAAGTACTGTTACCATTGCCTTCTGAAGTATTTCTTTGAATATTTGTTGACTGTTTCTTCAGAGGCACTGTCGTCAGCGTTCTTAGTGACTAATAAGGAACTTGGCACATATAGGCTTAGGCTGCAGTCACTGGTGATCTTTCCGTAAGTGTGCTGGATTCAGGAATTTTGAGAAGGTAAGTTTTTAATAATAATTTTAGTAAAAAAAAATCCTGAATTCATTATTGGAAATAAGTTTTTGATCATAATTTTAGACTAATGAACTAGGCCAAGATGAGCTAAGTTTTTTGACCATCTGGCTCTATGTAATGTTTTCTCAGAAAACTTTTCACAGAAGATGAGTGGTTCAGATACTGTACATCAAGAGGACATGTTTGTTATTGTCCATAGGGAAAGCCATATATTTAACATGTTTTCTGAAGGGCCTAGATGTAACTGAGAATAAGGACATCTGCATGTTTGGGGGTTTTACGATTATGGAGAAAGGCTTGTTTTGTCAAGAATGACATTCTTTGTAAATCTACCTCTAGACCTTGTTCAGATTTGTCAAAGGCTTTTTGGGAATTTACCTATCTATTTTACACATGGTAGCCAAGAATCGACACCTGAATCTCTTGTTACCTTTGAAAATCTCAACAACTATGCTTTGGACAAATGTAGAGTTTACATTTGGTGAGTGAAGACCTGAAGACTGCCAAATGTACATCATCATGCTACCAAAAGTGAAAGTTAAACACAGCAGGTCTGGAAGTTAAATGCAATTCTTAACCTAACGAAGGTGTGACAAACTCAGCAGGGTGAGTGGGGGGTCCAGTGTGCATTTTTAGTGCATACAGGAGTGACAACTGCTACAACAGCAATTGTTTCACAGTCATTGTCAACTTTTGAATGACTACTTTTTTGCCAAGGCTTTTAAAAAGTTTTGTCAAAGTTTTAAAAGTCACAGAACAAGAGATATGGTAGTTCAAAGAGGCTCCGTGCTATGTAATCAAATGCCATCTTTTTCTCTCTTACTCCTTAGTGCTTGTGTGTCATTTAAGAATAGGTGCAAGCACAAGTGTGCGTAAGTAACTGATCTAAGATTAAATCTGAAATGAAATGACATGAATGCTCTCAGCCGCTATGTGGCTGGCCATGCTCAAATGGAGATTCAGGGCTGGCAGGTTGGTAGCTATTCCTGTACTGTTTTCCTTTCAAGGAGGACGTATTTCCGTAGACACGCTGCGAGGAGGAAGCTGCATGAGTGGGATGGTTTGGCTGGGAGCTCGGGTTTCTTTCTTGCGCTTCCCAAGTTGTGCAATGCCTGAATGAACCCTCTTGTCTCTTGTTGCTGGTGCTGTGTAATGCTGGTTTTCTTCAATGTAGAGACAAAGGGAGTGACCAGAGAGAGGAAAGATGGATGTAAATAAGGGAAGGACTTGAATAAGTTTAAGTTGTGTAACTTGTGTAACGGTTATGGTCAAGGCATTCCCCTCAGTGTACTTAAACTGGGCTAATCATGATGAGGCAGTGATTCTTCTGATAAACAAAGGTCAGAGTTTAAGGTCTCAAGTGAAGCCCTGCTAATTTTCATCCTGAAACCTCCTTTTTCTCTCACTGTGGTGATGTTGTGGTTTTTTGTTGTTTTGTTTTGTTTTTAACAGATTGCAAAAAGGTGCAGTGGCTATTGTTATCCTACCTCTTACTCTTAATTTAGTTTATTAAAACTAAATTTCAACAGATGAATTCTTGTGCTTTCATTTTCTCTCCCAAGTTGCTTTTGTTATGAGTTGTGACTGCTCCACAATTCTTGGACTATCTTAAGCTTATGTCTTCTAATTCAGTTTCTCACTTTACCCACAGTTGATGCTTTCCCAGCATCAGCCGAGTGAAACAGTTTAGAAACTTCTGTAGAGTTTCCTAATTGTCAGGGTATAGTGATGTAGGCACACTGGGCCTGAGTAATTATAATAGTGCTTGGAATAGTAGCCATGAAGAAAGATGAGCACGCTTCTGGAACTTAAGAAGAAAGAAGGTGCCCAAAGACTTTACAGAAGCAACTTATTTTGAAGCATTTAAATTCCTTCTGAAAGATGGAAATAACAATTGCAATATATTTTGTTTCTTAGATCCAGCAAGGCGCCAGTATTTTGGGAATGGACTTTTAGTAATGCTAGTTAAATTAAAAAAATTCTTCTAAACAAACATCTCTCCAGTGCCAGCATGTACCATTTTTTGAGCCAATTTCATAAAAACTAGTTGGATTGCTCACCATAAAGAGAATGTAATTGTCCAAAATGCTATCCCTTCGTTAACTTTAAGAAATCCAATTTGTTTTTAGTTCTTGATGAACCAGTAGGCACAATAAATTTTCTCCTTGAAGTTTTGTAGAGTCTATTATGAACTGATGATTATTCCAACTTCACATTCTTCAAAAAGCTCTACTTAGAAGGTAATATGGTGAGTTCATCCAAATAAAAAGTGAGCTTCTGAGGTGCTCCTGAACTACTTAAAAAATACTTTCACTGGTTTGGATTTAAGCTAATTAAGTACTTGAATATCATTAGTCTTTGTATCTAATAAATTTGAAAAGAAGAAAACAAGATAATTTGTTTAGGTGTTTATTTAAACGATGTACCTGGTATCCTAGTATTCCATTGGTGTCATTTAAAATATAACTTGACAGAGTTGATTGTGTGTAGAAATTTTGTGTTTTTTGCTTAAAATTTCTTTCTTGAAAATTTCATGAAATAAATGCCCATTAAGAAGTGCTGATATTTCAGATACTCTGTACAACATCACATATTTGGCCACAGGAGGCTTTTTGTTTCACTCACAAGGTCAAATGGTAACTCTGCAACCTACAGTTACTACAATACTACAAACTACAATAACAGACATTGTTTAAAATGTATCCAAATGGATGCATTAGGTGAATATGTCTTCTGTGCCTCAAACACAGTAGGCACCATTTTGCATCTTTAGAGGTTTAACTGAATCTGAATCTGAGGACATTAGCCTGTGTTACGTATCTAAATACTTAAAGTTTTATTCTTCTGCCTACCTTCCTTGATTTTAATCTGTTGTTAAAATAACTTTAAAAGATAAAAAAAGAAGAAGAGATGGTTTTGTTATTTCCCTATATGCTTTCTCACTTCTTGTCTGAAAACAATATTTTTAATATTTAAATGGGGGAAAACACAGAACAAAACATGAATATAGAGAGTATAATAGTGTTCTTGTAAGGTAAAGAAATAGTATTTTCTTTTTTTATTTTTTTTATTTCAGTGCGATCGCTGTTTGCCATTGTACAATGACAAGCCTTTTCGTCCAGGTGACCAAGTTCATGCCTATAATTGCAAACCTTGTCAATGTTACAGCCATGCAGTAAGCTGCCACTATGACTTAGCAATAGACCCTTTTCCTCAGGAACACTACAGAGGCAGTGGTGGAGTGTGTGATAACTGTCAACACAACACAGCCGGTAAGCCACACAAAAGAGAATGGACTGTTTGTTTTACGGTCACTTTTTGGCTAAATCTTGTGTCAGCTGAAATTAGTTAAGCTCAATGGCTGACATTCCAATAAATTCTCGTGTATATGTATTTTGAAACTATCCAGACAGTGCAGTAATTACAATTGAGTCAATACTTAAGCTACAGGGAAAATACTGCTAAAATTTGATCCAATCTTGTATAAAATCTTCCATGCAAAACACACTCTAATAAATAATTAGAACGTATAGTTTCAAAGCTGTTTCCATTACACATGCTAGAGCATTTAAATCTAGAATATTGTCTTTCTAATTGAACAAATTTAACATATAACATATTAAAAATGTTGTCAAATTTTGCTCTCATGTCAGTTTCTTGCTTATTGAGTAAAGGTTTCTATTCTGTGTAAGTAGTATATTTGAATACTTTTTTTTTTAACAGTTCTCTTCTATTTCAGTTTTCTTGGCTTTGTCTAGTAAAGGGAAAAAAGAAAAGTTTCAGGTTCAACGATAATTTTTCCAAAAAATGTATAGGCATTTGCATGGCACAGCTTTTATATAAGTGTGGTATTATGTAACAGATGGAAGTTTAATGGAGTAAAACATAGTTTGTAACAGGTTCATTGTTTCATATGCTCTGGATCACTAAATTGGCAGGTAGAGATGAAAGGTGCATTAAAATGGACGTCCTGAAAATTATAGAATTCTCTCAAAGGAATAGAGTCTTTAATTTTGAATTATACAGCTAATTTTAATGAATTGGAAGCCATAATGCATAACCTTTCTTTCATGCAGGAAGGAACTGTGAGCTGTGCAAGGATTTCCATTACAGACAAGCAGGCACAGATCTTTCAGCCATTGATGTTTGCAAACCCTGTGACTGTTACGCAACAGGCACCAAAAATAAGAGCCTCCTGTGTGATAATGTAAGTAGCCTCAATACAGAAAAATGACAAAACATTTTAATCGGCTGGGTAGACAGCAGTAAGCTTTTACAAAGTGTATTTAGATGGTAACTACTTTATAAAAAATGCTTAAGTTCAGCCTTTTCAAAATGATAATTGCCTTACGTCAGAGACTGAAAGCCGAGAAAACACAGAAAGCAATTTGAGATCTACTGTTGAAGAGTTATTCATCTAGATGAGCAACAGACGTAAAAGATGCTGTATGAATTTTCAGAAGTGAATAGTAGTTTTGGGATACTAACAGGTACTCTGTGCACTCAGTAGCGTTAAAACATCCAGGTTTTGAGTGTTTTTGAAGGTCATGATACTGTCTTAAAAGTACTAACAGATTTCGAAAATTCAGGCAATAAGCTGAGCCTGAAATTGAACTGAAATTAAGCTAGTTTTCTCTGTAATAAGACAAGGATTGATCTCCCTTTTAATTCATAAAGTCCATTAAAAAAAAAAAAAGAAACTCACAAAGTGATGCTGAAAAGAGAACACCATCAGCTATGCTTTTTAAGCCTATGGACCTCATTGACATGCAAGACGTACAGTCTGATAATAAATCTATCTGTAACTTTCAAAACATGCATGTTGAAAAAAAGCAGGAAAAGTGACTGAAGTCTTGAACATATATTAAAGATGTATTGTGGTTCATGTTCTATTCACATATGTCCTGTCCATTGCGAAAATCCAAATTTTGTTAGGAATAGGGAATAAATAGCTTCTTTGTCTGAAATATATTTTTAAAATATTTTAAAGGTAGAACTTGTTCTACAGGGAATTGAGAGAGAACTTCTTCAGCTTGTTGCTACATTTCCCGTCTCTTCTTTTTTTTCCGAACTTTTTTCATAAAACAATCTCTAGCATTTTGCATAGAACATTCTTTAGCATTTTTCATATGATGTGTTTTGTTATTGCATTTTTTTTGTCAGTAAGCTCTTGTGGATCCTGTTGTATTTTCATCCTTGGTTCCCTAGTGGTACAAAAACATGCCCAGTTTGACTCAGTGCACCTTCACAGGACTCGTGCATCAGTGCATATGCTGAGTGATATGTAAATTTAGCACAATGTGCTATTTAAAATAACCCCCTGTAGTACAAATAAAAAATAATTTATAATTTTTTGTCTTCTGAAGATGATACTTTTTGTCAGCATCACAAAAATGAAAAAAACCTTGAAAAACACAGGTATCATGTTAGGACTATTTGTTAAGGTAGAGGAAAAATGAAAGCAAATGCTGATTTGCATGTCCATGGTTTGTGGTGAAATGTTAACCTAAAACAACTTTGGCTGTGATTAATAATCAGAGGAAGAGTAGGTTACAGAAATCACTGCTTTATAGTGAAATATACAAGAATGTTGATGAAGCTTGACTATGCAAGTATGAATGGGGAGATAAAATGGGAAAAATGGGGGAGACTGGATTGCTCAATAAAGCATCAATTGACTGCTGCAGCAGAAGCAGAGCAGGGAGAAATGATTAAGAGGCATTAAAGAATAGATTAATAAGGCTGGGGACTAAAGGCTGAAATGAATTACATGAAATAGGAAGGCATCATTGAAGGAAGTGTTTCCAAATTTGACCTGTGGAAGATGGAATCGTAAGGAATAAGGACCCTACTCATGAAAATTAATTGTCACGTCACAATGATAATTTTCAAGGAAATATGCCAAAAATGGGGCAGAATACACTTTTACTGCATAACTTACCATTTTCTGCAGTTCATCAACATCTTTTTCTTTTCGCAAAGTGCCAGTTGTGTCACTAAGTTCCAAGAGGTACAGAGTTCCAAAATGAATCCATTCAATCACAAATTAATGTACTGAATCACACAGAAAGAATATTTACTCATCAAATGAAGCATTATTAATGTAAATAGTTTACAGGATGGGTAGAAGAGCTTACTGTAACACAGTTACTCCCATCTCAGTTCTTTGGACTGATCATGAAAACTTTATGCCTGTTCTGTTCACCTATTTCACTCTACCCTTGGTGAGAAAGGCATGTAGGTGTGTAGCGTTTCTCCCTTGCGTAGGTTCTCAGTTCTCGTACATCTGTAGGTCATGCCCACTTATAGATCAGTGTGTAACTTCATTTGTATTTTAAAGTGTGAACTAACATATTAAAAACTTCAAAATTATAACTTTATGGCTTGTAGTAATGAGTGGGATTTCGGAAAAGAAGTGTAGCAGCGCATCTATGAGCAGTTCATTAGACCTTTTTTGCAGAGAGGTCTTCCCTTGAGATTGGTGGGTACAAGAGAGAGAATTGCTACAGCCTGATAAAATTTGTCCACTTCTGTGCTGGTTACTGACATCTAATCAGTGTAGAAAAGGTACACGTTGGTTGCATTCTTTTTGTGAACATTTGTCACAAAACATTTCAAACAATCAGAAAGTCCAGATGAATTATTTGAGGTGCCTGAGTTTTATGAGAGTGAAAGAAGAATTGGCTGCCTTCTTCCCTTCTCCCTAACCATTCACACATGAGAAAATTCTGCCAGAATACTGCTGATGTGATCATTCTTGCTCTGTATGGAGAGCTGGAGATTAATTTCTTCTGGCCCTTATACCACAATCCTTGACTCATTTTCCTGTGCAGCTTTTTACCCAGACTGCTCTACAAATGCTTACATATTCAATCAGGCGCAGCAGTTTTTGTAGTCCTTTCATGATTCTATTATAATGTGCCATATATAATGGTGTGAAAAAAAGCACTCTTTTCCAGGGCTTTTGTTTCTAGGCAAAGCTGAAAGTGCTGCTATTGTTTTTACCCAGTCTTTGGAAGTACCATTCTGGTCTCAGTGAATTTAGGCATCTTTCTTTACTCAGCTTTTGCTGATTTTTAAAAATTGACTCTTAACATGCAAATAAATATGTATCATATACTTATTGGTGCAAAGAAGCTGTACTTTACTGCAGAGGATATTGTTCAGAGTTGCAAAGACTTAGTTGCCTTCTGTCAAGGTGGCAGCTGTATTGTCCCATGTTGCAAGAAAACTCTTTTTAAGGCATGAAGATGAACAAAATGTTAGTTACTGTTTTCTGTGAGGAGTCAAATGAAAACAGATTCCAGTGCTACCAAGTAAGTTTTTGAACAGGCTTCAGATTTCACCTTTCTGTACACTCCCTAAGTGTTGCTCTTGAATTTCTTCATTTTTTCCCTCAGAATTTTGAATGTTTGATTTCATTTTTTTATACATAATGGAAAAGCTAGCTAATAGCTGTGTATGTATATGTATTTTAAACCAAAGTAGAATCTTTATTTCTGATAATTTTACTTCTGAGTTGATAAATTCTTTGATCAAAAATTAGAATGAACATTCCTCTGTTCTCATTTTTCTACCTACACAGTTTTCAACCCATTTATTTTGATTGACAATAAATAAATAACTGGAATGTGTGTTACAAGGGAAAGAACATAGGTAAAGCAGTTAATTAAGGGCATTTCAGTCAACAGATATATCAAATAGAATAAGGAATATAAAGGATGCAAATGTGTCAATGAAAAGCTCATGTGCATAGTGGAGTCCATAAAAAATCAAGTTATAAAACACTGTGTGTATTCTGAATCCTGGATTTCCCTTCATGGAAGGCCTTTGATCTTATTGCTGAAATGAAGGAAAATGAGCTTTTTATGTTAAATAATTCCATGGCTTCATTTCTAATGGGTTTTGTACCATGGAAATGCTGGTTTTCTGTGATAGTTTGTCAAGTTATTTTGGTGATTTGGTCCATTCCCACCCTTTGGAGTGTCATGGGCAGAGTGTAAACACCTCATTTTACATTTTGAGCAGAAATGGTAGAAAGCTACTGACTTTTGAAAGTCATCATATGCAATGACAAGAAGAGATAGCAGGAGAGTGAAAAGGAACTTCATTATTACTGCTTATTCACTTTTCAGTTCCCAAAGCTGACATACCGAGAATACTCTCAGGTATTTGGTGGTCAGACCATTAACCTATGTGTGTGAGCCAGCACACCTTGCAGTTCTCATTTCCTAAACTGAAGAAAAGGAAAAGAAAAAAAAAAAGTCCTCAACCCCCTGGCTTCCCCCTCCCACTTCCTGAGATTGCAGTCAACTGAATGCTGGGGTCCTTGCCAGATTTGCATCAAGTAAGAAGGTAGTGAGAAGTATATGATTAGCATTTATGTCAAAAAGGCAGAACATTGAGATTGGTACCAATCAATTGCAAAGCCAGGAATGGCAGGATGAACAGAAAGAATTCCATGCAGGAACAAAATAATACCCATGGGTCTTAAAATCTAAGTTTTAGGGCACTGCCAGCTGGTGAAAGGCGGGTGCTTCTGTCCTGGTAGAGAGTAAATAATTGAATTTAGTAAAGACTCAGCCAATCGCAAAAGTTTTTTTTTGTCATGCATTTTGGGCTTCAAAACCAGAAGTTAACTTTGGTAAAAGAAACTTAGAAAGTGTCAGCTTTAGTTTTTTATTTAGTAACATCAAGCCACATCTCATATTTATTCTCCAGAATTGGAGAGACTTTCTGGTTCTGTTTGTGGCAGTATGTTTCTTCTATTACAGACACCAAAGAATAGCTATTTGAAATTATAGGCATATCCAAGGAGAAGAAGATAGTTTTAACTTTCAGAAAGGCTTAGGCCAGCTATTTTTTTCAGCAAATTCCATTTTATACTTTATGAATACATATGGTCAACAAGATTTTAAGTAGTCAGAAGATATATTTCTGAGACCATGACATGTACGTGTTGAATATCTACTAGATGAGTGCTACGGCTAAATAGTTTGCTGTACCCTAAACAATAATTAAGACAATTCTTTGGAATATGTCACCCTTTGTCCTGGGTACTTAACTCTCTTCTCTAGTCCTTGTATTAGTTTAATAACTGGACATTGGGAGGGTTCCTGAACAAGCTCCTTTTTGAATTTGTGATTCTAGATGTGATGAGTGTGGTGGGTTGACCGTGGCTGGATGCCAGGTGCCCACCAAAGCCGCTCTATCACTCCCCCTCCTCAGCTGGACAGGGGAGAGAAAATATAATGAAAGGCTCATGGGTCAAGGTAAGGACAGGGAGATCACTCAGCAATTACCATCACGGGCAAAACAGACTCAACTTGGGGAAAAATTAGTTTAATTTATTACTAGTCAAATCAGAGCAGGATAATGAGAAATAAAACCAAATCTTAAAACACGTTCCCCCCACCCCTCCCTTCTTCCCGGGCTTAACTTTGCTCCCGATTTTCTCTACCTCCTCCCCCCCCGAGCGGCGCAGGGGGATGAGGAAGCGAGGTTTGGGTCAGTTCGTCACACGTTGTCTCTGCCGCTCCTTCCTCCGCAGGGGGAGGACTCCTCACACTCTTCCCCTGCTCCAGCGTGGGGTCCCTCCCACGGGAGACAGTCCTTCACGAACTTCTTCAACGTGAGTCCTTCCCACGGGCTACAGTTCTTCGTGAACTGCTCCAGCGTGGGTCCCATCCACGGGGTGCAGTCCCTCAGGAACAGACTGCTCCAGCGTGGGTCCCCCGTGGGCTCACAAGTCCTGCCAGCAAACCTGCTCCAGCGTGGGCTCCTCTCTCCATGGGTCCACAGGTCCTGCCAGGAGCCTGCTCCAGTGCGGGCTTCCCACGGGGTCACAGCCTCCTTTGGGCATCCCCCTGCTCTGGTGTGGGGTCCTCCACGGGCTGCAGGTGGATATCTGCTCCACTGTGGACCTCCATGGGCTGCAGGGGGACAGCCTGCCTCACCATGGTCTTCACCACGGGCTGCAGGGGAATCTCTGCTCTGGTGCCTGGAGCACCTCCTCCCCCTCCTTCTTCACTGACCTTGGTGTCTGCCGAGTTGTTCCTCTCACATCTTCTCACTCCTCTCTCTGGCTGCAACTGCAACTCCCCTATAACTTCTTTTCCCTTTCTTACATATGTTACCCCAGAGGCGCTACCACTGTTGCTGATGGGCTCGGCCTTGGCCAGCGGCGGGTCCGTCTTGGAACCCGCTGGCATTAACTTTATCGGACACAGGGGAAGCTTCTAGCAGCTTCTCACAGAAGCCACCCCTGTAGCCCCCCCCCACTACCAAAACCTTGCCATGCAAACCCAATACAATGAGTTAGATTAAAGTGTCCCCCAATTAAAGAGTGGTATCACTACAGTCTAAAGCAGTGTAAACTGTTCAGTATATCCAAAATTCAGAAATCTCAAGTAGCCTGCTTCCTGATTCATAACAATGACACTGTAGCTGTGATTTGTGCAGGAGGAAATTGCTTGCATGCTTTTTATAACTGTTTACATTCAAGGATATGGGTCTAATGTGTATTTCATATGTAAATTATAAATGACACAAGGGATATATGCCAACTCAGTGTCAGTGATTTTCTGTATCAAATAACAATTGTAATTATGAGATCCCAAGATACACCACCACTTGGTAGTAATGCTCGGCTAGACTCATTTTCATAGTGAACAATCTAGACAGATATTTTCCATACGTGATTTAGTACCAAGATGGTCATGTTGATAGACAGGCTGTTTCTGTCTGCTTACTGTTTGGGTCAGAACCAGGCCTCTCAGGCATAAGTAACAGGAGAACAGATTGCTTTCTGCTCTTCTATAACCAGTATAATTAAAGTCTATTTCTTTAAATGACAGATAGCATTTGGATTGGGGGGAGGAGGGGAAGGTTCAGTAATATCTCCAGTGTACAACTGGTGAAATCCTGGTTAATAAAATCTTTAAATATTAATTGCTACTAGTATTCTCAATGATACCATTGTTTCCAGAGTAAGTTAGATTTACAGAAATAATAATAGTAATAACAACAACCACTACTTTGCTTCATAATTCACTTAGATTTTTAAGTAGTTATAGAAATGGTTTGTTTTACCCATTTTGATGTAGACTTCCATATTACAACCTGTGATACACCTATTTCTGCAGCATTATAAACATTGGTCAGCTTGTACAACTTCTTTGTAACATTATCCATTGCCAAGCATTTCACAGTGCTTCTGGATTATTTTGGCGCTTTTCTGTCTGTACAGACAAATTAAAGATATTATTTTTCTTTATTTCCCATTTTTTTAAGCCAAATTTTCCCCAAATTAAGTCCAATTATTAGTTTCTTTCCTAAATTCATGCTGTAACCAATTTTCATATGAACTTGAGAGTGCATATGTACCTTAATTTTGCTTTTCTCTTTTAGCTAAAATTCCAGTTCTTCAAAACTATTTTTAAATTGCTTTTTACTGTACTCTTTCTAATTCGTGTGTTGTACCCTTCAACTATTTGAGCTGAAGCCTTACCTTTCCTTCTCATGTCTTAAATATGAGATTCCTTTTTAGTACATTGCAGAACGACATTTACCTTTTCTGGAGTGGTATCATATTGTTCATATTTAATTTGTGGAGGCCCAGTATCACTTCCAGGTTATTTTCTGCATTATTGTTTCTTCACAATTTTTCTTTATTTCACGTTTGATGTCTCCTTGCTACGTGTTGTGTTTTGAACTTCTGCATTTACTTCACCTTTACTGATTTTAGAATATTTGCACAAAGAGTAAAAGTCATGTTGAAAATCAACCCGCTGAGGGTGATCCCAGCACAATGGTGCCCACCCCAACCAGGGCACGGTCCCACAGCATCGAAACATGGCCAAGTGCTCATAACAGGGTCCATTGACAACCCCAGACAAGGCAAAGTGGTAAATCAGGTCCAGGGTCCGTGCAGGGAGTCCAGTCTGGAGCCAGCAAGGGATGAGGCTGAAGACGTGGCTGCAGCCTAAGTCCAAGGGATCCCTCCAGGAGGCAGGGGCCAGACACAACTGCAGCATAGCCTAGGCGAGGTGCCAGTGCCCAGACTGGAGCTTGTCTGGAACTCCTGGGCTGTGGGCAGAGGGTGTGAGTGGAGGCCCCACGTGAGGTTGCTCAAGGCCATTAAGGCTGGTTGGTGCCCTCAGGGTCGTGACGGTGCTGGCTGTGCATCCTGAGCTGGGGTGATCTGTGAGGCTTGTAAGCGTATTCTCTCTTCTGTCTTCAGAGTCTGCTACTGAAAATATTGAAGAGCTTAGCATCCAGGGCAGACAATTACAGAACCCTACAAACCTTCCCAGTTTTACAAGTACTTTTAACTACTCTTTTCCCCCTCCATCTACTATTTTTATCTGGAGCATATTTCTCAACTTTTTCTCTAAAATTCTGCACAGCTACTTGAAGTGTATGCGGTATATGAAGGATAAAAACTGTGTAATATGGGGTGCCTTATAGTGGCATATTTCCCTTAGTTGGTATTCATGTCTCTTATAGTGCCATGCTTTCTATAGAAGGCAGGGTTAAAGTGGATTTATATAATTGAATTTGTTATTCTGTATTTCGGAGGCTAAACTTCAATAGATATCTTTCATCTTGATATCCTATATTGACAGAAAATGGCTGAAGAAGCAGAGTGAAAAGGCTTCTAGTCACTTATAGCTAAGACAAAAACAGAATAGTCATTTGTGAATACAATCAGAGGCTCCTTTGTGTCTTGTCTATAGAATGACTTTTTTCTGCTTGGCTTTTTTTCACAAGACTTTGAAATCAGTCTTATGGAAGAACGTCAGTGGATTATTTACAGATCCTCTAATCTGCTACATAGAAACCTATTTTCGGATCTATTAAAAAGCAATCTGATAAGCCTCCCTCTCTAACAAAAACTTTAGTTTCCTATACCTTCCTCTAACTGCCATGAAAGACTTTCACTCTTATTAGAACCAGGAAACCAGTTGCCACTTGTATTGATTACAGATGGAAAACTCTTTTCTACGTGACAGCAAGGTAGGAGGAAATTTATATAGGGACATCTCCAAATGGTTTCATTGGCTGGTTCCTGGGGAAAATTTGAATTGTATTCTTCAGTTGGCCAGATATTTTTCCCTCATGCTGAAGAGTTATATTTATTCTTCTGGCATAATTGTTTACCCTATTAAGAGAAAGTGTGGGAACATACATTTTCTGCAACTGAATGGGATGGAAATTACTGCTTCTTGTAAAAGCTTGACACTTAAAATTATACTGAAGATACTGGTGTTCTTTGCTTCTCTTAGCACTCAGTAATCCACATATTTCACTTGTCGCATCAGGACATGGCTACTATCTGCTCACAATTAGACTTGGGTTTCCATGTATTTATGATAAGAACAGCCATACTGGATGAAATGACTTTCCTCTAGCACAGTATCCTCTCTGATAGTTGCCAGAAGCTGGTGTTAAGAAGCATGATCCTTCTGTGATATACTTTTCTAGATTCCAGTTATTTATGGTTTTGGGACTACTGAGCCAAACTCAGAGGTTTCATCTGAGTTGTCATGTTTGGTGTCCACATACGGAATTAATCTAACTCATTTTTTAATGCACTTCAAAAAAAGGTGTATTTTTCTGTACACTTGAAGTGTATAGAAAAAGTAATTTTTCATTCTTTTAAGTTTGCTTTCTGATAATTTCTGATAATAAGAAAGGTGTTCTTTCCTTCTTATATTGTGAGAAATAATGAATATTCATTCTGTAAGCTGTTCATGATTTTATAGACATGTATTCCCTTCATCTTAGTAATCTCTTTCCAAACTGAAAAGTCTTTTTTTTAGTCTCTTTTCATTTGTATCTTTGCTTATTCTACTCACTCTGCGACTTCTTTTATTTTAGAGAGGGTAACCAGATATACAAATTGTGCAAAATGTTGCTACACAATGGATTTTTATGACAGAATTACATTTTCTGTATAATTTTCAGTTCTTTTCCTAATAATTCCAGTATTCCTATTGCCTTTTTAACTGCCTCAGAGCTTTCAAATGATTTTTAGGGGGAATGGAGCAGCTTTAACAGCTTCTTTCTTGAGTGATAATAGCTAATTTTAGACTCATCACTGTCTACCTATAGTCAGCACTGGTTTTCCCCAGGCATTAAGTTTGTACTTCTAGATGTAGAAATTAATTTGACTTTTTGATCATCCGTTTGGTTCAGTATATGCGATATTTCCAGATGTTGCTGACTTAAAGAAATGCAGTAGAATCATGAAGCATGATTTTTCTTTGCAAAAAAAGTACCAATCTTTTCCAATATATCAAACTCATGTTTTCATTTCTATTAGATCGCTCTGTACAGAAAAAGGCTACTAATCTGTAGATCTCAGAAGCTTCCTTACAGCCTTTTAAGGAGATTGATGTAACTTTTATAATTTTATTCCTCTTTTACCGAGGTTGATTTAAGCAATTAATAACTCAGTAATTTTATATTTCAGTTCATCTAGAACTCTTGACTCATGTGTAGTCACTTTTCAACAGATGAGATTTTGCTAAAATCTTTTCCTTCTGACATTTCGATTTGAAACTAGTCTTGAAAATCATTCCTAATACAGAATGGCAACACCTCTTTCATAGTGAACAGCTGTGAAATACTTTCTTTGCAATCTCTGTTGTGTTTCTCTTTCCTGAATGCTACACAGAATCATAGAAGCATTAGTTGGTCGTCTGCTCCAGCTCAAAGCAGGATTGTTGTCAGTGCTAGATCCAGTCAGTCATGATTTTGTCTGGATGAGTCTTGATACCTCTGGGGACGGAGATTCCACATCCCCTCTGGGCAACCTGTTACTGATGCTGCACTTCTCTCTTAGTGAAAAGTTCTGATGTCCAATCTGAATCTGCTAATCATACCACTTTAGTTATTTATTGCCCTCACTGATTCTCTGGTAGTTTTCCTTTGTTTCTGACATTTGAAAGATGGGGGTTTTTTTTTCCTTCATGCCTTAAGCATGTTGCTCGTTAAAAGCTGATTTTTGTATTGCCTTATTCTGGTTTTAAACTTTGGTGGTGGTTATCCTCTCTTATTTAACTTCCTTATTTTGACCTGATTTCCACTTTTTGAAGACGACTTTTTGTATGTAATGCTTTCCTTCATGTGGTAGCTTGTGGAGTAACTTTAAAGTCTTTTTCAGTATGAGTTTTATGTTTGTTGAGTGCTAATGAGGTATCTTTATATAATAGTTGCTATTGTGTAATCTGAGTATGCTATGATCACGAACACAAAATGTTTCTTTTACAGTTATGTAGTAAACTAGGTATTTTTCTTCATTTAGGATTAAACTCAGAGTTGCTTTTCACATGTGAGTTCTCTGATGAATGGCTGTGACGCATGACTGGCTCTCTTATAATAAACTAAATATCTAGATCAAATCCAGTCTAAAAGGGAATAACTTGAAAATCCTTGTTGCTGTGTTTTCTGCTGTTGTGGTCTCTTAACTCTTACCTTTTTGTACTTGCTGTTGTCTTGCCTTTTGTTTATAAAATATTGTATTCTTGCCTTTTTAATATCTTAATCTTCTAATGTGAAAATTTAATATCTTAATCTAATGTGAAAAATGTGGCTGATACATCAGTAATAGATCTCTATCATGAAAACATATTGAAGAGGTTTTATTGGACTACAGAATCCTTTTATGAGGAAAGGGGTAGAGAAGCCACATGCTTCTCTAACTTTCATTCAGTGTTTTCTGCACTGAGAATTTACTATTAGATGTTGAAATACTCTATTTTATCTTGTATTAATAAAGCTTAGAGCTTGATTGGAGGGTGTGATAATAACATTTATTTTAAGTGGAACTTCCAAGTAGCTTTGTCTCTAATGCCACAGGACTCTCCTGTTGTCTCAGCTTTGCTTGAGTCGTGGGTTTAAGTTGAAAAAGACAACTGTTAAGAGAAATTTTTGTTCTGGTAGCTGATTAAAAGCAAAGTACATTGAACTACAGCTGTTGATGTTGTAGATGAATAACTAGTTTTGAATCACTGTACTTTTTTGTATTTGTAAATATTTGCACTGAAAAAAATACACTGACCCAAAGAAAATGACTTATAACACAGTTTAATTGTTTACTGCCATCTCTGCATTCCCCAGAACACTTGAGTTAGAAAAGTTAGTTTCTGTTCCTTGATTATGAATCCTAAACCTTTTGCCAATTCACATCTGCATCTCTGTGTTGCTTTGACTCCCTGTTCTCATCTATGTTGTGTATTGACTGATGTCTTCCATTCGTTTCTCCATCCCTGTGCCGTTGCCCTTTCCCTGTGGTCAGTTTTCCCACCATATTGGTAAGTGATGAATATAGAGATCGGGTTTTTTCTGGCTTTCAGAGGTTTGAAATTGAGATAGCATTCCAGGAGCCCTTTAATCTTGCGCAAGATGTGAGACAAATACTCGCAGATCACGGCCCAGGCATAACAAAGGATGCCTCAGCTCCTTCCAAATAGCAGTGCTACCCGTTTAGGGAGTAGGAGAGGACCTTTATATCCCACCACTGAAGTGGAACGCTTGGATCCTAGCTGAACCAAGAAAAGATGGAGAGGGTTTCAGATACTGAGCTGTTGGGTCACATCCTTCTGTAAAGGAAGAGAAAATTTATCTTGGATGAGTAATCAGAAAGGAAATCTTTCAACTTTGCTTCATTCTTATTTAACTTTTTCACTAAAATAAATAAGCATATAGTCTGAACACAAAAATGCAAAACTTGACCTTTGAAAATGATACAGTGTTTTGCAGTAACTGCAATTCAAAAAAGTACTGTTTGTTTTAATAGAAGTCACCATTTATACAATGCAATTTTAAAATTATTCTTTGCAGTTTTCTCTATCCAGATGGTAAATAATGCCACGTTGTTTACTCAATTCTTTTTTCCTTCTGTTTTGAAAGAACAGGACTTTTGAACTCTATTTAAAAATTGAATAGTTACACTCTGTTTAATATGTCTCTTTTTTCCTCTTTCTCAACAAATTAAAAAAGTATGTGTTACACAGGCTTATTTTTTTCTGTTCCATTTAAAGTTTTCTCCTCTCCGGCTCATACTCCCATTCTTGTTGCTAATGAATGTATCATCTAAAAATAGATATGTTCATCATTCTATAATATTTTGTATCTTTCTAGATTGGAGGCCAGTGTAATTGTAAGAGACATGTGTCTGGCAGACAATGCAATCAGTGCCAGGAAGGATTCTACAATCTACAACAGTCAGACCCTGATGGCTGCAGTCCCTGTAACTGTAATACCTCTGGGACAGTCGATGGAGATATTACCTGTCACCAAAATTCAGGCCAGTGCAAGTGCAAAGCAAATGTTATTGGTATGTGTAATGCAAGAGTTTGGAGCCATTTTTCTTGTTTTCTCCGGAAATAAAACACACTTGATTTCTAAATGAAAAGTGTAGTAAACTTCTTTGCTGAAGGCAGATTATAAAAATGAATGAAATTAACAGTTGAAAAATTATTAATTTAATAATTCTATCAAACTACAGCTTGAAGCTTAGTTTAATCAACCCTTTAGAAGTTTCTTTATGGCATAGCTACATTAGCTTACATAGCTCCATACTAATAAGTCACAGAAATAATGTAATTTGCTTACTGCATAGATGTTTCTTTTAGGAAATTAACACTTTTTCAAAATGTTTTATACTTAATGAGTTCTAAGCAAATCGTTTCCATGCTAGTTTTCTTAATAGACCAAAATAAATGGATTTTTTTCTCAAAATATTCTGTGCTACAGGGTCCTTTGTGATAAATCTATCCATTTTTTTCTATTATATTTCTTTGAACTGTTCCTATGAAATGCAAAATAAGTCAACATAATTCCACAGATCATGTACATAGCTAGGGTTAGTTATCAAGGGCCACATAATTTTAATTTTGTAATTCAATGCCAAGCTGATTATAATAAACTGCTGCCTTCTGTGTTATTTATCATTTTTTTTACAAGACGTGCTTTTTTGTTTGTTACTCCCACAGGTATTTTTCAGAAATTAGATTTGATTATAGCAATTTATTACTTCCAGCATATTTGAGGGGAGCCACAGCCACATAAGGACAAAATTTATCAAGTGCCCAAAATACACAGTATATATAATACACTTTGAAATGTTGATGTATGGGAATATTATGCAAGGAGAATTTCCTGATAAAGTGAGCCTTGCATAGTAACTGTACATGTCTCAGACTATACATATGTCTCAAAAAAAAAAAAAAAGAGATCCTTTTCTGCTTTGTTATTAACACAATTAGTAATCTATTTTTTCTTTAGCTAACGATGGTTGTGGGTAGTATTAACAATGTTCAAGTATATGTTAATTTGTAACTCACTGACTTGTGAATATTGACTTATTTGTAATATTGTGAGTCTTTGTTTCTTCTTTCTTCTAATATCCAAAACCAAATACAAAATAACAACAAATAATGAAAATAACTCTAAACAGACATAAGCCTGAGCAGTTTCTGTCCTCTTTCCTGTGGAATGCCAAGTACCTATGTTTTCCATATGATAAAAAATGTGCTAAGAGCAAAAAAATAACCTCTATGCATCTTAAACCCACTCTCTACATTTGATAAAAAGGACTTCAGAACATTCTTAATTATATATTCTTATATATATATGAGTGGGAGTTTGGTATACAAGAAATGCACAGTCTGGTTCTCATGTATTTGATTGTCTACATATTATTTTAAATGTTTTCTCCCTTTGATGAAAACAATAAGAATTATTTTTATTTCCACTGAAATAGTAATACAAAAAATGTGTAAATCTATGCTTTCTGCAAATTTATCTGTAACTATGGTGGGGAGCTGTAGTTATGCAAGTGTTTGTTCGCAGGATAAAGACTTAATTCTTTCCAGACTGGATTCTCTTTTTTGTTTTCCAAACCAATTGTAAATAAGCTTCTGTATATTGGAATGTGTGCAGCAAACTTTAACAAAGAGCTTTCCTCTTTGGATTTCTAAATTGGTTTTTAGAGCAATCTGTCTATTGCCATTTTATCTACTTAAACAAACACGATAACAGAAAAATGCAACTATGGACTGCAGTGTTATGAAACGTGAACTGTTAGAGTTAACACAACTGTTAAATCTTACTAATGATTCTATCACCAGTAAAATACATTAGCACCAATAATTTTATTAAAGTAGGTCATTCATCTAGAATAAAAAGGTAGAAGAATGTGAATTAAATGCCAAGCATGCTAACTCCCCTGTACTTGTTAACATTGAATGTGATGCCCTGTAGGCCTTCCTCAGTATCGTTAGGAATAGATTACCTGTCAGGAATATGTATGGCATATTCAAATAAGCACTGCGCATATTTTTAAAACTGATATGATATGAATCCATGTAGACCAATTTTAATAGTTCAAAATGAGTCATAATTCTTGTTAACAATACAGTTATTTTTAAAATTTGCAGCAATAGTGGTCCTTTTTTATTTTCCTTATTGAAATTAAATGATATGCCTTAGGTGAGTCATTCATCACTGTTAAAGGAACTTGCCTTCTGTTGGAGTTTTTGAGTTTTTATCCATATGTATAATGCATTTCCTACCATTTTTAGTTTTATTTTTCTACATGTAAGTTGCTAGATGTATTTTTGTATGGTTTTGTATTTTTTAAAATGATGACTATTTTGCTAGAACATTGTATTTATATTTTGCTGTATGCAACAATTAAGTGATGGCTTCATAGTGAAGGATTTTCGTATTGCAAGGGAAAATACATAACTGTGAATTTGCATTTTTCATATAATAATCTAGTTTGCTTTCTTGTAATGTACATTTTGTAAACTAAAATACAAATGCCATCCCTTGGGGCAGGGATAAAGCAAGTGATGACTTTGAAAACAAAGCTAATAAAACTACAGGATGAAGCATGAAGAAAACAGTTTAGATTTTAATGTACTGCAGGAGTTAACTAATACATACATTTAGATAAAAATATTTCATTTTGGATTGTGGAAAACATTTTCTGCTTTCAGTAAGGGCTAACAATAAACACTAACATAAATGTAATCAATGTTAAAACTGAAGTACAGTGTTAAGTAAATCATTCATCGTAATTAATCTAACTTGTGTTGTCCTAGAGTATATTTAATGTTTTTAATACAGTATATAAATCTGTTATCAGAACAGATTGAGAGCCCAGTGCAATTCCCTGTATATTGCATTTCTGTGGTATAGGGTGAAGAGTTCACGTAAGCATTGATTGTGCAACAGGTGCTGTTCTGGGGGACAAAGAGATTAATTCTGGTTTGTCTTAGAAATGTTACAAAGAATCTCTTGCAGAAGTATCTTAAATTGTATTGAGAAGCCAGCAGAAACGCATCGCTTCTGAAACAAATTGGAAAAGTAAACAGATTTTTGGAATGTCACTGTTATTCAATTGATTTGTGCAGCCCTGACATTCCTGTTAATTATGCTGGTGAAGAATATTAGTCCTTTCCCTTCTCTTTTTTTTCAAGTGTAGTATACTTATCCTTTTTTAAAATTGAAATTAATAGCTTTTCAGCTTTTTTTTATTAATACTTTTTCTCTTTCCAGGTCTTAAGTGTGATAGTTGCAATTTTGGATTTAAAGCACTCAGATATTCTAATGAAGATGGATGTGAGCCTTGTTGGTGCAACAGCCACGGCTCAGTGAACCAATTCTGCAACCCTCTCTCCGGGCAGTGCAATTGTAAAGAACGAGTGAAAGGGCTTCACTGTGACACCTGCACGGACAACTTTTATGGACTGGATGTAACTGGTTGTAAGGCTTGTGAATGTAACGTTGCAGGGTCATTTTCCGGAACTGTGTGCGATGCGAAGACAGGGCAATGTGCATGTAAACCAAATATTGGAGGGAGACAATGCGACGAATGCCTAGATGGCTACCACAAAGTACAGGAAAATCATTCCTTTGTTTGTCTGCCATGTAACTGTGATAAGGCAGGCACAGTAAATGGCTCTCTGCTTTGTGACAAATCAACAGGACAGTGTCCTTGCAAAGCTGGTGTAACTGGCCTTCAGTGCAGTCAGTGCATGCTTCATATGTACAACCTCAGCACGAGCAACCTCCTCGGCTGCCAGCGTTGTGACTGTGATGCTCTGGGCACATTGGCAGGAACAGTTTGTGACCACATTTCTGGACAGTGTGTCTGTTTGCCTCAGCGTCAGGGGAGAAGGTGTAATGAGTGTAAACCAGGTAAGGAAATTGGAAGACAATCTGTTTGATGTAGTAAGTTTTGCTTTGTTGGATGTCATCATAGTTCCTACAGTTTTTAATATGTGTTTAGACAGCTTCACGTCTGACATGTCTCTGACTTATGTTATTAATTATTTTTCCATTTCTTCCTAACTGTGTGAGCAAGAAGGAAGTATTACCGTCCTGATCGTCATCAACTATTTATTCTATTGCCAGAGGTTGTATAATTTATGTTATTACTGCAGTTTCAACATGTCCAAAGTAAGGTTATGCCTAGTTCTTCTAGATATTGAAAAAACATACAAATCGTCATGGCCCATTCACTGAATAAGAGGTAAACTAGCGTAGTTTGATGAACAGCAGCTATCCTGGTAATGAAAAATGTGGATTTGGAAGGCAGACCGCAAGCTGTTCAGGAAGGGCACTTCATGCATAAAGCTGAGCATGGCAGGGGGCACAGAGATGGTTGCTTAAACTTTGATGAGGCTGGCAAACATGCCACTTAAAAGACATTCACCTGCCTTGCTGTGTTGAGGATATGCTGGCTTTCACAAGGACTGCTTACAGTTCGGCCCTACAAGTATGTGATACTGCAGTTGCTATGTATCGATTCAAGATTTTGTACCATATTACTGTAAACAGAGTTTAAATGTTCATTATAAGTGGGAAGCTCTGTAGTTATATTTTAATGTTTTTGTTTTAAAAAGTAGGTGGGTAAAATGAAAATATAGGTAATATTAATCTACCCTTAGTAATAATATTAAACAGATAGATTTAGTTCAAGTTAAATACATATGCAATTTATTAAAATAGCAGGTCACATTAAAAGGTACATTATAGCTCCATTGGTTTTAATATGCCATTCAATAATTTGAACAGAGGTTAAAAAAGCTGCTTAACCTCCATTAAGTATTTTTAAAAATACTTTCATTTAAATTATTTTAGGTACATATACTAATAAATAAGGCGGCGTTCTGTTTTGCTTAGTTCCTCCTCCAGTGCTATTTGACCTGCTAACCCTCTACAGCAGCCACTTAATCAGAGATCGGCAGAGGAGTGATGTCAAGGCTTCCCGAGTCAGTGACCGCCCTTGTCCTTGAAAAAGAAAGGCCAGGGTTTATGCAGAACTAAATGGTTTAAAAAGGTTTAATTGATAGTATGAACAGACTGGTTTGTAGAAAAGCTTACATGGCACTCAAAGGAATACTTCCACAATAGTTCCTGTTAAAAAAAAAAAAAAAATTAAAAAAAAAAAAATCTTGCTGTAAGAATTATTTTTAAATTTTCTGAGTATTAAGTATAAGCATGTATGTGCTGAACACTGAGCTCTCTTCTGCAGGTGAAAGTGTAAATCCTCGTCATTGTAAAAGCATTGTATTGCTCTTAGTGTAGCACAGCATACTATGGTATTTTCGCTGACATTTTAGTGTTGATCCTAGCGTGAGGTCATTTAGACATTTAATATAGCTAACTTTATATAAATATTCTTTGTTAGTACATTCCAAAGGAGAGTTTTCTATAAAACAGAGGTGAGTATAACCTGCTAGTAATACTGGTATTAAGCTGTAGAAGTATGGAAGAGTTTAACTGGTTTCAAGTACTCTAAACATGTCCTATGGCTTTGCCTTGGGGCAAAGGTAGGAAAACATACTCCAACTATATATGTAGCCAACACAGCCTAATTAAAAGCACACAATTAATTAGTTAAAACTGGCAGCCCGAAAAGCATACTGAGGATTTCTTAGGCTGTTGGGACATTTCAACTCTGTGGTCTGAGTTTCCTTAGTGGAATACAGGTAATACGTCTTTTTTTTATTATTATTATTCTGTGTAATTATAAGTCTGTTATAGTTAGTGGTACTTAAAATAACGTCCCATTGTAGCATATGTTCTGTGTGTTTTGATAAAATTTGAGAGGTTTCCAAAAGTTACTGAAGTCTTAATGCAGGAAGAGTTGCCAATGGAGAAAAAATCAAACTGGATGTAACTTTGGAAAATAATTTTATCATGAGGTTTTTTGTTTTTTTTTTTTAAAACTCTTTCCAGAGCATTCAGCCATGCGTTTCATATATTAGGCTGTATCCATGACCTGCTGTCTTCCAGTTTGTTCTCACACAAGTAACATTTTTGGTAGATTTCTGTACATCTAAATTTTTTTTTAAACTAATGGTGTATGCAAAGAGAGGAGCACTTGATTCTAACATGAAACCAAATGAAAGAGCAGTATGTTGTCACTGTTGTTATCTGTGCATTTTAAAGCACTGACTGTGGTTAAGAAATGAACATTACCGCCATAGTTGGTAAGCATGTAAAAGTGCTAAGGAATTGTTCGAGTGTTCCTTTTCCATGAGCTATATACAGTGGGAGAAATAATAAGAGGATGATTAAAAAAGGAAGCTGAATACTTTGCTATGACTTTCATTCTTCCTTTTGAAGAGTATGTTTGATTGACAAACGTGATCAGTTATGGTTGAATTGGGAAAAAATCTGAAAAAGAATAAGCATAGTTATATACGTAGATCTTGTAGAGATTTGCAGTGGCTGTCTTAAAATTGGAAATTGGCTCTATTATACAACGGCGGATCCTTCATAAAGCAACTTTTATGAGCCCTTCTAACCTTGCTGTGAATTAAGCTTGCATTAAGTTGTTTCTTACGCTTTCCTGCCAAATTCTAGGTGGTGGAAGTAAATAATAATAATGGTTATGACAAACAGTATGAATTTGTAATCCAGTGTCTCTTCTCTTTTTGTCTACATTTAATCATGTTAATCTACTTATAAATTAGTTGGGGCAAGGACTTTCTCCCATTTTCCTATCCCTCACTTTTAAAAAAAATTTAGTTTTACTTGCTACTTCTGGAAAAAAACCCAAACCATTGTGGTAGTATCCAGAAACTTAGTTAAACTTTTAAAGCATTTCTAAAAGATTATCATCAAAAAATATCATACCAAATCCTTCGCTGCTCTACAGTGGTTTAGGCGGTATGGCATTAGAAGAGCCAGGATGTTTAACATGAAGGTATAGATTCTTTATAATTATGACTTTCGCTGCCATGACAAAAACAATATATGCTGTAGTGATCAATCCTGCTCAGCAAAAATGATTTTATTTTCTAGAGATGTGCTTATTTACCCACTATAGTCTTTTCTTAGACGTTAGTTTCATGCAAAATTTCAGATGGACAAGGATCTGTTTTAGCCTGAGTGCTTATCATTTACTGCAACTATAAACTGGGTCCTGAAGAAGTGCTTTGACCTTCTGCAAGAGTCCAGGCTTAAACTTGTTTCCTATCTTCCTGTTACGTTCTCTGAGTGGAGTCGTTCATTGTGCTCAAGAGTGACATTGCCGGGAAATGGTCTCCTCTATTTATGCACAGGATGGGCACTGTACTGCGCAGACGACTGCAGTATGAGATAATACATGCTGCCTCACTAATAACTTCAAGCTATTCAGTCTCTGTGGTGGCTCAGTTCGGGGCCTCTCTGGAATAAAGTGCCAACAGCATGGGTTTTTATGATGCGAATGTATGTTAACTGGAAACTGATATCACTTCACTGTCCACTTGAGATTTATCTCACTGAGGACCAGAGGCTAAACTTGAACAAAGATTTGAGCAGTAAAATTCTAATGTTTTCGATTTGTTTAGTTCCTCTGCTATTTGGATATGAGCTCACAGCGCAACACTGCTGCAAAGACAGAGAATACCACCCTAGGGGTGTATATATAAAGCTATCTCTTGTACAACAAAATAAATAATAAGGCCTTGGGCGATATGACATGTTACAATACAGTTTTGGGCTCTTTATTATAAAATAGGACATCAGGAAGTTATTGGACAGCAAAAAAGATTCGATAACTGAGAACATGACTAAGAAGAAACTGATTGAACTTTATCTGGAGAGAGAGAGAGAAAGTGTCTGAGAAGTCTGTGCAAATACTGCGTATCTGAGTAACGGCTGAAATTCTTCTACTGAAGTTGTGCAATAATAATTAATAGCAATCAGCTGACAGAGACAGAAACTCCTATCAATGGCCCTATCTTAGGATTAACGTTCAAAGACAGGTACTTGCAGTTGACTAGTGCCAGTTAATGCTGTGTCACCATCATCATTTGCAGAACTCTCATATGTTGCCACGTTTTTAATCAACTGTACCACTCAAAAAAAAAAAAAAAAAAAAGAGCAGAGCAATTTGTGTGAAAAACCCAGTTAAATGTCCATTAATAATCAGGTAAAAGTAGAAAATAATTTTGGAAAATTATGTCATTATATTTCTTACTGGTATGCCATTGAATTGTCTTCTATCAGATATATACAAAACGAACTAGTAAGAATGGAAGAAGTCCATACATAGCAAAATAGATTATGCAAGTGGTACAGCATCATTAAAAAAATGTGTGTAAAAGCTCTTTTGTTTGGAATTTCAGGCAAGGCTGTGAATAATGGGTAAATTCTTCAATGACCAGATTAGAGGTGTATAAACTCTATCTAACTGTATTTATCAGTAATGTGTTAGAGACTTGCATAGATAAAGATTGCTCGTGAGGGCAATAGGATGAAAGATAGTATAGCAGAAGCATACCAAATATACTGTGGGGAAGGTGAAGTGAATGCTCCAGTTCATAATTGGAAATAATACAGGAACAAAAGATAGGATTCAGAATGAAAGCTTTTTAATAGCAGATAAGTGACTTTTTTCACCAGTTTATTAGTTTCTGTAAAAGTATTTGTGTAGGATACAGGCTCTATGTTCAGGGGGAGTAAAATATAGATTTTACGTAGACCTGGGAATGCTCATCAAATGTCATTTTTCCTAAGAAACATCATCATGTTTCAAGGATTAAGCCAACCACTGGTTGAGAAAGATTAAGAGACTTTCTTAAGAAAATATGTGCATTTCTTGTGTTTTGCAGCTGGCCATTGTCAGAGATGAGATCCCAGACTAGAATGGACAAATGTCTGTTCTCGTATGTTATTTTTTATGTTTCTACTGCTTGTGGTGCATTCATTAGTACCTCTCATGTCCTTGAGTCTTTACGTTCCCCACAGACACGTTAATGTAGTCCCCCTATTTTGCATTTGCTCTAAAATAAAGTCTGAAGAGAGAGAATAAAAAATTGGAGTTGGCAACTGGAGGATGAGTAATAGCTTCACAAAGGGCCAATGAGAAGATTTAGCAGCTCAGCTCTGCAGGAGGACTATATTGCTTTATTGGAGTTGATGTGTGTGTTACCTAAGCTTTGGTCCTGTTGTTTCATCCCTGATTATACACAAGTTAATAATAATCTCACTGTGTTCGCTTTTTGCATATTGTCTATTCTCCAAATCCCTTTCTTTTCCAGGTTTTTATTTTTCTCCATCCAGTGTCACTGGCTGTCTGCCATGCCTGTGCCACATAGCTGGTTCAGTGAATCAGATCTGTGATAAACTAACTGGCCAATGTACTTGCCAAGATGCCTCTGTAACAGGACAGACATGTGAACGTTGCAAAGAACTTTATTTTGGATTTGACTCTGTCACAGGGAGGTGAGTGTTTCTTTTTTACAGGTCACTTATAACCTCCTCGTTACTTTTTTCTCATAGTAGCTCATTTGAAGATTTAGTGACATGAAAAGATGCGCTCTAGTTACATTAATCCTTGTCTGAATTCATGTGTGCACTCTGATTTACGTGCGGTACGTTATGCAATCCTCTGTGCTCCCATAAGCTGAAGGAAATAGAAGTTTTGCCACAGATATAAGCGGAAACAACATGAAAGCTGTATAATGCTAATGCTATCTAATGTTATAGCTATTTGGTAATTATTTCTCTACACATTCTCTGCATCTTCAGGAAGATGTGTTGGTTTCTGAGGTGTTAATCATTGACTATTAAAATGCACATAATGTGCCATTCTTATAACCAGTGAATGCTTTTAGAGATCTCAGGAAGATATTTCAATGGGAAAAAAAAAGTAAAAGATATCCCTGTCTTTCCAAATTTCTTTTAGCAGCAGCAGTAGAAATACTCACAGCACCCTTCCTCTTAAAAATCAGTTTTTCTGGAGCAGTGTATTCTTTTTCAGCATTTAGTTATGTGCCACAGGGTAAATTGTTTATCTAATGTAGCCTGGGGCCTCTAGGTACACTGAAATTATATGGATATATTCCCTGGAATGTAAGGGGAAAAACATATCTATAGGTAGTGCATTGTTATTCCAACTATTGCTCTATCTTTCTTTTCCAGGATCATCTTTCTTGCTTAATCCCCACAATCTCAATTTGCTTTTAAATATTGTCCAGAAAGATTGCACAGCTCTAACGCTATCATATTTTCATGCAGGCTGATGGTGTTAAATTGTTTTGTTATATTTAGTATTTTTGCCTTTAAAAAAAAAAAACAAACCCACAGGCAGAAGCAAAATCTGTACAACGTTCCCCTCCCTGTGCTCCTTTCCCTCAGCCAGTGTGGCGTAGACATGCTTTTAGGCAGTGATTACCACTGTCGTCTTGCATATATTTGACATTATTCTGCAGATTTTTCACTTTAACTTTTATGTTACTGTCACTCATTAGGAGATTTTAAAAATTATTTTTTACTGTTGCGGGTCACAGAGGCATCTGCTAATGGCCATAAAGTAATCCGTAGGAATAAGGACTTCCTATTTTCACTTCCTGTCATTTCTAATGGTAAGGAATGAAATCTATGTAATATTAAAGTTCCCTTTTAAATATATTTTCCTTATTATTAATGATCCTTTTTTTTTTTTTTTTTTAGTTACTTGGAATAGATTCCCCCCCCTAGTTTTAGCAGGTGATGGAGGGGTTTGTGTCTGTGTTAAGCATAGCTTTCCTGAACTAGATATTGGCCTTCAATTAGCTGCATTTTGAGCTGCCGTCTGAAATTCAAAATGTGGAAATATCTAGAATTATCTAGATCCAGATCTTGTTGTAAAGATAGAAAGTTTTTACAGTTCTGGAATTTGAATCAGAGTTGGCTTTAATGCCTTAATACTACTTAATCCTCGTGACAGTATTGAAGACTGCTCTGGTAGTACATTAACATGATTAACTTGTGTTGCATATGCTTGGCTTCCTTTTGGTTATCATCTACTTGGGCAATGTACCTCTGTTCCTCAGGCAGAAACGTTTATCCACTGAAAATGATAATCCAAGTCTTTATTTGTTAATCTATTTTAATCCATTTCTTTAACTGTTAATATCTTCTTAAAAAGAGTAATATGCTTTTTCTTTATCTATAAAGTTGCAAAGTAATTTAAACCATCCTTGCTCCAAGTGTCTTTTAAGGACTCTGTGGTTACAGAACGAAAAGGATATGAGCTATCTGTAGCGGCAAAGACATATCTGTCTTGGCACAATAGCAGAAAAGAAGCAAAAGTTGTGACACACAGAGACTGTGAGGCTTTAAAATTCTCCCACTCCGAGGCATGTATATGTGAGCTGATTTATCTTATGATGTTTTTGAGATAAAACAGGAACTCCGTATTTTTTAATGCATTTCAGTTTATGATGCAGGAAAACTTCCTCAGCAATTAAAGAATTAGAAATACTGGGTGTTTGCAGTGGTCTGAACAGATCTGTAATGGTTGTGGGCATTGGTACACATTTGAAATGCTTTACCTCTGTATTGTTTACTATAATGAACTGGTCAATGAACATCACAAATTGTTTATCTATATATATATATCTTGACAGATTACTGTTTATGAAATCCATTTAGCAAGTGAGGTTTTCCCATAAGGATGAAAAATGAAGATTTTAAACAGATTGCTGGAGAGGCTCTAACTGCACCTAGAGAGTCAATGTAATAAAGGTTTCTCTATATTAATATTACAAAAACCATTTATCCTCACAAAATCAATATTGCAATTCATCTTGGCCTGACATGTCTCTTTCCATGTTTTAAAAGTCTGTTTTCCTTGATTATATATAATTCTGTTTTAATAAAACTCAAATATATTTGACTCAGAGTATCTTGAAGAAGTAGCATTTAACAAGAATGCTAAAAATACTTCTCACATGATTAAAAGTTTCAAAGAATTAGTTTTTTTAAAAATCCTTAATTGACTGAATCCTTAATCCTGACTGAAAAGCATGAACTATGCATAACAACAAAGCCAGTTCTAGTGTTTTGCAGTTTAAGAAAATTATGCATGTGATTACACAAATACAATGTGTAGTCCTGTGGAACAGAATATGATGACATGTATGCTGTTGTTTGCAGGATCTGGAGCCTAATTCAGTATAGGTGGAGGTAGGGAGCCTACGCTTTTCCTAGAAGAAAATGCAACAAGCAGAAAGAAGCAGCCCCACCCTGCCAGGCACTGAAAACTATTGCTGTGACTGTACGTGTATGTGAGTTTGATTGTCTCATGTGTGAATGATAATGAAAACTGGAATACTCAGAGGACCCTTATTCATAAGAGGTGCCGTGATATACAGGAGCAGTAAGAGAAGCTTGTCGTTTACTGTTTATCTATTGAGACACTTTTGTTAACACCCCCCACCCCCCAACTAAATATGTACTAAATATCATCATGTAATGAACTTATGAAATAATAAAGTACTGTCCTATTGAGCAAATAATTCTGTCTTTGTTTTTTCTCTAAACTGTTTTTTTCAGTCATGACATTCAAATTGTCTAAACAAAACCTCTGTTTGAAGGGGGATTTGGATGCACTGTCTACAGATGAAAAGACTTAATACAGTTTGAAAAAATTGCCCTTTTCTCTTGACTATAAAAGAAACCAAACTACAGTGTAGTGGTTTCCAAGAGAGAATGTATTTTATTTATTCCCAAAAGGATATTAGTCCATAAAACAAATTTGCAGCTTATTTTGCAGCTTTAGCTTTTATCAGCCTTTTTAAGGGTGTTGAATGATTACCCAGGAGATCACACAGCACGAGCTGCTGTGGAGTAAAGGAACTCCAATAGAGAGAGCTCTGTGATGGGCAGAAAATGTATGTGAAGAGTTTTCTTAAACTTGTTTAAAGATCTGTCACATTTAATGTCTATTTCAGTGATTATTGACCTGAATTTTAGTGTCCTAATGTGAAAACAGTTTCCACCCTCCCCTCGTCTCTCCCTTGCCTTAAAAAGCCGATACCTAAAACATAACTGAACTCACTTTTATTTCTGCCTTCATATAGATAGAAAGAGATAGAGCAAGGTGATGGTGATGACTGGGAAAATGGCAAAGTAACTTGTGTAAAGGCACCACCACCTATTTCCTTGGATCTGGTGAAAGTGGCCAAGGAAAGATCAGCCAAATATAAATCAACAACTCTTGTCTAGTCTTAGGGTTAGCAGAGCAAAGGGGACATGGCATGACTGTCTCTCCCTTGGACTTCTCCAAGCTCTTTTTGCTGTTTCATCATCTTGGGACCTGGCATCTGGAGCAATTTATGATTCCCTCAAGGCTGATGTTGCTTATGCCTGAGAATCGGACTTTGCCAGCTCAGGGCAAGAGGAGTGAAGCGTAGATTTCCCAGTATATTTTAGCTGCACTGTAGAGTCCCACATTTCTCCCAGTCCGTGTTTTTTCAAAACTCTTTTAGTCTGCAGCAATTAAAATATAGTGAAATTAGAATCTAAAGTACAAAGTTTTATTTGTCATTGTTGACTTTCTGTTATGACTAATAATGGCAGTCTGTATTGCAATGGATACCATAACAATATTTGCAGTAAGGAAAAAATTGCTTTGCTTAACTTCTGAGATGTTCTGAGTCTTTGAATATTTGCATAATCTAACATTGGTATCCCTGCTATAAATAAGTGCCAGTGGGGAAATAGTATATCAAGCGAAAAACAAGTTGATCGCAAGAGGTTTCACATGCAAAAGCCAAAGCATAAATTAATCCTGAAAGTACTCTACTGATGCCAGAGAGATTTACAGAATTGAAATGTGGCATTTCTGTGATATCAATGCTTTTAATTTTTTTGTTCTTTTTAATTAAAAAATAATTTAATTTACACATTTAATTAAATATTCTTTTTGGTTATTTTCAATTTTGTCCATCAGGCTGCAAAGAAAATGTGCTTTCTGTTATAATATTCATATTTCTGCTATTTTGTTTCCTTTCACTGTTTTAATCTGAGGGCTTTTTTCTCCCAATTTTTGTCTACATTCATTCTCCTTTATTCACAGTGTGTTATTTTTTTTTCAACTTCGAGTTGCCTTTGTGGACAAGAAATTATTAATTAATTTCTTTTTCAACAACAGCCTAGTTTCCTCTAAGTTAGAAAGTTGCATATTTTGTGCGCAAACCTATGAAACCGGTTACATATGTATCACTGAACTCTACAGCTCTGCAAGAAAGGTTGTGTGAGTAAGTGTTGCAGGACTGAGTGCATAATGTGGTTATTACCAAACAGTATTATCCAGTTTGTGTATGGATCAATACATATAAAAGCTCTTTAATTCTAAGCAGTTTTTATCTAAATTACAATATTATTCTGGCATTGAGATGTTAATGTTTGTTTTTATAATGGGCACCTTTTTTGTAAGTTACTTTCTTTTTATCAGGCTAATAGATTTTCCACTGCGTCTCAGGCTACTGAACTGTTTATGATTTTTTTAATTATGTTACCCAAGAATCTTTTAAACAAAACCCTACTGTGCTTAACTGAAATGTTAATGTGTTTTGATCACTTCCTTGATTTGTTTTTGTTTGTAGATGTCAGCACTGTAATTGTCATCCTGCAGGAGCCATTAGTGGGACTTGTCATCTTGTTACTGGACAGTGTGTTTGTAAACAATTTGTAACTGGCTTGAAATGTGACAACTGTGTTCCCAATGCTAGTAATTTGGATGTCCACAACCTATTTGGCTGCAGTAAAAGTAAGTGGATTTTAGGTCTTAAAAGCATGTCTTTCAAATTAATGTTTTTTTATTGATTTAGTGAGTATTAAATTAGGTCAGCAGTACTAAAACTAGGTTTGACTTTTTTTTCCCCTCATATTTCTGGTCCCTGAAGTTTGGGTGATTTTCACTGTGAGTATCTTAGGAGCGTTGTCTAGAGTGATGCACAGAATGCCTCGTTTCATACACACAGCTTATGCTTGCAGTCTAACCCAGGGGAGAAGTAACGGCCCACCGTTCCCTTGCACTTCCCGCCATGTTCTTTCTAGTGACCAACGCAGAGTTCACCTTTTAGTCACATGAATGCAATAGTATTTGTACAACTTGCAGCTGAGCCCCCTTTCCTGCCATTGACAGGAGGCAGGAGACCTGCCTTCAGAGGGTCTGAAGAACAGAAGGTCTGTTGAAGACCTGCTCCTGGTGATTGATTCAAAGTCCGCTCCTCAGGGCAGTGTAGCTTTGCCTTTCTCCTCCTGGGGCTTTTTTTCAGTCAGTTTGGGAAAATATGCGATGTGGTGTAACAGAGCATCATAAACTGGCATGTGTGAGGCGGGGCTAACACTACGTTGAGGATCAGATCATGAATTGTAATGAAACACGTTGCAATGGAACATCTGCACTTCTGCCCTTGCAGTGAGTCTGGATGTGAAGAGATGGCACAATTTCAGCCTTTGTGTTGTAGTTAGTCAAAATTAAATGTTCAGATTTGCTCACCAGTGCACAGTCTCTAAGCCGGCAGGGATTTTAAAGGGGAGGAAAAACATGTGTAATAAGAAAATTAAATTTTGAAGCGGTCTTCAGGTCAATGTTCAGAAATGGGCTTTGAGTACATCATACCATACAATGCCAAACTGTGTGGGAAGGACCTCAGCCAATTCTGAAAAAGTTGTGTTACATTTTTGTGACACACCTTACTGCTGTACACAGTTAACAGCCCACTCTTGGAAGTCATGTAACCAGTGAATGAGGTACTCTGCAGATGCTAATTGGTTATTTCTGTCAGCGGGCCTAATTAATAATGGCCATACTGGTCCTACTGTGAGAGTTAGCTCAGGTAGCCACGTGTAATGCAACGACAGGGTTAGACATTCCCAAGCAATCTCTGGAGTATGTTTTTTGCATCTTCCGTCAAGAAAATATTTATTTGTGTATTCTGCATAGGTATTTATATGATATTCATCATTGTGATATGTGCACACTATAGATTTGCAAGCAGAGATGTACATGCACAAAGAGTTCGTTTACAAGGACAGACAGCTCTCACTTTGATTCCAGTTTGTATTTCAGTGTAAATCAGTTTAAATTTCAAATAATATGCATTGCAGAATGCACAGTGCTATAAATGGGATAGAATGAAGAGACTGATTTGTTTCCAAAGATGACTTTTTTTTCTCAAAGTTTGGAATTGTTTAGATACAGTTTTGTTTTGTTTTTCCCCATGCTCTTCTGTAGAAGGCATAGTATCTATTCATTGTGCAGATAGTTGATTGGTTTGTTGTTTCTTTAAAAAATGTAGGATATTTCAACTGAATGTATAATAATAATAATGCATGGCACTTTTATGATGCTGTTCATCTTCAAAGTGCTTTACAAACATAAACCAACCTACTTATTTATGTTGGGATATACATTGGATAAAGGTCAATGGCAATTCAACTATAAAATTGATTAATAATAATATGACATAGATAAATAATATCATAGATTTTAGTTAGAAAAAAATACATCAGGCAGTATTCTAAATGACAAGCGGAGTCCTCTTCTGGACATAAATGATATAGCAATTGCGCTCTTTTGGTTATTCATACCAAAATATTTTAACTTGTTGCACAGATATGGAGCTTTGCCTAGCTTGATATTTGTGGTTACTTTCATTGCAGAACAGTATTTTGTTGGCACATACCATTACTGGTTATAAGTCTGCCAAGGGAAGCAAACGTAAGTTGCCGTCACTGTCCAACTAACATTCTTTAAGGAAAAGACCTATTTTAAATTTTTCTGCCCAACAATATCTTAGATGCTCCATAAAAAGTCTGAAATACAGTACTTTGCTTACACACCTAAAATGCAAAACAGCAAACGTGGGAGCAATATGCAGTAGTGTGAGACTGAGAATGGAGAATGAAGGTTATGCCGGTAAATTTCTATGATTGCTTGGGTCTTGCAAGCGTGTATTACAGGGAGACAAACTTTCAAAAATGCCAAAGGGATTTAGAAGCACTTATTTCCTTTGATTCTCAAACTTAACTCCTGTAGACACTTTAGCATACATTCACTTTCTAACTCAGCTGGACTCAAAAACTCTAGATTGGCAGCAAAACAACCTATGCTTTCTAATGGGGGATGATGATGATGTGTTCTGTTCAATCCAATGAATTCTAGAAATATTTTCTGCTATTTCTTGGCTTAGAGACTGCAGTAGGAGTAGGGCTTTTCATTATCTTACTCTAAATAAAGAGCTTCAACTCACGGTTTAGATTTGTATTAAAAACCCATATGTGATGTGACCCACCGATGTTGGCGTAAGTCTCTACATCTATCACTTGTGTGGCTTGAGGTCCTCATGTCATTTTCTGTCTGCAGCTTCACTCTTTGCTTCTTGTCTCCTGTTAGCTTGGCTGAAAGGATTTTGATAACTAACTTTTGGTGAACTGTGTGTATTAAGCAAATATCCATGTAATGAAGATGATGATAGTTTATAAACAGAAGGAGAAAAAAATTAATGAAAAGCCACATGTTTCTAATGTTGGTATTTTCCTATAATGCTTAATGTAAGGGAGAAAAACTTATTGGGTGGTTCTGGATCCAGCTTCTGGTAGCTTACTCCGTATGCTGATTTCTGTGCTGCCCTCGGCTATTCTCATTCCTGGAACAAAATGTTTTCCTCTAGATCTACACTGCCCTGGTTTTCCCTCCTTTGGTAAAGAGGGTAGGGAAGCGACACAGCCTGCCTTTGAGTCAAGCTATAACAATTACTAGCTGCCAAAACAGACCAGTCTTGTTCTGTGCTAATGCACGGTGTACTAAGGGTCAGAGTAGTATAACAGGCTGGCTGGAGATCTCATAGCAGGATATGGACTCATGCTCTGACTTGAATAATAACATAAATACAGAATCATAGAATCATTTAGGTTGGAAAAGACCTTTAAGATCGTCGAGTCCAACCGTAAAACCGTATGTTTATGTGCACATGTGTGTATATATGTATATGTGTTTATCTATGCATATAAAGTTTAACTTCTGAGTAATAGCCATTATCTTAGAAAGGACCATGATTGTACAGCTGGATTACAAAAGAGACGTGGGAGGGACTTTGCTCTTTCTGAAAATGTGAGACTTTTTGCTTGTGAACTTCAGGTTTGTTCTTGTCTTTATTGATACTGGTGAAATTAAGTAGCACATTTTCCAAAGTTAATGGAGGTGATAGCAGAGTAGTATTTTGGTAAATAAGAATCTTAAGCTGATTTCTTAAAATGTTAAACACCTCGCTCTCATTGATTTAAATTTCATTGGAAACAAATGGAAGTGAATTGCCTAAACAACCTTCAAAATTTGCCCTTTTATTTTTTTTGTCATTTGATTAAGTAGGCTTATTGTAACACTTCAGTAAAATTTGTAGTTAGTTGGACTTTCCAATTCTATTCTATTAGAGGAAGTTATGCCTGGCCTATGCTAAAATGGAATGAATCCTCTGAAAAAATAAATTATAATTGAAGTATAGACTTCAATAATGTGACCAGATAAACATGTTCCTGTTTTATAGAGGTCTTGAAATACATTAAAAAAAAGAAAAAAAAAAGTGTTTGGAAAACTGTGATGTACTTGCTTTAATTCGGGGGGGAGGAAGGGGCATTACATTTATTTGTCGTTTGTTTAAATGTATAAATTTGTTTCATGCACTTGGATAAAAAGCTTTGTTGGAGAGCATTTGGATGGATCAGTTTAGTCTGTTAATGTCTTGCCTGGGAGACTGTATATTTACTTGACAGTTTTTCTTTGAAGAAAACTTAGCAGTTTCTTTGCATTTTTATTTAAATTTGTGTGATTATTGATTACCTTCATTTTTACATCTTCTGGTTTTGTGTATGTTTTAGCTCCATTCCAGCAACCTCCTCCTACAGGAGTAGTTCTCAATTCCTCTGTTATCAGTCTTTCGTGGAGTTCCCCTGACTCTCCAAATTCTAACAGGCTTACTTACCAGCTGTATAGGGATGAGGCTGAAATTTACACAACCAAAGACTACCACCCTTATAGTAAGTATTTATAGTAAGATGACATCAAAGATTTTGTGTGTGTGTGTATACATATCTATATATATGTGCAATTTTTCCTAATTATTTCTCATTTTGAATATGTTATTCTGTTTTCCTTTAGTGAGTTACTGTTCTGTGTTATTAATTTTGCTTGAAAGAGATGAATGCCCCAGTCTAAAATCTGACAAACTGATTTGCCCAAAATGACTGATAATTTTTTACTTTTTAATCTGAAAAACTTTAACATTGACTCACCAAAAGCATTCCCTGCAAATATACACAGGCTCCAAAATCTAAAAGAGGCAAAGTCCCAGATAAAGAATTAGGGTGAATGGAAGAGACCATAATGTGCTTAAACTCCTTTTTTCATCCTCCCAGTTTTAAACTGTTAACAGATTAGGAAAGCTTTTTGTAGCCTCTAACTTTTAGCACCTTCTGTCAAGCTATCAGTGTAGCTCCTCATTTCGCCTTTAGCAGCACCACTTCTCTCATGTTGAGGCTTGCAAAGGGATCCTCAGAAGGCAATCCTCAAGGATTCAACACTCTGTCCTAGCTGGAAAGGCCATTTTGCGCTACTATTGATCCTCTTATCAACGAAAAAGAGATGGATTTGGATACTGGTTTTATGTATATATGGCACACAAATGTTTTTTTTAGGAAGATAGATGTGGTTTAATGCCATTAAGGTTTAATTTCTGTTCTAGCAGCTTCTTTAGTTTGTCGCATTTTCATACCAATGCAGCATTAATATTTTGCAGAAGTTGAGTCTTTCTAATTATTGACATGTACCCTAGAGGAAAAAAAAAGACAATTATTCAGTGGAAGCACAGATCCTTTAGAATGCACCTAACATTTTCATGTTCTGGGTCATGCCGTTGTGCTACAGTTGATTACTCTGTGGCTTATGCTGTGAATTTGGACACTCTGCAGTACATACCATGAGGAAAGGTATGCGACCCCATGTAAGCATGGGATTAAGTGATAGAGAGGAGAGAAAGAAACATTACAAAAAAGTTAGAGAGCTAGTAGAAAATATTTCAATTCCTTAATTAGGTTTAAAAGCCTAACTTTAGTAAAAATATGAATTGATTTCAAAAGAAAAGCTTTGTTGTCATAAATTTGTGCTTAGTAATGTACTTGAAACTGAGTGCATTGTTGAGGATGTTATTTCAAGACTGTACCTACATTGTAGAGTGAAAAATTCTGAATGTATTGGATAATGAGACATTAGCATGTTTCTATTTAACAAAACGTTATTATGTAACAACATAGATTTGGTTTCAAAAAACATTTTTGACATTTCCTGGCAATCCCCCTAATTAATGATGTGAAATCGTCTGCTGGTGTTTGAATATCAAGAAGACGTTGTTAATGATGTCAGAACTTTTGATAATGTTACTTTTTTCTCAGTATAGTGTGGAATTTGTAATGCTTATGAAATGACCAGGGAGTGCAACTGGATGAACTTTATCATAAGACTAAATGAGAGTTTTATAGAAACACTGAACTTCCCAAGGAAAATTAAGAATAATCTTCTAAATCAGCCTGGTGATCTGGCTGATAGTATTGCAGAATGCCCAATTAAAACAATGTTTTCCTAACTGTTCTGGGAAATCAGAGACTCAGGAGAAATCAATACTTGTCTTGAGGATAAAATGAAATACTTGCTTTAAAATGTGAAAAAAAAACCCCACCCCAAAAGTTACTTACAATTCTAACTCCAAATCACATTGGTTCTAATTATTTATAAATGTAGCTAAATATGTGGTGGAATTGCTCACCTGAGGAATGTAGAACCTTCTACCTTTTGGCTTTATCCAATTTTATCTAGCCTATATTCCTATTGAAATAAAGTTACTACCTGGTGATCAGGTGTTCATCACATCAGTGTGGTGGTGATCTGACTCTTCCAATCCCTGTACTTGAAAAGGGGAAAGTAATGTCCTTGCTGTCGACATTAGACCTGGGGCCCTAGAGTCTGGGTTGGCCCTAGAGTCCGGATCTGTTCCAGAGGCTGGGTTTCGGGGGTTAGTTGGTTGTGGAGCTAGGGTGGTATTCGTGCAGTTGTTTGTGTTTGGTAGGGAGGCGGGTCTAGATCGGGTGCTAGATAACTTCATGGTTCTAGATCACGTTCTTGATCACTTCATGGTTCTAGATCACGTTCTTGATTGCTTCATGGTTCTAGAGTAAGTTCTAGAGCACTAAGTTCTAGAGTAAGTTCTAGAGCACTTTAAGGTTCTAGAGCAAGTTCCAGATCACGTTCTAGCTCACTTTGTGGTTCTAGATCACGTTCTAGCTCACTTTGTGGTTCTAGATCGGGTTCTAGCTCACTTTGTGGTTCTAGATCGGGTTCTAGCTCGCTGTGTGGTTCTAGATTGGGTTCTAGTTCGCCTGGTGGTTCCAGGTTATGTTCTAACTCACCCGTTGTTTCTACATCATGTTTCTAAGTAGGTGGTTCCACATGTTTGTAGGTGGCTTGATGATTTCGTATCACGGACTAGTCTGCTCGTTGGTTCCAGATCACGGACTAGATCGTGTGCTAGATCGCTTTCTGGTTCTAGATCATGTTCTAGCTCACTTGATGGTTCTAGATCAAGTTCTAGAGCACTTTAAGGTTCTAGAGCTCACTCTGTGGTTCCAGATCGCGTTCTAGCTCGCTCGATGGTTCTAGCTCGCGTTCTAGCTCGCTTGATGGTTCCAGATCACTTCAAGGTTCTAGCTCGGGTTCCAGGTCAGCATATGGTTCTAGAGCGCAGTTGGGTTCTGAGGCAGGGAGGTCCTAGAACCGAGTTCAGGAGGTACTTGTCATCTCGCAAGGATTTGTGGTAGTTGCTGCTGCTGATAGCAGTCTTGCTGGGTTTTTTTTCTTTCTTATTTTCTTTTTTTTTTTTTAATTGCGTGCTTTTTTTCTCTGTGGCTCTTTCGAGTCGAAGGCCCATAGGATGGGGATCCTATCATCCCATAAAGTGCAGCTCTTCCAAGTTTCTAGCCTCTGTGGCCATTCTTTTCTCTGGAGACAAAACCAGAAACGGGACACATGGCAAGCTCCTACTTGCCGGTGTCCTTCACAGCAACTGGTTGTCACACTCCTGCTCTGAGGATTCTTGTCAGCCTGCCCAAAAGTCTTGTCTAACAAACACTTGTCGAAAGACTTTAAGTATGCAAATTAAAGTTATTTTTCATGTGTTAGACTGATGCAATTTTCTTCTCACCTGTTTGTTTTAGGTGTTCAGACCTTCACCGATACCATGTTATCTCCATATACCTTCTATTCCTACTACGTCCAAGCGAGCAACGTTCATGGTTTTACAAGAAGTGCCTCAGTGACATACAGAACAAAATCTGGGACGCCTACAGGAAGCTTGCTTTTAAATCCCATCTTTCCTGTTAGTCACCACTCTGTTCTACTTTACTGGACAAGCGCCTCCAATGACTCTGGGCCCATAGAGAAATACATTTTGACATGTACTGGCTTGGTTGATCTTCAGCCTTGTGGTCAGTACGAAGGCTTAAGAACTTCAGCAATTATTTGGAATCTCATTCCATTTACAAAGTATGTTTTTTCTGTGCAAGCTTGTACTAGTGGAGGCTGCTTAAAGAGCCAGCCAGTAACAGTAATTACTGCGCAAGCTCCTCCAGAAGGGCTACACCCACCGATGATAGAAACCATCAGCTCTACAGAACTGGCTGTGGAATGGTCACCACCTGAGAAACCAAATGGTAGGACATTGTATTTACTTTTATAAGTTACAGATTTTGCAAAGAAAAAGCAGCATTTTGTCAAATCTGGTTAGAACATCCTTATCCATGCGACATAAACTGAGAATGAAGTAAGGCATTGTCTTAATTTGCCTGTCTGCCACTAAATGTATCCTCAGAGTCTGTGTTTTATTCTTTTGGACTCCAGAACTCCAGCTGAATGTGTTGAGTCCAAGATTTAGCCCTTAGTGGCATCTGCTGCAGCAAAAATCACATTTATAATTAAACATTTACAGTAGAATTAGTTTTTTCCTAATTTGCCAGATCGCCTAGTTCAGACAGATGTGGCGATATGGCCTGATAAAGAATAAATAAGCAGATAACAGTTATGGAAAAAAAAAATCCAAGAATTAACAGAGAAGTCTGTTTTTAAAACCATCCGTCATGTGTAGTAACTAATTCTATTACCAGTATAACTTTGTTAGGGATCAGGCGATTGCCAAGAGTTGCTTGTCTAACTTGCGTAATAATATTTTAGGTTTTTGAAACTGAGAACGCAGCTGTTGTAGGATACTTTTGTGATGCCACAGATTTTACTGGTAAACGCTTTATTTTTTAATATAGGTGCAATGGAGTTTTGCAAACTTGCACTTACATGCACAAGTATTTGTGCACGCGAAAGCAAGCATTTTGATCTGTTCACAAAATGGGCATCGGTGTATGGGGAGCTCAGCTTTCTCTTCAAACATCTCATTTGCCAGCTATTACCAGATTAGACAGGAAGAATGCCCGCACAAGAATGCCTGTATGTATTTAGAGGGGCAGTTCCTACAATGCAGGTCATGATACTTGTTGTTAGCACTTGTCCCTCAACCTGTAGCATAGACTCTTCATAGTTTACTCCATAGCCGTTACATGCATGTAATGGCCAGCACAGGCAGATTTAAGCAATACTCTCATATTTCTTTTGATGTCTGGTCAGATTTCCTGGTCTTTCCAAAGACAAAGAGAGAAGCTGTTTCTCCCAAGCGACCTCTCCAGTTCTGTGCATGAATACAGCCCCAAATATATACTTTTATATGGTAATTATCTCCTGGCTTTGCTATGTCTCTCATCTTTTCCATTTAGGAAATTTCCAGTCAGCTTTCTTACAGTCTATTCTTACAGTTAAACTACTTCCACAATCCAGCCTAGACCATGTATCACTTCGTACCACAATACTGAAGTTTTTTTTTTTTTTTCCAAAGTGGTGAGACCTTCCTGCATACGTAATAGGTTTACATTGATGGAAAACTGACACACGCACACATCTCATATCCAGTAGTATGTTCTAAAAGGTTAGCATTGAACTGTCACTCAAAAATTCCCTACCCATTGTGGGGGAAAAAAAAAAAAATTAAAAATCCCTTTGAAAATCAAAGGCCTGAAGTAATTTCCAGTAATATTTGATCAGAATTTTAGGATATCATTTTCCAGTGAGGGTAGTAAAACTCATACTGTAATCCAGCCATTTGTTTTCAAATCCCAAAATTGCATGGAGGGGAAAATAAAGTGTAATGCAAGAAATGCCAAAGTGAGCATTTGGATGAAAATAGCAGAAATGAAGAAAACTTCTAATGCTATATTTTCAATGATGTTGATTGATTGATTCTTAGCTCATTAAATATATTGGCATTGGTGTTTTACTAGAACTCCGGAAATCATTTAAATGCACCGATTTTTCTGGCTTGCTTTTTTCTCTAGGCATAATTATAAGATATGAGCTTTACATGAGAAAAAAATTAAAACCAGCTGGGAACTTTCTTCCTCCCGAAATTCGTATTTTCCAAAGCAGTGGATGGCTCAGTCCTCAACCAGTTATGGAGTCTCCTAACGAAAATGCCCTGGCTCCACCGCAGACCAGTACCACAGTCAGTGATCTGGAGCCATTCACAGAGTATGAATTTTATGTGCTTGCAGTAAACATGGCAGGTAGCATATCTTCAGACTGGATATCAGGACAAACAGGAGAGGCTGGTAAGTATTGGTTTGAATTTGTTTGATACAAATGAGAGGAAAAACTAAATTAGAATGCATTCTTAATTTTTTTTTTCTCCCAATAAAATGTGTCTAGTGATGATTCAAATAGGGACAAATTATCTTTTTTTAGCTAATGAAAGATAGGTTGGATTATCTCAGCACTTAGCATGTTAAGCAAAAACATTTTCTTCACCATAAAATCATACTGTTGAAGAAAATCATCCCTGTCAACTAAACCAAAATTTCAAAACTACAAGACTGCAAAATCTACCAAGCAGTGTTTGAATTCTCCACTGTTTTCCCAGTTGTTATTTATATGTTCTTTAAAGGGAGAAAACATGAAAAAAGATTGGTTTTGCCACAAATGTATCAACAGTTGGTGTGAATCAGGAATGTTGTCCAAGAAGGTGTGTATATTCAGAAAGGAGGTTCTAATGAGTTTTCCTGAACTGAGGCTTTGATTGTTTAGAAAGCAATTTTTTCTAAGAACTTGAGAGGGTTACCTTTTCAGGAATATAGTGCTTGAAACTTTTTATGTGCTTTTATGGAGGCCAAGTGTCATAATATGGACCATTTTTTCCAGAAGTTTAACCAGTTCACAACGGCTCTTATTACGACCCTTCTGTTCAGATTTTCAAAAGGGCTTGCCACTTGACATATTATTTGAAATAACAACTATTGATTTCAGTGCTTTCATTAGAAATCTAAGGTTTTTAGGCTGATTGAGCCTATGTTTTGCAATTAAACATCTCCGTTATATCACTGATGCTTTTGTTTGCTGTTAGCTTGAAAATCATGTCCTCAGTCATTTGCTCCTGCAAAACAGCAGGTTAAACTAATTCCCCTTTCAAAATGAGTCTTTGTGCTTATCTGTTCTTAAATACTATATGTTATAAAAGTGTTAAATTGTATTTGGGAAGAGGTCCATTAGTGTGGTGGTTTGTACGCAGCAGAAGTGCTATGAGTTGGTATCCTATTATTACAGAGTAATCAGGTGGGGATTTAACTGCAGTGCAAACAATCCTTTTACAGATTTACTATGGAAGACAGGGGAACTGTTTTGTAAGAAGTGAGAGACATGTTAATTTCAAACTGGCCTAGCAAACAAGATTGCTTTTAAGGTGCTGAAGTATTGAACACTTTTTGCTTTTATCAGTTTTTTCCCAGGTTGCATGAAGTTCTTCTTCAAGACTTTTTCATTTGTATGTACTTTCCTACCAGCTACGGGGGTTAGGACTTTAGTGTCGATTAGTATTTCTTTGAAGACATAGGCAGAGTTTTATTCTGCATTCATGGCCAGAGTAGAAAACAGGAGAATGATGGGTGAGGTACTTTTTATGTACTGTCAAAATAATATGAAAATTCCAGTTAGACTTGAAAATAAGGTTAAAAAAGAAAAAGACAAGACTGTCTGAAATGGTGTTTTACAAATACGAGACAGCTTGCATTACACACATTGCTCACTTATTTTATGAACGTTATCATATTGATTTTATTTCAGCCCCAGTGTTCATGCCATCTCCATCAGTATTCCCTCTTTCACCTTATTCCCTCAACGTGTCATGGGAAAAACCTGAAGATAATTTAGCAAGAGGAGAAGTGATGGGATACAGCATCAGTTTGATGACTGAACAAAGGTTCTTGCCACCATTTTCCCAGGTATTATTGTTAGTTACATTAAGTTTTTCCTAACTGGTAATAGTAAAATTGATAAAGTCTGATGTCCTCCTTGACGTTGTGATGAATTGTTTCCCTGATTTGCTGTATATCCTCTGATATAAGTTTTTCACCTATCAGTTAATCTTGAGTGCTCTGTAATATTATACACTACTTTTAGGTTTTAGGTTGTATTCCTGAGCTGACTTGTTTTCAGTAGTGAGTGAGATTCAAAATTAGGAGGGATGAGATTGAGCAACAACATCTAAATTACCTTGATCTTTGCATGTTCTGATTCTGTATTATTGCTATATTTGCTGTTATACTTAAAGCCATGTTGTTTTGTAGGAATCTACATTTTCATTAAGAAGGTACGTGTCTGGCTTCCTGGATAATGGACAAATCTTTGAAGTGGGGAAACCTAAAATAGCAGAAAACCAACTTTATAAAGTCTAAATATGTGATTTTAAAATACTGTTATAATTTCTGAGTGACTGGATTTGGCAAACAAATACCATGGCAGTAGTAGTAGTAAGCTAAAAGCTTAGGAATGAGCAAAGAAACACGATAGGTAATCAGAATGTGGGAGTGGATCTGGTGCTCTGATATTGTATTTCTCATTTGAGAGCTGATTTTGTCTTTCAGTGGTACCACAGATGGGCCTCAGTTTATTTGTCTATGAAGTGGGGATACTATTGCTCCTGGGGCTGTTGTAACAATACATAAATGTAAATTACTTGCAAGATTTTTCATCTAAAAAACCATCTGATAAAGAAGTTATCTAAAATACAACAGTTTATTCAGTTCCACTCTCTCTGATAGCTTAAAGAAATGTTAAAGTAATGCAGATTCAAATGCCTGTAGGTATTAGTTATTCCCCTCCCTCCTAATGCCTGCTAATCATGTCTCTCATTCAATGGTGGTCAGATTTCACCACTTAATAGTGTCATCTTCGTCATCTGGATTGTAGCTGCACTGTTTGTAGTGATAGCTGCACCACCACACAGTTTTATGAGGCAATAACTTTGTTTCCTCATTTATCCACTCAGGAACTGGCTTATTACCTCATAAAACAGTGTGATGGGAAGTATTATCACCTAAATCCTAGCTTGTTCAGATTCTCCAAAATAATCCTCTCCCTCAGTTGGTCTTTGCAGGCTTTTCCACATCTAAATGAAGGAGTCTGCAAATTCAGAGACAAGCTTCTTATTAGTGAACATGTCATCAATTAATAGGAATGAAAATATTATTAACCAACTGTCGTCTTCCAATCTGTTTGCTTTGCAGGTTTTGCATATAGCCGAGGCTCATGAGCTATCCTATGTAGCGACGGGATTAAAACCTTACGGGACGTACAACTTTACTGTTACTCTCTGCAATCAAATTGGTTGTGTAACCAGTGAGCCAGGCATGGGGCAAACCTTGGCAGCTGGTAAGGAAACAATCTATACCAAAGTGCAAGGCTGACACAGAGTTTACTAATGAATAACATTAAGATGATCGTAGTTTGATGCATAGTGACAGGGGTAGGTGTTGTATTAATACAAAGTGACTTGCTTAATCATTATTTTTTTATCTTGACAGATTAAAACCAAAGTGTTTTCAATGAAGGTTTAAGGTACACTATTATGGCAATAGGATTTGTGTACTGCTCGCTCAATTACAAGTTATGGATATGTATGGTTTTGTTCCTGTTTATTTAAACGGTAAATATACATAGATGTGGCTGAACTCATTCATTCATTTATGATGCTAAGAAGTTGTTAGTTTGTTGTTGGGGTTTTTTAGTGTGTGTGTGATGTTTGTATGACAGGGCATGTAAAATACACATGCTGTGCCATTGCCTTGCTTAACCCGTTAAGGAGGAGTTGCATGGTTTTTGTATTAAACTCTAACATATGTACATAGTGTATTTGCGTGTCTAAATCAGAAGCAGCATACATGCTTTGGGTCTGCTCTTTTGAAAATGTTTGTTAATTTAGCCCCTGAGATTTATGAGATTTTGCTTTCTAGATATGTATACTCACACTTTCCTATGGAAACAATGTTTAAGAAACTGCATATATGTGCCTGTGCACCTTAATAAATTTTCAGTCTTTGAGTTAATTTCAGCCACATGTGTAATGGATTTCAAAGGTACTAACTTTCTACAAATTCAGGGGAAAATAAGCGTCAGTACAGAACAGAGATGGAGAAAGCCTGTATTTACTTTGAAGAAAAGATTGGCATGAACTCACTTCTTAGACATCAAGAGGGTTTTAAGAGAGAAATCGTTAGGAAAATCAGCTTCACAAGTCTCTCTATTCATGGAACAAGGTAGTCAGTACAGCTCTTTAATACTATAAATATAAGCTCAAAATCCATGCTATGTGACATACTGGTGGTCACCTGCAGAGAGGTGACTGCTTAACATTGTGGTTTCCTTTTGTATAGGCATTTAAAACACATTAATTACTTTCACAATATTAGCATTTTTAGTTAAGCAATTAGTGGTGTTGTCATATGGATGTTATGATGATGATCTTTGAAATTACCTCTCTTATGTAATTTGGTCTCCCGTAGGAAAAAAATCTGAAAATTTCTGCTGTGCAGAATGTTTTCCTAGGCTCCCTGGGCTGTATTTGAGTTGCATGAATTCCATCAAAGCTCCTCTGCGTAATCAATGAAGAGATACAGGAGCTGCCAGACAGGGAATCAGGAGTTGCCCAGAGCCAGTAAATGGGAAGCTTTATATACATGAACTGAAGTGGAATTTAAGCTATTGGGATATTATCTCTAGTCTGCCCTCTGTTCTTCATCTGTCTATTTATTTAATTGCCTTTCCATTTTTTCTCAAGTGGAAGATAGATGATTTGTTCCTTGATTCAGCATATCGTCTTTGTGTTTCGGTGGGCAAAGATTGTTCTGTCACTCTTCTCTCTTATTGAATTGCGGATTTCAAAATTTATTTTGTTTCCTCATACTGCTACCTCATAAAGTTTCAAGGTGGCCATCTACGGAGCCTCCTACTTGTATGAGTATGACTTTATCCCATACCACGCAGCCATGCAAGGAACAGTGTTCCAGTCTCTGCTGATAACCATGGAAACAAATATGGCCTAAACGGCACACCTTATTACTACAAATGATCCAACTTTGCCTTTATACATTTATTAAAAGATTCAGAAACAATAGCTTAGTTATGCTTGACAGCTTGTTTATGACCATCTCCTCTCTGGCTGTGTTAATACTTAGAGACCTATCACATTAGAGAAGACAGGAGAATACAAAATAGAATAACAGACATGTCGCCATTTATTAGCTGTTTTGCAGTGTAGCCTTTTCCTGCTTACTGTTGTAAGCCTTGAAAGCAAAGAATCAGTCCTGTATTGGGTTCCTTTTATGTTTTTAAAGCATGTTAATGCAATGTCTTAATTTTTGGCAAACTAAAGAGTAAAACACTTAAATTTTACATGCAATTTTATCTTCCACCATTCACATTTTTCACTTCTGGAGAAAATTGTTTAATAATCTACATCCAGGGTTTTTTTTTGTGTGTGCAAGCTCCATTTTATGAAGTTCTGTAAAACTGTGTTTCCAAAGAAAATTTAAAAAACCCCACCACTTATGTGATGACTTTTAGATCAAAGCGAGTTTAAACTTGGAACAAAGTTAGGAGAAACCAGTCCCCGTCATTTGTAAAAACAGATGATCAAGTCTTAGTCCATTAATATCCTTTTGTGTCATTGAATGATGCAAAATGAAAGTAAAATTGCCTTTCTAGGACTGTTGAGGAGTTCTGTTTCATGAAGGAATGTCTCCCTGGCACAGAGACAGCCTCCCTGGCTGGACGCCAGTCCCCCTCCATGCCCTGGCAAAGGGAGCTTTTTGGAGGAAGTCTTGACTGAAATGTGCTCCAGCATGATGGTCCCCTTGCATTGTAACACAATCCAGGAGCTTTGAATTGTGTTCCAAGTTGGGCTAGAGGTTATACTAAATTAGACTAATTCTTCTCCTCTGATCCTGAGGAGGATAATGGAAAACCATCTCTACTCCTTCCATGTGTGGAGTATACTGATTTATCACATGGAGCATTTAAATCAATGGGTACCTTGACGACTGTGATTTTAGCGTGTCCAACTGATGTATATTAGCAAGGGGCTTGCATTTGGAATTGCCAATGCCTTCTAAAATTTGCCACTAGAAGTCTCAAGTAATTTTTAAGTTTTGTTCATATCCATTAGGTTAATTTGAAGACTAGCTATAAAAAAAAATGCTCTTCAAAATCTATCATCCTTCTCTTTCTCTGGCAACATGTTTTTTTTTTTTTTTATACAGCGTAACACAGCAAATAAAAACAAGGGCAGAAACAAGGGTGTGAAATCATTAGAAACAAAAATGCTGAGGAAGAAAAGTAAGAGGTTTTGAGACAGGATTTAAAAGACAAAGAAAGAGACTTCTGCAGTCAGGGGCAGAATTTAAGGGTAAGATATAAGGGAGCAGAAACATCAGAAACAGTCTGCTGATCTTTCAATGAGAAGTCTTTTGTAGTATAACTTAAAATTGTTTAAAATAATCCAGGAGCAAGCATAACAAGTAGATCCCTTCTAACCTGGTTCAGTATAGGCATCCATACCAGGGATATCTCAAGAGTTGCTTTGCAGGAGGAGAGTGAAAGAAAACTAAAATCAGCCATATGTGCTTTCGTCTGTCAGACTGGCAAAAAATCTCCTCCTCACCAATATATACACCCGCAATATTTGTAAATGGTAATAGAAGAAGACAATTAAACCAGAAGAATGTGAGGAGAGTGAATGAGGAAGCAAACAAAATAGAATTATTGAGAATCAAGTTATTTTATAAAAAAAGCTGAGTGGAAGCTGTCACAAATGCATATGAAATCAGGAAGAAGTGTGATAAATAAAAGAACTTGCACAGGTATGCCTGATGCGTGACCAGGTCTGAAAATGGTAAAAAGTGTTGGAAGATCAGTGTTACGTGGTAATGCAGTATTGGGATGAAAGATCAAAGCAAGCATGTCAAGGTAACAGAAGAAGAGAGCTGTTACTCAGAGAGAAGGTGACTGGACAGAAAGAGAACCTCAATTTGGTACGTTCAGATACAAATACACAAATAGTTGGCTTTTAAAGACTCAAATAATTAAAGTGTTTCATACTTTTTCAATCAGTCTTTTAAACATTAAGAGGATGTGCATTCCACAATCCTTGTGGTATTTTAAATACTCTTTATGCACCGCAATATTGTGCACATGCTATTGAAAACCTTGGCTGTTAGATGAGGAAAAAGTTCATTTTTAATACTGTGTTTGAAAATTTGGAATCCAATTTGAGCTTTGTTTTTGTCTTTGCTATGCCAAGATCATCAAGTGGAACTGCGTGTATGTAACTGAAAGCAATATTGGACATTTTATTATTATACCATTAAAATTATACATTTTTTAATTTACAAAAATTTACAAAAAAATATACATTTTTCATCTCAACACCTACAACCACATTTTACTTCATTCTTTTCTCCAGATTCTGCTGAGTTCAAATTCCTGTTTATTTTTGAGAATGGCATTCAGCCTGTTGTTGTTACCGGGTCTTAGGCTATTTTTTTATTTCCAAAAGCACTTTTTGCTCTCTGGTTTTATCTCATGTAGGATTCTGAGCTGGTACCTTGGAAACTATAGAACTATCTAGTTGGTACCAGTGAAAGACCAGGTCCCTTAAAAGTGGGGGGTTTTTTTGGCAATGTATTTGCATAAAATTATGCATTACTTGCATTATTCTTTTCGGCATCTACCAAGACAAAACATGCATGTTTTCCAAATTTTTCAGTCAGGCAGAGAAACACCTTTTTATTCCCAGCAATTTCTGACATTTCAACAGGATGGACTTAGCCATGTGAGTGCTTGGACTAGTACAATTGCTTATGCTATCCCTCTCAAATCAGATAGTCAAAGGGTGCCTTAAACAATCTATACAGCTATGTTTCATTAACTACTGTGTGACTGAGCTTATTTCTTGTAATTAAGTTCATCTTTCCTCTGCCCTTCTTAATTTTTTTTTTAAACTTCATTTAAAAAACATTTTTTAAGACACACCAAAGTATGGCTTTGTGATTGCTGCCATTTACCCCAGCACATTGTATTCCTGATTCTTTGCTTTTGATGGCAATTACAGGGTTCAGAAGCTAATTTGTAGAAGATATTCTTCCAGCACCAGCTGCATCTGGCTTCTTGGCAGACTTCTCAAGCAGTTGTATTGGTGGCTTTGGAGTTGCCTCTGGGTTTGCTGGGGTAATGATGCTGATGGGCTTTCTGGGCTGTCTTACACTCCTTGATGTCGTTTTCTTTTTGATTACCCTTTTAATCTGAGTAATTTGTCCATTTTTTCCATTCATGAATAAAGTCTGGTGCAAGCCCTTTTCAAAAGCCTCAACCCATTTGTCATGGCAATACGGCATTTGTTTATGCCTGTCATAGACTGCTTTTCTACAAAATGCTATGCCTCAATTTTAAAATCACAAATACCCATTAAACAGGTAATAAGTAATGTATATTTTCCTTTGTTACAGAAGAGAAATAAAAGGGCCATTTGCTGCTGGCCTGAAAACACGGATTGTTTTGCATGCATGTACATAAGTCTCTTCGTTGTGAATAGGACCCAAAGTGATTAAACAAGCACTCTTAATATGTTAATTTATAATTTTAATTACAACAATCTTGTATATATAGTCATTAGTGAATACTAATATAAATATTTTTCTACCTTTTTATTCATAATGCATAAACCAATCATCCAGTTACTTCTCGGCAGTTGCCTGTTTCCGTTTCATAATACAATCTTTGTTCTTAGTTATGAATGCATTTTGTTCATTCCTGTCTTGAATAATCCCTCATTAAGCTAGTCACTTTCTGCTCCATGCTAAAAAGGAAAAATTATCATGCAAATGTGGCATGCCATATTAAAAAGCACATTACCAAACACTTTTGTTGCTGTCCTTCAATTAGTTTCCCTTCTTTGAATTTAATTTCATTTGTTGTTAAACTACTGACTTGATGTATGGACTCATGAATTTGAGGCTGCTGCCAAGAATGTAGCAGGAAAAAAATCAAAGCCTCTTCAGAAAGCTGCAGAGGCAAAGCTGAAATGAATTTGCTTCACCTTTTGACAAGAACACTTGAGCAGCATTGGAATCCTCTGATGATTCAGCTTGGCTAATTATCCAATTATTTATTTCAAGAATAAAGACACTGTTTTACAATTAGAAAAGTGTAAAGTAATCTGAGAAATTTCGTAATGACAGATGACTTAGGTAACTTCTGAGATAAATAGTGTCTGCTCAAACTTGTCTTGCCAAGTGTTCAAGCTGTAGTTAAACTGCTCTTTGAGTTTCAGGAAATCAGTAGGCACTCAAAAGTTATTTGTTTCTTCTCCCCTACCAACCACATATTATACTTCAGAAAATAGCTCAGTTTGTTCTTTTCCCTCTGTGTCAAATTTGCAAGGTTTTTAAGCTATGTTTAAGTTGCATTCCTCTTGATTAAAAGCTTTTGGTTCAAAGCAATACTTTTTAATTGCCTAATAATATAAGTCAGTTCTTCGGAAAGAACCGTGCATTTAGGAGTTCATTTGCAATATAACTGAAAAATTCATTGCATGGCAGTAAAACAATTTACTGTTAATTACAAGGAGAAGAATTTGCTGTACCATGCTCACAGATTGCCATGAATCATGCAGCACTCCTAGAGATTTATAACAGATGTGTAAGTGGGATGAATTAGCAGGGTTTAATAACAGAGACACAAATCATGCAGACTTCAAGGAGCTTTAATTGATATACTAGAATGTGACGGGCATGAATCACTCAGCCATTCAACAGCACTGTAACATATGGTCAGCTCAATATGCTGCATCTTAAATCGGTTGGTGAGTCGTTGGTTGTCCCATATGGTGGAAGCAATATATTTTTCATGATTTTTAAAAAATACTGTGTATTACATCTATTTTTAAAGAAATATGATTGTAACATATCCGTGTTCTTAAATTTTCTTTTGATGTCCGTTATGAGTGGTTTTTATTCTTTTTTGTGGAAGAGTCCAAAATGGACTCTAAAGAATCTTCTAAAAAATCAAAATATTGACAGAAGACGTAAGTATTATTTCTTCACTCATTTACTGTTGAAATGACTGATACTATTGTGAAGCGCAGAGAAATAACAGATCATACCAGAAATGCTATGGCAGTCTCAGGGTCCTCTGGACTAATAACTTGTAGCAAAAATTAAATGAATGACCAATAGTGAGGCATGTTATTTTACCTGCAAGGTAAACTCCAAGATGAAAAAAAAAATATTTTCTTTAAGTTTTTTGTCCTCAAATTTGCCAAACATTTCTGTTTTAATTTGTATGTATGCATTTTGAATTCAACTGAGCAACAATTAAAAACCGTATACTTTTTGTTACTGTTACCTTCCTGAACTATTCAGAGTGGCTAATTGAAGGCTTCTGTGGAAGGGTACACAAATATCTACCTGCAGTATGCTGAACAGTAGTTATTCAAACATATGTAAGCCTGTTAAATTTAGCCGCAGTGTAAATATGTTATTCCTGGGACAAGATTCTGGCAAGGTATGGAAAAGCTTTAGCAGTTGTATTAGTAAACCTGACAGACTTGAGAAAGGAGTATTGTATCCTTAGAACAGTGGCTGCCAGAATTTAATGTCAACAATTAAAATTTATTTTGATCCTTACCTAGTGTTTATTACTGTTTGTATACACAACAGACCTTACTAATACAGAGATGCACTATTAGATGGAATTACCATCTGTTCAGAGCGAAATGCTGGCATCTGTCTTCGAGTCTAAAACTAAAATGATATTATTTCAAACAAAACAAAATTAACTGCTCTTTACTTACCAACTTCATTTTTGTGTACATGTGTGTGCATAAACACATGGGAAAGGCTTATTTGTAATGACCTGTGTAGCAACGTCTATATTTAGATATATGACTTCAACATAAGCTGTATGGACCATCTGTCTTTATTGGTCTTTTTTGTGCCCTCTGCTACACAATGGCATGCAGCAATCATGGGTTTTTAAATACTGTTTTAGCTTTATAATATTTTAAATATGTATTATATAGCAAGGCATTAAAACTACATAATTAAAATACACAAAATGTGACTTTGAATCCACTAAAATGTAGTACGCTCATTATTTTGACAGATATGTCTTAACAGAACGTGACTAAAAAAAATTACATAGGTAAAATTACAGTCGATTCATCTTTCAGAAAGTAGCTACAGGTACCACAGTGACACCTTTAGGAAAATATATACTGTATCTTTTAGTCCTGAATATTTTTAATTTCAGCATTTAGTACCCTGCTGGGCTAGTGCTACAGATTTATTTTCAATCCTGTCTGTTCCCGTGCCGAGTTTGGTTTTCTGTTTGGTGGGTTTTTTTCTACTTATGTAACCTGTTATGTACAGTCTTCCACTGTCTTGATGCACAAGAATTCTCAAGCATCAATGAGACTGTAGTTTAAATACTAATGTTATAGCAAGGATGTTACTTTCTGAAAGGGTAGGCTTCTGTTCCATATATCACAAAATAATAAATTGTGTCATGCCAGTGTTTAATGCATGTACACAGTGCATTAACTGTAACTGTAGTACATTTATTTGTGCTAGAGGAGACTTGAAAATGATTAAAAAATCAATACTTCCCTGTCAGAGAAGCAAGTGTTACGATGCATTTAAGTAGTTAATTGCATAAGCCCCATAAAAGCTTCAGGTTTGGGTATCAGAGATGCCATAATTATGGTCCAAGTAACTGCCGTTTATTAATACTAGACTTTAAAGGAAGATATAGTTATTGTCATGAGTGTTAGTTAGCTGTATGCGTTTTAGAAATAATGAATTTTAGCATTTCTGTTTTACCATCAGTAAGCTGAACTGGAGGGCTCAACCTCTTATGTTCACATTTAAAATGCTGACGTACACTAGTTCCCTCAAAGGTGAAGTTTTGATTGTTAAGCCATGTTTTCTATTTAAACTTGTGCATTAATACCACAATTCATTAGTGCTGTGCCCTACTTATGCAGGAAAGCTTATGACCTCACGCTGCATTACTTCAATTTTGACATTGTAAATTTCTGCCATAGCATGAGATACTAATTAGATTGTGAAGTCATAAATGATGCCTAAGCAGGAATTTACAGCACATAGTGCCATTGGCAGTTTCCCAGTTCCCCCACTCCCTGCTTTCTCCAAGAAGAATATTTATCAAGTTAAAGGGGGGGCAAAGAAAAAGAAAGGAAGGAAAAAAAGTAGCAACATGCTACAGGCAAATAGGAAAAATGAAAAATATGTTAATGATCTTGGAAATGCGCGAATGTTTAAAAGGATGTTATTAATTCATTCTAAATGAAGCAATCTCTCCTTCTCTAAAGAACTCACGCTATGTACAATGCTGTGCTGTGAAGTAATATGTCAGATTTTGAAGGCCCATATTTTAATTCGGGTTTTATTGTTCTTGAAAGGCTTTTATTGCTCTTTACTATGTCATTATGGGAACAAGTAATTTTTACAAGTTGTCATTGTATTTCACTTCCTGGGTACAAATGAAGTTTCTGTTGTTAAATCCTTTTCTTTATCAGGGAAAGAAGGTGAAGAAAAAAAGGCATGATAAGATGGATATAGATTCTATAGGAGGTAGAGTGTTCTTGTACTTCTCCAGATGACGTCTTTTATTGTTTCAGTGATGGTCCATTTCTTTCCCACCTGTATGGCCATCATGCCATTATCCAAACAGGTCATGCTGCCCTCCAGTGGCTTACTGTACAGTATTTAAAAAAAAAAATAATAATTTTTGTTCATAACTCAGCTACCGAGTGACCAATGCTATCAGAATGTTTAAAAGAATATCAGAGTATTGGTTTTAATGATAGGAGGAGCATTGTAATAACATAAAACTATCTTATGCTGATACCTTCGTGGAAACAATCTTGTATGGAGTCTTACTGTGCACCAGTGTTGGTGGAGAAAAGTTAGAGAGGATCATTTTCTTGGACTGAATAATTATCTGAACATATGCTAATGTCTTGTGTGCACGCCATGAGGAAAACAACCTGATGGGCCTTCAGTATTGTGGATGGATAGCTGTTCTGCTCCTGTTGACAAGGATAAGTTCAGTGATGAAAGACTCACGTTGTCATGTACCATACTGCTGAGATGTAACAAGAGTTAATTAACTGTTCAGATTCTCCTTTGGTCTTTCACTCAAATCCAATGCTGAAAGTCATACAGATACATGCTTACAGTGGGTATGGCATGAGAGGCTGATCAAGGAAGGAATACAAATATACTTTTAATGAAGATGTTGATTCACATTCTTAAAGATTAAGAAAAAAAAAATATTTTGGATCTACTACCAGACACATTTATCCAAAGCCTGAATAAACAAATAAGATATTTCTTGTGGAACTGAAAGTAAGTTCTTATAAAGATTAAGAATGTTTTTGTTTTGGTTTGGTTTTTTTCTAATTAAACTTCTGTGGATATCTGTGTTTATTTTTAAGATGATCAGAAACTGAAGCAGGATGTTTTGCAGAAATTATGTTACATGCAATAAATAATTTCCCAAGTATTATGGACAATGATACCTAGATAATTTTTTTTTTATGCACAGCTCCAAGAAAACTTAGTGCCCCTCGTGTTGAAGGCATAAACAGCACAACGGTAAAGATAAATTGGAATGAACCTGAAGAACTTAATGGGCCTTCTCCCATCTACCAGGTGGAAAGGATGGATTCATCTTTAGGTACATTGAGTACAGAAGTAATGAAAGGGATCCGTTTCCCAGGAAATGGATATTACAGATTTGCTAGTTCCACTCTCCCCACCAATACTTACTTTACAGGTAAATGAGTTTAAATGACTTACCAAATGTACCAATTGTACTCTGCATTTGTTTTACCATTTATTATCATCTTCTATATAATTTTCATGGTACAATCCGTAGTTTTTAATTTACGAGCATAATGTGATTGTTAGTTATGTATGGGCTATTTCGATTATTCCACATAAAAAGCCTGTGGAAAATGTTATTGGACACGTGAGATTTGTATTCCCTTGCCTTTGGACGTAGAGATGTACATGATGGTGAATGTTGCTGCATATATGACTCATTTCCCAGTGGTAAATATAAGATGGATTTTACTTATTCTTCTGGGATAAAAACTTTTCGATTAATTTGCTGTGAATATTAAGGCATGTTTTCTTTGGTATCTTTTTGAGGATTTCCGAGGTTGCATAAGCACTCAAAAAGCGCTCTCTTCTGTGTTCAGAACATTTGTGTTGTGGTCCTGTTTTTTTTGTTAAGGAAAGAAAAAAGCCTGCCAATCTGACAGAAGTCTGCTGTTTCTGGGCCTTTGGGTATTATCTCCTCTCTTTTTTGATTAGTTATTTATTTCGGAACTGGGAGTTTTTCAGATCGAAGCAGACTGATTATCCTGTGTTCTGTGATTCTCGTCATTTGCTGATGTCTTCACTTCTGGGATAAAGCAAAGATATAAACAGTATGTTTTTTGGGAAAATGGTTGGTTGCATGTTTGAGATGTTGTAGAGGTCTGTAAGTGAAATATTGCATTGGTGTACATGAAGTATGAGTGTTTAAAAGAAGAAATGGCAGAGCGGAAGGTTTAAAAAAAAAAAAAAGGGTGTATGAAAGGTGTGTGGGGGGGTGTGTGTACGTATCTCAAGTCATGAGACTGAGAGCAGCAAGGGGAAATCCAAAAGGAATCTAGGCAACAGTGAAAGCAAGCATTAGATGGCATGCTGATGGTGCAAAGGCCACACCATAGTGTGATGCAACTTAACCTGGTACTAAGCCTTGTTTGTTAAGACAGACGAGGGCTGCAAAAATATTGCACAGCCCTGTTGACATGCAAAAGAATGCCGAAGATTTGAAGAGCACTCAGCTGACATCCTTTGTCTTCTGGGCCGTCACAGGTAATTCTGGCAAGAATATGTGAGCACAGGTATCTTGGTACTTGCAAGTATGTGTGTGCAAATTCAGTTTTTGTTTAAAACAAAAATCACCTTCTTGCCTCTCTGTGATCACTCAGTGAATGTGATTTAAAAAAAAAAAAGTTGAAGATCACTTCCACTTTTTTCCTTGTTAGGTGCTTTCTTGACTGATAGTCAAATAAAAATAACAAGTGATAATGTGTTAGTTAAATATTGACACCATGTTGACTTGCAAAACCTGTCTCTGTGCAGGAATCTGTAGGAACAGCTGTTGGTCTCCTTTCCTCATCCAAATTGCTCAATGGTTTTCCTGACATCAGAGTTTGCACCCTTTACTGTATATTTAGTAAAAAAATCTTTGATGTGTTTCTTCTGTTGTCAGTTGTGATGATCTAAACACCAAAGGAATTGTGACCTGCAGTTTTTCTCACTGGAGCTCCAGTCAGCCCCATAGCTGCAGTATAGTTAAATAGTTTAACCAGACAAGTAAAAAATTATGAGTATCCCTGAATTTCCTACTTCCCATCAGAAGTCTCTGAGAGTGTTGGGGAAGAGGGTGTGGTACTACTGGGGTTGTTAACATGCCTGTCTGCTTGTAACCAAGCAAGCTCAACACTAATCTACCCAAGCACCAATTCAGTCTGCGGTTCAGTTATGCTCCGTGAGCTGAGACTGAGGGCTTGAATAAGGTTTATTGAGATGGCTGAGGTGATTTGAGAGAGCTTGGACAGACAGATTGGGAGAAGATGTTAAAATAAAGCTCACTTCATACTGGCACCTGATGGCTGATAATGCTGTGTGGATAAAAATAATTTATTATTGCTTTGGATTGTGTTCTTTCTTTTTGTCCAGCTATTAGTCTGAGTATCTGGAGACGACCTAGAACTAAAACACGCTAGGCAATTTGTCCAGACATCTGCCAGTAATGATTGACAATCAGGTTAAATCAACCTGTTTGGTACCTAAAAATGTGTAATTCAGGTACTTGGCAACTCAATACATTTTTTGAGAAATATGAATCTGGGTTTTTCTGAGTAGATCATCAGTCCTTCTTCCAAAACATGATGGAGGGAAAATTATAGCAAATCCAGGAGAGTTTAGAAAGACAGACACTTAAGGGAATGAAAAATATTCTTTAACTGTACTCTGCACTTGTTTTGTTGTTGAGACCCTCTCTTATTACCCATCTCTGAAGACAAGCAGTTGGCAATTGTGCTTTATAGATGGAACGGCTTTAGAGTGCATGCAGCTGTGTACATTTTTGACACAAAAGTGTGCCAGCTTGTATATGTCAGTCAGCAGACAGATACTTCTTAGCGCGTCTGGGATCTCCCACTGCTAATCCAGAAAAAGACAGATCAGTTTATTCATTGCTAATAAACGCAGTTGTCCTCACTACCTCCCTGGCTGGTCTTACACTCTGAGGTGCAAGTAATAGGGGCAGATGTATTATCTGGGAAATTTTCCAAATTCATCTTTAAAAAAATTAAAAAGTTAGGCAATAAACACTGGCTACGCTAAGCAGTGTCCTTCTGTCTGTAACAAAGCCTCCAGCTGCACAGGAAGATGTGCTCTGAGTACACATTAGATAAGAGGAAGTCAGGTAAAGAAAAGGATTGTTTCTGCCAGAACTGTCCACATGTAACTTCTCAGCTCTTCAAACTGTGAAGAAGTGTTTTAGGCATCTGTAATATCGTTTCCCAAAAAATGCAGACTTGATTTTTAATACTTATTCGTATCCCTTGAAGTTCTTAGATACAACAGCATTCATTATATCTATCAAAATACCACCAGGCAAAGGAACTGTTAGTGTTCTTGTTTTAGCTAAGAAACTCATCTGTCTCCCATCACTCTGAAGATTGGGGTATTCAGGTCTTTATCTTCATATCTTCCCCATGAAACAGCAAAGTGCTATCATTCTGATTTAATAGATGGGGAGCTGAAGTTCAGATTCTACTTAATGCAGGAGTTTATACTTAAAAGGCCCTCTAGAAATGGCTAGAAGGTTTTAGAAATTAGTTGTTTTGTGTGGTTTGCTTTATCAGTACAGCTTGTGTGATGCGGCTGTTGGTCTGGAGTCAGAATGCTGCAGTAACACTGTTGTGTTTGTCTTTCTGGTTCTCTAGAAGTCAAGAGAGGTACTGTCTATTTTATACAGGGTGTAGACAGGAAAGCTTGGAGTTCAAAGAACTGTAAATAGCTGAGTGTCTGAATATCTTTTAAATTCAAATTATACTTGTATTATCTCTTTAATGACTGAGTCTAATGGCTAGGTCTAAAAAAAGCGTAAGGATGAAGGTAATGAGCATGATGTCATGTTAACCTGGCTTTCACTGCTAACAAATGGGTGACAATAGTTTGCTCTGCAGGGAAGTTAGCGTCATCATGTACTTTCTAGCAGAGGCGTACCAAGGCTTACAAGTAAGATCCTTCAAGATCATTGAAAAAAATCCATGGAAAATAGCATGCTGAACTGCTGAAGTGTGCGTGCGTGTGTGTGAATATCAACAAGCCAACAGATATATTTATGAAAAGAGTTTTTCCTCAATTCCTTTTTGCTCCTTGGTTGAGGGTTAGGACTTGAGGTGCCTGAATGGATGAAATAAAAACTGATGTATGAATTTTGACCTGTGTAAACGAGCCCTGCTTAGGATCAAGTTTGGCTCTAATTTGAGGCACTGCCTTCTGTTCAGGATTCATAACTTATAAATATCTCCTGAGGGTTAGGCAGCTTTAACTTTTTGTTTTACAGAGAGTAGAGGATCACATTTTTCTTTGAAAACATGACTCCCTGAGAAAGCACATGTGCACCCTATTGAGTATATTGGTGGATACTACGCCTTCAGATAGAAACAGTGCCACTGTTTAAACTTTGTAGAAAATCCTGTCAAAAAGCTGTGCAATAGCTTTTCCTAGAGCAAGTATACTGGATTAAGCTCCTAAGGACAGATAAAGGGAAGTTTAGTTTTCAGGTTTTATTGAGCAAATAGATGCCAAACTACTGAGTTCTTTCAATAAGGAACTTCTGCACCCAAAGAGCAACTGGTTGAAAATTGAACCCTGAATGTCTCTGGGATACAATGACATCCAAGCTAGGAGTTTCAGGACTGCAATTTAGTTGTCTAAAGTACAGTCATGGATTACACAAATCACTTTTTGAATCTTTCCTCTGATTGATCCATTGCCAGACAGAAAGCCTGTGGCAGAGCTGATGGGATAGGGCCTATTATAGTTAGAAAGGATAGAAATTGCAATCAGTTGGACACATGAATGAACGAGAAAGCTGCTTGCCTCCATGCTATGGAGATATAGTTGGGCTCCATGAAGAGGAACTCAGTGTATCTGTCAGGGTACGTGAAAACTGCTCACTGTGTAAAGAGTGACTCAATTGCTACAAAAGAAAGAAATTGCAGGGTAGCAAGATGGTTGTGTGGAAGGTTACATTCCTCCTGACCTCTCAAAATAAGACTACTTTTCAAATATAACTTTCAACATAAATTGACAATTCTGTGGCATTGTAGTGGATTTTGTAAATAATATACATATTCTTTCTATGAAATGGAGCAAAACAAATCCTCCAAGCATGCTTTATGCATTGCTTAAAATACAGTTTGAGCTTGAAGTCAGGAGTTATAATTACATATCCATGTAAGAAGGGAGGCCTTTACTTATTTAGTGATAAAATAATTCATTTTTTTCAGGTGGATGAAAGAGTCTTTGTGATATTTTAAAAAAAGTTGAATTAGCTATTACTATTTTAATGTGATTGCTCTTGGATGCTACTTGCTTAAAAAGAAAATTATTCATGTAATATTGATCAAAATGCAGTCCACTCTGAAGAAACTTTTGTGTTCGGCCTTGCTTTGAATCCAAGTTTTCTGAAATAGGATACTACACTTAAAAAGAAGTGGGTCTTGCCTGGAATATGTACTCTTTGCCAACCTCTACATGATGTGAATTCAGCTCTGTAATAATTAGGAAATAACTGTATGAGGTAAGATGTTCATATATTCAGCATTACAAGCAGAGCTTTTTTACGACATTTTTAGTGTCGTGAAGTGGTCTTAAAACCGTGTATTTAAAAAAAAAATCTCTCTGCTAGTGTTTTTACTGCCAAATTCTGACTCAGATACACACGCATTTCTCAGAGTGGAGAATCTTTCCAGTAACGATGTTTCTTAATGAGTTTGCCATGGAACACTGCACAAGCATCGTTTACATTTGTTCTGAGCAGAAGTGCTGAGAATGGCTGTGGTCATTCAGTGTTGGATCTCCCCGTAGCTCTTCATCACAGTGAATTCTCTTTGCAGTAATGTGAAACAAATTCTACTCCATATAATCTTGAGCAAACATTTCATAGTTAGTAGAAGGTGCAAATATTTTCATTAGCATATAGAGCCAAATAAACAGGCCTTTTCCAGCATCCCAACAGTAATTTATGGAATGCATTAAGACTGAATACCAAGAAAATGAACATGATTGGAGGTCTAAAAACAATGTCAGAGGAAAGGCTGAAGAAAATGGCATCGTTTAGAAAAATGAGGACTAAAAGGAGACGTGATAATGGTGTTAAAGTATATAAAAATCTGTAGTTTAAAAGAAGAGAATGAACTTTTCTCCGTGTCTGCTGTGAGTAAAGCAGCAATGCACTCATAATAAGCTTAAAATATAGCAAGGTAGATAGATTGTCTTCTCACAAGAATTTTTTTCTAAAAGACTCAGGCTAGATGAGCAAAGGAATACGTTGTTGTGAGAAAAAAAAGAAAGCTCTGACACTGCAGATTTTAAAGAATAGTTGGATGAGCATTTGTCAGGAATAACCTAGGTAAAATTGATTCTGCTTTGGAGTAAGTGGATTGATTCTGTGACCTCTAAGAATGTTTTCCAAACATATATCCTATTATAAACTCAGATTAACCCAATGAAACTAGGAAAGATGTTCATTTCACCAAATAACTTTTAGAAGGAAAGAGCTGCCTTCCCCCCGCCCCCGTGGGAACTTTGCATAGAATTCTGATTGACAATTTTCTATAAAGAAGGAAGGTTACGTAAGTTGAACAAGTTTTGCTTCTATTTTATTTTTTCTCCTCTAGGTATTTTCCAGCATTTCTTTTTATGACTACTGATAAGGTTTGAGATGGTTAGAAATGGGTTTTAATCACTAAATCAGAATAATATAATTTAGATTAGAAGAGAAGTCATCTAGTCCAACCTCCTGCTCCTAGTGAGTCCAGCTAGACTTATTTAGGCCTTTGTCTACTTGAGTTTTATCTCCATATGTAGTCAAGTATATTTCCAAGTACTGTTTCAGTTTCCAATCTGACCAGCCTTTTGGTAATCTTTTCCCCCTTATATCTATACAGAATTTTCTGTATTTGAACTTGTGTCCATTGCCTCTTGTTCTGTCACTATATAGCTCCAAGAAGGTGTGGCTCCATCTTCTTCATATCCTTCTGTGAGGTAATTGGAGAAGGCAAGATCATCTCCTCCATCCTTCCATGCTTAAGACTGAACAAACCCTGTTCTCTCGGCCTCTTCTCATATGTCATGTACTTTGGCCCTCTGTCTATATCAGTGCCCCTCCGCTGGATTCATTCCAGCGTGCCACTATCTTTTTTTATGCCAGAGTACCCAAAACTGCATTGCAGGACTGGCATTTGCCTTTGTTGAATTTCACGAGGTTTCTGTCAGCCCATTTCTCCAGCCTGTCAAGATTTCTCTGAGTTGCAGTGTATCCACTGCAGCCCTCAATTTTTTTTATTGCCTGCAAACTTTTTGATAGTACATTCTGTCCCATCACCCGGGATTCATTTTAATGAATAAAACTGTTAAACAGAATTGATCCCAGTACCAGTTCCTTGTAAATGCTGCCCACTGGGCTTTGTGCCACTTGTCACAAGCCTTTGAGTCCTGCTGTTCAGCCAGTTTTTTACCCACTTTTATAGTCCACCTGTGGTCCATCTACTTCTCCAGCCTGATGGCAAGGATCCTGTGGGAAACCATATTGAAACGCTTGCTAAAGCCAAGGTACACTACACCGGTTGTTTTCCCCTTTGCTGCTGAGCCAGTCCTTTTGTCATAGAAGGCAATCAGGTTGGTCGGGCACAGTTTGCCCATAATAAATCCATGTCGACTGTTCCAAATCATCTTCTTGTCTGTGTGTCTGAATAAGGTCTCCCGCATAGTGTCCCTGGGGACAAAGGTTAGGCTGACCAGTGTGTAGTTTCCCTATTCTATAGACACAAACTCGCAGAAAATGCTATTAAATTTGTTGCTTCAGCCTTACCCTAAAAAGATGAAGAGAACTGGAACAGAAGGAGAGAAATCTGACCTCTTGCTTAGTTTGGCTTTATGTATTCTTTGTCTCTCTGCTGGTATTTTTTCCTTACATAGCTTTTTAAGAATCATCTTTTTTTATTTCATTACATTGAACTGAAGAAGGTAAACAAGATTTTCTGAGGGAAAAGCTATTACAAAAGAAATTCTGACACCAAGCTTTCTAATAGTGAGAGAGAAAGGAGGAGAACACATTTGTTTAGCTGACTTGGAGAACACGCTTTATATCTCGGGGAACTTTTGGTAGTGCCACTCCTTTTTCAGACTTTTATATTAAATCATACACTAAAGAGTTCTTGGAGAGCTCTTATTTTATTGCGTCCTTTCTGTCTAAGTTGTTGCCACAGGACTTCTCCTTAGAAATTCTTCTAATTTTTATGCCAACTTCTTACATTTTCTCTTCTTGTCTTCACAAAAGTACAATTTGAACCCACGTCTTCAACTTCTGTGAAAGAAAGATAAAGATCTTCTATATCACTGTCAAGTGGCTGGCTTCAGTAAGAAGGGGAACCATCCTTTTTTCTGCCTGAGAACCGTTTGCACAGACATTTTAGGTAGAATTTTGTCCTAGTACTTAAAATGAATTCACATTTTCATCTTGAAAAACACATTCCTTTCTTCCTTCCTTCTGAATCCCAAGAAGCCTAAAGGTAGGGAGCGAGAGAGGAGCTGCGTATAGAGAAAAAGGAGTGATCCAGCACAACAAAGTGAACTGTGCTGCTTTATGAACAAAACAACTTAAAACATTTTCGAACATGCACAACAGGGACTTAGGCAGCAAATAAGCCAAGCTGATGCTGACCTTGCCAGTGTTACAGGGGTAATATTTTCACTAAGATGAGCTGGTTTTGTTAGGCACCAACATACTTTCTATCAGTATCAAGTATCTGCTTTTTCCATTTTTTTTATTGTAGAAAAGATTTATTGTAGCCACTACAGGGGAGGGGAAAAAAAAAAGATTCTCCCCTTCTGTATTATTTCTCATATTTGCCTCTTGCGCTTTAACAGATCAACTGTGTAGCACAAGCTTTGGCATGCAATTGCAATTTTTCTTTTTGCATCTTCTTGGCTTTAGTGCCAAAGTACATTTTTGCCAGTGTTGTGTGACATTCTGCACTGCATGGTTAAAAACAATTTTTCCTGCATGGAAACTTTCAGAGCATGTAGTAGTCCCAACCGTGGAATTTGTAAAAGCAGTAGCTTTCCTATTGTTCTATCAAGCTGCCAGTGGAAAAGCCCTTTCCCAGACTAGATCATAGTTAGTTTCAGCTGCCTGCTTGTGCAAAATCAGTTACAGAATTGGCTCTTTTGATTATCACAAACACGACACGTGACCTGTACTCTGTAAAAGAGCAGTTCTTCCCCTTTTGTCACAACCCTAGTTGTGCTGCTGTTAATTTCGTGCAAACATGATTCACTATTTTGAAATGTAGTGGACATTCTCTCTGTAGGTGACAAACCTAAAAATTAGCAGAAGAAAATTTTTTTATCAATTATTGTTTAGTCAAGGGTAATAAAAGTAGTTACTCTCTACCAAGTTTGTATTTTTTATAAACTGATCTGAGAGTGTAACCACTTATGTACCAAGCTACTTTATACAAGATTAATTTCCACCAGTAAAGCATACCTATATATCTGGTGTTTCTTTTTCTTACTCGTCTCCAAACAAAATGCTGATAGGATTTGATGTAGGAACTTTGTATAGGAGTCTGCGCAAAGAATACTCGTTGAATTTAATGAGAATGACTGCGGAAAAAAAATATTTTTTGTTTTAGTATCTAGTCTGGCCTTTGCTCAGTAAGAATGGAGTTCTCATGTATTTGTTCAGCTCACTGAAGAAGCCAAAGGTGGGATTATATTCTGTGTTTACAAGGGCAAAGAAGGGAAGGAGAAAGTTCAAGGAGACTTCTGTACTCTGTGCCTCTTCTGTGTGCAGCAAGGATAGTGGGTGCCCTCATATATGTCTCTTAAAATAAACAGTTATGGAAGCTCTGTGTTTTGCTTCAGGCATGACGTTTTCTGGGATTCCTTTTGTGCTTGTTCGCCACTAAGAAAAGGTGCGAGATGGAGGGACTTGTTGGGAGGGAGATTTAGGGTAATATAAGTTGCTGAAAATAACAAACATAAAAAAAAGACTAGAAGGTAGAAATTGCACAAATGCATGAAGTTTATTTAATAAAAATAAAAAAAAAAAAAAAAGGAGGCAGGGGAAGGTGCCAAGCATCTCTTGAAAGTTTTGCATGTAAGAGGTACATATACTGTGTGTTAAATGGAGGCTCATTGCATTTTAGGTAAAGCAAGGGCTGAAATGATACAGATCAAAGAAAGAACTTGAAGCAGGTTTGAGCATAGAAAACAGTAGTTCAATGGATGTTCATCTTTTAGAGTGAATGTATGAATGCTTCTGGAAATTCTTGGACTCAAATACCTTCTGGAGCAGAGATAGGTGAAAGAAAACTGACTACTTCCAATGCTTTTCATTTGCTAGTGCAATTGTGGGTCTTCCACACCAGTACTTCGGTACTTTGTAAGATTTTTGTAGGATTCTTATGTGCTGGTATAATTCAACTTGTAACCCAAAGTAGTTTTAAAGAGAGGGATTTGATGAGAAGTAATAGCCAAAAAGGAATATTCCTGTAGCTTTGACTTTAATAAATGTCAAATTTCTGATGTCTTTTATTTCTAAAATTTTATGGTTTTAGTTTGCACTAGGGCCAGAAGGCAATAACAATGACACTTGGTCAAGATTTTAATCTAGGCTAATCATGCTAAATCCTCTTCTTGTGTTTTTAGCAGTGCAGTTATACTGCATCTACTTGGAAAATATTGGCTAGTCCAAGGCAGGATGGCAGGAATTCTGTTATTTTTGATGCTGCCTCTCTCTTCAAAGTTCTTCCTTAATTCCAAATGATACATAAATCTAGTCCAATTGTTTCCTCACCCTTTAAAGTGCCATTATACTGAAGAAAAGTCTGTTTCTTAACCCTCTTAAGAAAGGCTCCTGCATATGGACAAAAGGACCCTAATTTACAGGAGGGTACTTAGAGTGACATGAAGGGTTGTGGCATGACAAGCTCTTCTATGTATTAGATCAGTTATTTATTTATTTATTTATTTATTTTAAGGAGCCATTTGTGGACAGGCACAGGAAGAATCTTATCTGTCCCTCCTATTCTTGGATTCATAGAATCATAGGATACCAGGCTGGAAGGGACCTCAAGGATCATCTGGTCCAATGTTTCTTGGCAAAAGCATGGTCTAGACAAGATGGCCCAGTACTGTGTCCAGCCGAATCTTAAAAGCGTCCAATGTTGGGGAATCCATCACTTCCCTGGGGAGGTTATTCCAATGGCTGATTGTTCTCATTGTGAAAAATTTTCCTCTTGTGTCCAATTGGAATCTCCCCTGGAGTAATTTGTATCCGTTACCCCTCGTCTTTTCCATTTGACTCCTTGTAAAAAGGGAGTCTCCATCTTCTTTGTAGCCACCCTTTAAATACTGGAACATGGTGATGAGGTCTCCCCTAAGCCTTCTTTTCTCAGGACTGAACAAACCCAGTTGTCTCAGCCTTTCCTCATATGGCAGGCTTCCCAGTCCTTTGCACATCTTTTTTGTATAGCGAGGACCCAAACTGAACACGGTATTCCAGGTGTGGCCTGACAAGCGCTGAATAGAGTGGCATAATGACTTCTTTATCTCTGCTGGTGATGCCCTTGTTGATGCAACCCAGCATCCTGTTGGCTTTCTTTGCCGCAGCAGCACGCTGTTCACTCATATTGAGCTTGTTGTCCACCAGGACCCCCAGGTCCCTTTCCACAGAGCTGCTCCCCAGCCAGGTAGGTGCCAGCCTGTGCTGCACTCCTGAATTATGCTTTCCCAGGTGCAAGATCTTACATTCGTCTTTGCTGAACTTCATAAGGTTCTTGTTCACCCACTCTTCCAGCCTATCCAGGTCTTCCTGCAGGGTGGCTCTCCCTTCCAAAGTGTCCGCTTCCCTACTCAGTTTGGTATCATCGGCAGACTTCATCAGGGTACACTTGATCCCATCATCCGGATCACTTATGAAGATATTAAACAGCATTGGGCCCAATATCGATCCCTGGGGGACCCCACTTGTGACAGGTTGCCAGTTTGAAAAGGAGCTATTTACCACCACCCTCTGGGTGCAGCCTGTTAGCCAGTTCCCCACCCACCGCACAGACCACTTGTCTAGACCGTAACGCATCAGTTTCTCTAGGAGGAGGCTGTGGATACAGGAAACTGTATCGAAAGCCTTGGAGAAATCCAAGTAGACGATGTCCACTGCTTGCCCCACATAAATTGAGCAGGTTACTTTGTTGTAGAAGGCGATCAGGTTTGTCAAGCATGATTTGCCCTTGGTGAATCCGTGCTGGCTTTTCCCAATCATGTGCTTCATTTGACTTGTGATAGCCCCCAGGAGGATTTGTTCCATAACTTTCCCAGGGACTGAATTAAGACTGATGGGCCTATAATTTCCTGGATCCTCCTTTAAGCCCTTCTTGTAGATGGGGGGTGACATTAGCCTTCTTCCAGTCTTCTGGGATGTCCCCCAATCTCCACAACTTCTCAAAGACTATGGAGAGTGGCCTCACAATGACATCAGCCAGCTCTCTTAACACCCTCGGGTGGATATTGTCAGGGGCCATCGATTTGTAGGGGTCAAGCTCCTGTAATAGTTCACATACCAACTCTTCCTTCACTGATGGTGGGTCTGTGTTTGCATCAACCTGGATATTTGTTCCCAAGGTCTGGGGCTCAACAGTGTGGGTAAAGACAGAGGTGAAGAAAGTGTTGAGAACCTCTGCCTTTTCAGCATTGTTGGTGACTAATTTGCCTCTCCTGTTTAACAGTGGACCAATATTTCCTTTTGATTCTATGGAGAGTTTTCAACAAGGGTGCAGCAAACAGAGGATTACCACTGTATTGGCTGGTGAGATACTTCAAGTGAAATTAATGCTTTCTGGTGCATGCTTGGCCCTTATTTAGATTATTTCTATAAAGGGTTATTTAGTCTGATGACTTGAGACATTGCATTTGACTAATACTGAGCCTTTAAATTATGCCTGCTTTTAAGATACAAATTCCTTCCGATATTATTTTTAAATGGTGAAGATGTAACTACTGAATTATGTATTGACTATAAGTGTGTGAAGTGTCATGCATTGATTATGATTGCATTGTGAATTTGATCAGGAAATTTTCATAATAATAATATAAGGAAGCTTTTCACCTTCTAATTGATTTTCAGGGTGATTAAATTAAGACCTTGTCTAAGTATGACTGTCCTTATCAATTACTGGCAGAATAGAGAAATTAAAGGATTAAAAATTTACGTGTGTTAAGATTCAGTATTTAAGGTCTAAAATCAATCAGATCATAGACTGAATAATTCCATTATGACAAAACTATCATTCAGGATTAGACTGTGGTAATTTGGAGAAAAAAAGGCTGTCTGCACTAGTTCATATGGGAAAAATTAAGATTGCAAAATTAAGCACCTAAAACTTAGGAAATGGAGTTAAAATAAGCAGCATGAACTTAATTCAACCTTGTTATTTTTAAGTGTTATCATGGCATGTAACCAATTGATTAAAAACTAGCTTATCCATAGGTTCTGTGTATGGTATGGACCAGCTGTTGCCTTTTAAAAATTCTTACTGTTCTGTATATGGCTTGATGTCTGTCTTACTGTACATATCTAATTCTTAAGTAAATGCAGATTTTAGATTTTTTTTTTTTCCTGTGCTGTTTTCACTGGAGTATCTGAGTACTTTGTAATCATTGATATTCACTTTTACAACACTTACTGGTTTTGTTTTATGAATGGGGACTTTGGGTAAAGAAAAAAGAGGACTGAATGCTAATTTTGAGTGCTCAGTTTTACATAGGTAGGACTTGAGTTTTCAGAGTAGTTCATGTGTTTAAAGCAGAGTTTCCACCGACCCCTGTTCAGTTAGGAACACTTAACACTTCCACAGATCTCCGTGGGGTGTTTAAATGCAAACACTCAAGAAAATGAAGAGTGCATAACAAGTGAATAACTGAAAAGTTTGACGTAAACGATTTACCTCACATTGCATGAGAACTTTGTGGCAGAGGTAGGGACAGGTTTCTCCAGAGTGACATTGAACTGCGCTAGCTATGAAACTGTCCGTTCACTTTTCATACTCCCCTTTCTCTTTCATTAAACATCTGCAGAGCACTACATCAAATAGGACAGGCTTCTGTGCACAAAATCCTTATTTGCTACATGAATTCTGTTTTAGTTGCTGAACATCATAAAATCCTTGAGGCAGATATCTTAGGGGAAATGTGTGTTTGTATAATTGTAGACTATATCATTATTCATCCTCTATTTGTGTATGCATTAATTTTTTTCAGACAATTTTGGTTTTGCATTTCTTAAATTTTGAGAGTTTACTTTTACAGACCTATGTGGTCTAAACAGTTATTCTGAATAGTAATTAAAAAAAAGCCCAATGTCATAGGAGAATCCCAGACATATCCATCATGTGGAACATTGCTGACTAATACAGATGTCAGTGGGTAAAAATCTTTAATATTCATGAAATCTCTTTCTGATCTGAACTATTAGAGACATTGACTGCTGCACTAGGTGATCATCTGGATGTGAAGGATAGAGTGCATGCTTTTCCACTGTATTCTGTGTTTACTAGCAACATATATTTTCAACTGGATTTCTAAGGAGAGTTTTTACTAGTGGTTATAGGTTCTCCTGTTTCTCTATTTATTTCCCCTCTTTTTTCCCATTTCTTTTGCTTTTTCATCCTTTTCCTGTTTTGACATTATCTATGATCTGTTTCTTGCTTCACAGCCCCCCCACCCCCCCCTTTTTTTTCCTCCTGGTTTGACCATTATAATGTCCTTGATTGTCTTCCTTCTGTGTTCTTCAAGGTGTTGTCATCTTTTTCTTCATATTGCCAGGCACCAGGTGATAGAAAATTAAGAGGCCAAGCGAAACACTCTTCACCTTCCTTTCTAGTGTCTAGCACACCATCAGAATTTGGTGGCCAGGACCAATTTCATGAAAGACCCTTCTTAGCCCCTACATTATTAAGATGCAAAGTCTCTATGCAAATGTAATTTTTCTTTGAGAATTTCACTACCATCCTCTAGCTAACCATCCTGCAAAGAGCTATTTCCTGACATTGATAAATTTAGACTTCCATCTTTTTTACCTCAGGATAACCACACTAACAAATTCATATCTCTGATCCACAGAAAGAAGGAACCAAAACACTTCAAAACTTTTGTTATTTAAGATTATGAGAGTGATTTAAATTAATTCTTCAAAATAATAATGAAAAAGTATTTGGCACGAAGCAAATATGATTATAAAAGATTTTCTTTGACTTAAGACAGAATATTTTAGAAAAATTTTATGCAACAATGGTGTCAAGGATCTGGGAGGTAAACTTAGCAGTAAGTGCTGCTGCTATTCAAATTTGCAGACCTTGGGGAGGAAGTACTGTCTGCATCTGAGTGTTAGTGATTTGTTTAATAAATGCACTGCCTTAAAAAGTATGTTGAAGTTGCAACATTTTAATTTGACTAAATCTTTCTTAGTTATTTTGTGTATGTACAGAGTTTCCAAAGATTATAGTAAGCTTTGTCATAGGATGGGATCCTCAGGAAACAACACACAATGCGTTTGACAGTAGAAGACAGGCTTTCTCACATGTTACTTGCTAGTGTTTTTCTTCGGTAAGTGTGTATTTTAAAAAAATTGAACTGAAGAGTGCAACATGTATTTGATTAGATACTGGTTATCTGTAGTTTGTTGACTTGTGAAGTGTAATCTCCTTCCTTGTTTTTTCGGCTATACAATGCTGTCTTTTTCAACTATGAAAACAAATACCTCTAAAACGAATTATTTTTCAAGATACTTCTGTAGAATGAGATGGGATTACACATTTTTCCAGAGTCCCTATCTTTTCCACAGTCTGTTCATACTTTCCAGGAAACGCACTGGACTTGATAGATGATCCCTAAAGCAAACGTAGACGGACAATATTGTAACCTTAAATAGCAGTGCAGTATAGCGACTGAGAATTCAGGAGGCAACTGTTAGCATAACTATTAGAATGAAAATGCAAACCTGCCAAGTTATGTTGTTCTGGTATAAGGACCATTTAATATGGTGACAGAAATGTCATATACTAAATTACTGGAGGATTCATTGAGCTCGATAGTGAATTGTTGCATGACTTTTTTTTAATTTAAAGACATTCTAGAGAATTATATGCTGTATTGTAGAAAAATCTCAAAAAGTAACTATACTTTATCTCCATATACCCAAAATGAGATTTGATCGAAAGTAGTTAGATCTGTGCTTACTGACTTAAGATCTATAATACCTTAAGATTAATTGGGAGCATAAATGGAGAAGCTGACAACCTGGAACCTTGACTTCTTAAAATTGCTGACCCAATTACTGCTAAGCCCTTTGCTGACATGTTAATATGTCTCTTTAAACTGGTAAATCACCACCATTTCGGTGTGTGCTAGAGTTGGTCCATCGGATGAAGGAAGATGTAAGTTTAATTTAAATAATTATTGACCTATTATGACCTTTTCATTTCACTTGTACTGCTCCTCTCAAGGTAAGCAATTATATTTTTATAGTGTTGGATGGTAATCAATGTACAGGAGCTATCTTTATTGATTTAAGTAAGGCCTTTGATCTGGTAATCACCAACTATTGCTATCTAGGCTGGCCTTAACTATATTGGATATTACTACAGTTATTTGGTTTTAAAATATGCAGAATTTAGAATTGTATTAAGATGTTGCAAGAAAGTAGAAAAATTTTTGGAAGTCCATAAGATTCCACTTCATAATCTTCCTTAGAAATTGGAAACAGATTATTTTATGCAATACATGCCATTTTTTAACTTATAACTTATTTTAGGTTGGCAACCTGATTTTTTTTTTTTTTTTTTTTTTTAATATATCAAGCAGAAGGTCCTTTTGGGGTCAGTTTTACTTAGTGGGGAAAGCCCGGCTTTTCTTTATTTTTTTAATTAGCTACCCATATTGGACATTTTTGGGAGGAACTTTTAGTTAGTTGGTTGGTTTTTTAAGTCTGTTTTATACTGTGAATTCAGAGTTGCAAACTTTTGCCCTTCCATTTGGGGGTGGAAACCGATCTGAAATTCTTATTATATTTTTTTTTAACCGATGTGCACTTTTTGCACATGCATTTTGTGCAATTTTTTTTTAACCAATATTCATATCGATGTATTAGGTAAGAATAGTAATTGAAATATTGGACTTTTATCATAGTTTGTAGGTGGTACCTGAGTATCTTCCAAAGCACAGTCATACTCAACCAACTTCTTCTCATCTTTTTCCTCACTCCTCATGTATCTACTTCTTTTTTACCTCTTCCCTAACATTCTTCTCTGGACATGTTTCTCTTTTTCTTTTCTCCTCTCTTATGTTTTAATGTATGACTTTGGAAAGCCTGAGTAGATATGGGTTTAAACCGTCTTTAGAAAGCTGTGAAATTTGTGATCATTTTAATCTGCTCCTCTAATGAGTTCCAGGGCCTCTATCCTTCTTGCAAAGGGAGTTCAGTCTTGCTCTGGTGAGCCTTGAAACTAACAGCAGTTGTTCAGAGAGGTCACCAACATAATGAGAAGGGCACTCTCGAGATATCTTGAACCACTTCCATAGATGGCCATGAAGATTAATACTGGGACCTTACATTTGACCTAATATTCTATGGAGAGTTTGTGTAGTGAGCAGAGCAAATGGGATGATGTGCTTGTGGCAGAGAGTGTAAATAAAGCTACTGCAGTCTGGATTTTTTTGTTTTGTTTTGTTCCCCCCCCCCCCCTTTTTTTTTTTTTGTATGTAAGCTAAAATATTGCATCTTGTTCTTGCTTAAGGTCATGAAGGTGTGAGTTGTTATGACCAGGTCCGTTCCTGAGAAGCAGTGGCATAATCTCCTTGAACTTGTTGTTTTGAACTGTGTTCATGAAGAAGTTGATGATACCGTAGAACTGATAATTAAGCACAGCAGTGTTCTTTCCACGTTTTGTGATCTCATTACCTCTAAGACCAGTAAAACTGTCATTTGAAATAATTTGTTCTTTCTTTGCCTTTTGAAAAGGCATTTTATTCTTTCATTTCACATTTGCTCTATTTTGGGTTTACTACCCATTCTTTGTTTTTAATTTCAGAATTCAGTGTTCTATATTTTTATCTTTTTTCATATTGCCAATAGGTTTAATTGTGCAAGCAAGCAGTACTACAGTTAGCTTAATGCCAGCCTTGTTTTCAGTCACGCACAATACTTTTTTTCAGTCTGCTGGTCAAAGGCTAAATGAGACGGTAAGTAAAGGCTGGGACTGATCAGCAGGCTTGACAGTTTTGCCTTAAGCCTTACCATGATCCCGTTTTAGGACTGCAGGAATTCGAAGTGGAGTGGCAGATATATGCATGTGTGAATCTTTTTATTTCTAAACACCTATAGTAGGAGCACATTCCAATATAGCATTTGATTTTAAAATAATGTAGGTGCTAAAGTAAATAGAATCCCTGTCTGCCAACATGGCTAAGAAATAAAAATGACTCAACACTGGGACATGTAATCTTATATTGGGTAAAATTATGAATTTTTTTCTCCTCTTTGGAAAAAAAAAGTTAAATTCCTAGGAACTATGATAAGCCTTGAAGTCATAAAGGACATTTACTTGTCTTTTGTGATGCTACTAAGGGCTTTTTTTTTTTCCTTCTTCCTCTGGGGAACCTGCCAGACAGAGGTGTCTCTCCCACTCAGGAGAATTTTTTGTCCTGCTCAACATCTTCTCTCTGTACCATTCCACCTTCTTTGGGAGTACTCTGCCAAAGCTAAAAGACAATATAAAAGCTTTAGATATTTTCCTTATAGCAATAACTTTACAGCTGCGTGGAACACCAGTGTGAATCTTGTATCAGATTCTTTCTTAAAACTTTTTGTATTAAATAGCTATATGGGCAAAATATTAATTCATTTTACCCAATTATGCTATAAATATATACTAATATGAAACAACATGTTCTCCTGAACAACTCTAACCCTAAACATGCTCCCTTGGCCACCCATTGTATCACATGGTGTTTTTCAGATTGCAGGAAGGGGTTGAGATAAAAGCTATGTCATCTGGTTTTGGTACAGTACTGGGTATATAGGTATTTAATATTGATGATAAGAAAAAGAGGCTGCCACGTTTCAAATTAAAACTATTGAACCAGGTCATATCCTGGATGTGTATGCTCTTAGGACTACACTTGCTGATCTGAATTTCTGTCTTCCGACAAAAGTTCATCCAGCTCTCACAGGGTACCAGTTTATTAACCATTCCCTAATACACATTGCAGATGGCAGGTGCTAGAGTCTTTGTCATTGTGCCCAAGACTAAGGCACTCTGCCTGAAGATATTACATCAGCCAGTTTTATCTGTGTTTATAAAACTGGCATTTGTATTTTCTCAAGTTTTCCAGGTAGCCAGAGTGAGCTCTGTAATTCTTTTTTCTTCCCCCCCCCCCGAAACTCATGGGATATTAATCATATGAAGTTATTTTAGACTTTTACATTACATTGCAAATATTTTTAAACTGATCATATACAGCGTGCAGGGAAAAGGGGAAGCATAAGCAAAAAAATTTAAAAATCTCTTGGTCCATCGGATAAATTTTCAGTACAATATACGAGCATTTAGCCACACAAGTCCCATTAATGTTAATGGTCCCAAGCTTTCTTTTATTCATCACAGCACTGATTGCACTTGGTCAGCTCTTTATCAGTTTGAAATATTGACAGTAGGAGGAGGCGTTCCCTTAGCCAGGCCTGGCTGTTGCAGTGCTCTTTTAACTTAGTCATCCTGCAAATGCTCCTATAAATGGATTTATTTCAGCAGATCCAAAATACATCAACCGGATCATCTTACCCTGGTGCTAGCCCCTTTACATTGGCTTCAATTTGCAAGAGCATTGATTTTAAACATTGATCATTACTTACAAAGCACTCTATGGTTTTGCACTGTCTTATTTATTAAACTAACTTGTTACCTGTGCCGCTGCTAAAGTCCTATCTTTATCTTGCTAAGAAGTGATTATTTGCTCTCTGTGGTTATGATTATGATTTAGATTAAAAAACAAGGCTATTCCCTGAAAATATGTTGGCTGCAATAACTCAACATTTCTAAAATTTCTGCTATGCAGCTCCACTTTTCCTTTAGTGGTCTATATGTCTACTGCAAAATTCTTTCAGTGCTTTCTGTAGATGATATTATGCTTAATATAGTTATTGCAGAAGAGATTTTTCTTTTTTGGTTGTATTCTTATGGAGTACTTTGTTTTGTTTTATTTGTTGGAAAAACAGGCTTTACTTTGTTTTAATTGTGGGAAAAACAGGCTTTTAGGGGTCATGCCTTCTGCTTTCTGAATATTTTTTAAGGTGTCTTTCTCTGCTGTCCTATAAAATCTATGCAATGTTGTACAAGCAAGTAGTTGTAGCATAGAATATTTCCCTATACTAAGCAAGGTGGGGAACTACAGAAATATATTTCTGTTCTATTCTTTAATTCAGAGAGTCATTGTTACTTATACTGATGGCACTCTCTGGTGCTGTATAGAATGGTATTCTTGGGGAGTTCAGAACGGAGCACACTTTCTACTTCAGGGAGGGGGAAAAAAAAAAAAGAAAAAAAAGAGGAAATAATCCAAATTTGACCTGATATTTCATCTCTAGGCCTGTCTGTTTAAAATTCTTTGTTCTGACCATGCTTACATGGACATAAACTGGGATTAGTGTTGTTATTCTAGGGTAGTTAGAGTTATAAAAACTGATGCTTAGAGAGGAGTGTGCCCTCATATTTTCTCCTGAGTAAAGAAAAAAATTGCTTAAATAGTAAATAGTGTCACATTTTTATATAGACCATTTTTTCAGGCTTGGTAATTAATAGTGCTCTTTTATTCTGGTTTACTTTAAAAGTTTCTTAATTTACTAAAAATGAAACTTCACCAGCAGAGGTGCCACCAGTAACAGAATGCATTCTCTTTCTTCTGTAGTAAATAGTGGGAATTTTGGAGTAGTGGAGTTTTAGCCCTTGGGGGATTTTATTTTACACATTTTCAAGTTGTTCAGTGACTTGCTGCAGAGACAGGAAGGGAGGAGAGGGAATCTATTTACACAAATTACAGTCTTTGTTCCCATCAACCTTCATAATTGGATGAACAAAACGAAGGCTAGACTGGCAGGTACAACTATCCCAGGTAATATCTTTTGAGCCAGAAACAAATTAAGTGAATTGTGGAACCAAGGCGAAACCTTGTTGGGAAGATTCAAGGAGGGGGTGAGGGATAAGTGTTTTTGAGAATGTCTACCATTGGGAAGACTTACTGCATTGTAGAAAGAAAAGAGAGAGTTTTATCTTGGGATGAAAGTCATCCCTTCCATGAAAGTTTGGCACTATTCAGAGTGAGTTCCTTTACAAACAATCTGCACATTTAATTATTATGTTTTGGAGGTTTTGTTCAGTATTTTTGAAAAATGAAATGTATTATAAAGACACTGCCTCTGCACTCTAGCTTTCAAATTTAGGTTTTTCTCTCTTTTATGTTCCTCCTTTAGGATTCTTTAATCTTTTTCCATCTGTTTTCTATTTTTCTCTCCCAAATTGTTCCAATTCAGTGATCAAAATATGCCAATTCGAGCTACTTATTCCAAACCCATGTTAGATTGTTACGTTAGCATCATTAATTTTCAAAAAATTAGGATATTCCTGTGTAAACTTGGTTATGCTACTGAGCTGCATGCACTAAGGGGGAAAAATGAGCTGAATGGGAATCCTGGCTGAAGCAAAGACTGCATAATTGGTTTTATGCCAGACCTTCTGCCTTTCACATAGGCAGGAAAGGGCCAGGGAAATGTCAGAGGTGGAAAACAGGGCAACGCAGTACCCCTGCAGAATTGCAAAGTGACCGCCAGCTGCAGCCAGCCTGAGAAGTGGCCAGCGCTCAAGGTTGCTTTAAGACAGACATGCCCGGTTCTCCTGGCTTTATAGGCCACCGGCTGAAACCTTCCTACACCTAAAAGCCTCAGGATTCCTACTGCATATTACGGGAGGAAACACGTTAATAGTTCACAAGCAGTCCCTCCCAAGAGCTCTTACGATGGGACAGGGCTGAGGTGGGTATAAGGTTTCAGGGTACTCGGGAATCAGCCTTGATAGTCCAATAGTTCCTTTCTGCAGGAGTCTGGGATCCGGATTAACTGCCAGTCCTCGTGCCTGAAAGCCCCGCTGTCAGCTGCTTGATGCAGCGGCAGCGTTCCTGCACCGGCATGGCTGAGAGCCACGTGCTGTTCAAGAGCCATTGGCCACCTTTCCTGTAAGGCTCTGCCATTTTACACTAGACATGCCTTGCTGCTACAATTACAGAGTTCACCCTTCTAGTAGCAAAACACAGTCTAGGTTGAATTTTTGTAGAGGCTTTTTTATTTAGTGTTTTTAAATGCATCTATAAATAAGGTTTTTGCATTGTTAAGGATGAGGTGAGTAATTTTTTCCCCTTTCCTTTACACTGCCCTAGCATCGCAAGCAAAACTTTAATCAGTGGGAGTTAAATAAGCTGGCTGTCGTCTGAATCCTCAGGCAACACAAGGGACAGAAAAAGAGGGGACTTGGAGCCATTGTTACAGCACATGGGCAAGGATTTTTGCTTTTTTTGTTTGTTTGTTTTGAATATGGGTGTCTTTCTATGAGGCATTACAAGTGGTAAAGATACAAAAATGGTCACACTGGAAACAAAAGAATATAAAATCTCGTACTTCTTAGTAATGTTGTATGTCCGATCACCCACTTTTCGATTTAATCCATTACAATATTGTAATCAATCATGATTTTCTGTGTTGCAGAAAGTCTCATACTCTGAGAGAAAGGGAGAGGGAGAAGAAAGAACAAATTAGCAGTGAATTTTGCAGAAGAGGAGAAATTTCCTTATTACCATCACTCAGAATTAGTCAGTCATGTTCTGTAATCATATTTTAAGCAATACTGTAAAAAACAACACAAAGACAGGCTACAGCAAAGTGGTCTTTAATTCAAGAATCCCATAAGGAATTAAAATTCTGAAAAGATGACATAGGATCAATCAATAACTGCCTGAAAATATCACAATATATGGAGGCTAAATGACATCATGCTATGTGAAAGAAATTGTTAAGGAAGGTATTTTCAGTATTGTACTTATCTCTTTTTATTTAGATTAATAAAATTTGTTGGATTTTAAATCTTTACATGTCTCTCTTGTATTAGGAACAAGAAGTTGACAGAGTCTGCCCTAAAGAATTTACAGTCCAAGTCTAAGACAGGATCAACTACACATAAGTAGAAGGCAGCAAAGGGAAATTTTATGGAAGTTATTTTTTTAATCCCTGTGCCCTGGCAGTTTAATTTATTCCTTGTTTAGTGTTGCAATTTACTTACATTGGGCAAACAGAATTATGACTTTATGTAGTAAATCTTATGTGCTGTATCAATTTCCTGTCATTATGGTTTTCTATATTCCTCATTTTCTCATTTGCCTTAAGTTGAATCTTTGTGTAAAATGTGCCCTTTATTTAAGCCCTTACAGCTTGAGTTACATGGCTATTCATACCATTGAAATGTCTTTATTCATGCTTATTTCTGGATCACCTTTTCTACTGATCACACCAAAGGATGTAGTTCACACTTAGTTTCCTCCAAGTATTGATTAGAGTCACAAGAAAATTGTGTATTGGTTGGCTTACTACTTTTTTATTTGCATCCAGACACACAGTGAAAATCTCCAGCTCAAATCCTCAGCTGAGCAGCAGCTAGCCCACCTGGGTAGGAGGAAGACATTACCTCTGTGTTCCTCTATTGCCAGCATTATTATGTACCATCCCGGTTGCCCAGATAGGTGACTGTACACAGGACTTAGCGTATTATCTGGCTGTATCTATCCCCTGCGAGGTGTATTTGTCACATGAGCTGTATTACTGGATGTAGTACAGGAGTTTTTCCATGTCCACCGCATACCACTGTATTGCCTTCCTAAAAACCAGAGGAAGGGGAGGGTTTGAGTTGTATTAATCACTCTGAAAGTATTTCATAGTGTGTGATTATTCTGCTGATAGATAAATGCTATTTCGTTACCATGCTAGTTTTGTTTGATGCTTCTGTATGTGCTTAACTCTTACAGTGAGTGCAGGGGTTTGATTCTTGGGAATAAGCCAGACTACAAATTGATGATGAAACCTCCACAGCTGGCTTACTGCATTGGGTCATGTTTTCTGTGGCACATCCTTTACAGAAGCTGGGCAGAGCAGAGAAGGTTGGTGAATTTGGTGAATATGGCCTTAGTGTATGATAAATAAGATGAAATCCCCTGTTTGATTATTGGGCCATATACTTATCGTTGCCTTTTCCTTTCATGGTATGTCACCATAACAGCAGCTGATGCCGAACAACTACTACAGGTGGTTCTCCCTTCCCTCCCCAATTCTGTTTGCAGGATCAGTCCAGGGACTGTGACTGCAGTATGCACGATAAAATCTTCCTTCTGTGCATTTGGAAACATTAGTGAGAGTAAGCAGGGATCATACATATGCTAAAGTAATTTCTAAGAGAAACTTGCTAGATTTCCTAGCTTCCCATGCAGCACTTGCCTCTGTTTTCTGCATATTGTAGATTGTGCATAATAGTTTACTTTTACAGCAACAGAGCCAGCATGTTAGCTTTACCCTGTTGACTTTCATGCCTCTAATCACATGGTCGTTTAAAGGCAGCGGGGCCAAGGCCGTCTTTCAGGATTACAGCTAACCTACACGTCCAGTGCAAGAGAGGTTGGACTGAACTTTTCTGTTTCCATTCTGTCCTGATCTGTAAGGGCGATGCTTTCACTGAAACTGAACTTGAGGTGTTGAAGACAGTGTTTTGGTAGCTGTGGATCATATTCCAAGTAAAATATTCTGTGTAAGTGCTACAGAGTGTTTGGATATGTTTTCGGTGAACATTTCATGCCAAACCCCAGAAAGCACTTAATGTACAGAGTGTGCAGTTCCCAGGTACAGAGGCACATGGATAACAGAACAAAATGTAATGGAATATTATTAACTCTTTCATAAGCAGGACCTGCTGCACTTTTAAGGTGTAGTTCCATTAGGTGGCAAATATCTTAGAAGGCAATGAGTGAGCCTTTACAATTACCTACACTGATGGAGGGTGAGGAAATAATTGTTCGCAGGTATGTCATACTGTCAGCAGCTATGTCATGGTATATCTAGCACACTCCCTTGTAAATATGAGAAAAGTGAGTTTACTATCTATATATAACACTAGCACCTGATGATTCTATTGAAATCCTTTTGTGAACTTAGTTCCTGCAAATAAAACCAGTTTTAGGCTTCCTCTGGAAAAGGTCATTTTGTCAATAACAGTCAGGGGAAATACTGCCACAAATACTACTGGATGAAACTAGGAACTATTCCTTTTAATTAATTCTTAATTTGGCAGTTTTGTTGCAGTTTATTTGTCTGCCTTAAAACTCTGCATTAACTTGGATATGTTGTTAGCTTTTCTTGCAGTTTTACCATGAGTAGCATTTGTTGCCGAGTTTGTAACTTGAAACTATGCTTTTTGCTGAGCGTTTGCTTTGTGGTGCTGTATTTCTGTCTAAAAGGTTTGGTGTTTTTTTTTTTTTTCTTCCTTGTTACATTTCCGTTTTTGTCCTGTAGTATTCCTCAAGACACTCATTATCTTATTTTAGTGATTCTTCTGTTCCATATGTACACTGTCTAATCAATAATCTTCTTCACTTGCTGCAGGATTTCCACCTTATTGTGCTTCCAGCTTCTGTGATGCTGTGTGATGGGATTCTGCCTTGGCTAGTGCACTGTTGTCTGAATTTGCTGTGTTTCAGATCACTACACTGACTTTAATTTTGATGTATTTGCATTTTACTCAGTTCTAGTCTTACTCTTTTCCCTTGATCAGTTAAATTACTCTCTGTGCAGTGTTACATTTGTACTACTGCTGGAAATACTAACTAAAGCCTTATAATTGAAGAGCTATTTACAACTACTGACCTCCAGCTCATTTCTGATTTCACTGTGATGTTGACCTTTTATAGATTGCACTGTTGTAAATCTTTGAAGTGATTCTTCTTGTCATCATATTTCTAGTAATTATGATTTGCATTGCATTAACACCTAGAAGCCTCTCCCACCTTACCCTTGTTGCATAAGATGACCTTTTTTATGCACTAATTCACATATGGGTAACAGAATACAGTTCTTGCTCTAAAGAATTTATCCTGAAATGAAGACAAATGCTTGCCTCTATTTCAATCCTTTAAATATTATAGTTTGAATTAATGAAATTGCTCATAAAGGATTCTTAGTCCTAGAAACTATTTTCTTCCTTTTCTAACAAAATCAGAGTCTGAACTTCTTTCTGGCCTACGTAAAGATAAATAAATAAAAATAAAGATTACAGGTATTATTTGAGAGAGGCCATATTTGAGTAAAATTTTTCTCAAATTTTGTTCAAGTTGTCCAATGACATCAAAGAAAGCACTAGCTGAATATTGGGCTGATGTTTCCTCTTTGTTCATATTTCACTTCAATATTAAGAGCAACACAGAAACAAGCTTGCAGCTGATCTGTACCTGAAGCAGGACTTGACTTCTGGAGTTTCAAGATTACAGTTATTATTTCTAGTCTGGTAGCTATGCTCTGAAAAAATACTGTTGGTTGGATATATGCTTGTTGTATACTGTCCCAATGTACACAAGTGGCAGACAGTTATGAATTCTGTTCCTAGACTTGCTTAATAAATGAATTTGAGTCAGGACACTAGTTTCTTTAATGATTGTATTGCTTTAAGCGTCTGTGTAAACAACTGGACATTGACTCTAATGGCAGAGGAATGCTAACAGATAATGGTGTCATCTGCATCTCCATATCAGGTTTCACCCTGATCTCTCATATGTGGTTTTCTGAGGCCTTCATTTATTTGTTTAGATAAATCTAGGTAGTCAGACTCCTTTTGGGTCTTGCTAAACTCTCAGATACTACTTGTGTCAATATTTTGCAGATTGTCCTGATTACGTTTCTCTTCTCACTAAGAAGTTGTAAAATACGTGTGAAAAGGTACATCTTTGCTTTGAACTTCTTCCCTTTTACTTTCCTCGAATGCTGTCTTGTTTGTGTGTGGAGCGTGTGTTGGAAAGCTTCTCTGCTCCCTATCTGCCTTTCCTAGACAATCTCGTATGCTTTATTATGTTCTCTTCCTTGTGCACGAAGTGCAGCAATCCAGTCTTTTTCACTTTATCTTCATATGGAAGTATTCTTATGCCACGATCAATCTTGCTCTGAGCAGTTTTTTTTTTTTTTTAAGAACTACTTTGTATAAATATAAAATCTTTAATGTATAAAGTATGGTTTATTTATTTTTTCCATGGTATAAAGAACTGATTGGACAGGTCTGGAATGGCCCAGTTAATTCCAAACTGCAACTATAGATGTGCAGAGTAATATTAATACAGGCTGAGAATCTGCTCTTTAGGGAAGTCTTGTGATGTTCTGCATAATATGCAGTATTTGGAGAAGGCTAAACTAATAGCCTTTTTTTGGATATATTAGTGTTTCTCAAATGTCAGTAAATACCTAGTGTCTAGGTAATTTTTCTGAATACATGTGGGTATTTTGCTGATTTTATATATATTTTAAGGCTATGGAGAACAAAACAGTAATGAATTTTTCAAACATTACAGAACCTTACACAAGTGATATTGGCCACCTTTCTTCAGGAAGGAATATGGAGGCAGAGGGTTTAAATGATGGCTCTTGGGTGACATACCTCAGTCATTGGCTGAGTGCAGACTCAAGGTCTCCTAATTTTGAATCTCTTGATTTAACCACTAGGTATTACACTATTCCTGAACAAGCATCACTCTGTAAGTGAGGGGATAAAGTGCTACTAATACATCAAATCTTATCAAATGACTTTAAACTTATCTTAGCTTTCTTTTCACCAAGGTTTGCTGTAAATCTTTCTTACTAGGCAGTAGCAGGACTTGTGTCCTTGCTAAAAGGAGAAGATTGATTTACTATATTCATATGGAACCAGCAGCTTCCTATGAGTATGCAATAATGAATTGGAATATCCTATAGCTCTTACCACTGTGCAATACTTCGGGAGACCTTAAAGACTGGAATATGTTACAGAAGTCCATTTGATAGAAACTTATAAATGTGTGTCTTCTGCATAGAATAACAGCATAACAAATCTTTCAGTATGTGCAATATTCTTATTCTTCAAATACTCTAATTGATTGTTCCTTGGGCTCAGTCAGCCAAAAGTGGAGAGAAACTTTGTACAGACATCATTAGTTTTTCTCCATTTAAAGATTAATCATGAAGAGCTCTGGCTCTTTAATTCTGTAATTTGTATATTTAATGGGCTGCTGCAGAATCTATGACAGTAATTAGCATAGCCTGAAAACTCATTAATACGCAACAACATGATTAATGCAGCATTAATGCAAACATGACTGAAGTTATTTGGGTTATGTAGTAAGAAGATTAAAGCTAAAATGTCCTGTTTGTTTTACCAGGAGTGAGTATAATGGGGTAGCAAGCAAAATAAGAAAAAACAGGTATTAAATTAGTCATTTTAGTGTAAAAGAAATACTCAGTTCTCATCAAGAGGATTTGGGGTTTTACCTGATAGGTGGTTTCTGTAAGAGGTGTTACATATTTCCCCCTTTCATTCACTCACCATATTCTGTGTTTATGCTTGATCAACCTTTTAGTTTGACTTAGCTTTTTGGCAGTTTGAGGTATTAAGAGTATATATAAAAAAGTCTTTGAATTGTGTAATTCTGAATAAAGTTAGACTTTTTCAAAATATGGGGGTTTTGTACAGTCTGATTTTAAAAACAATGGATTTTCAGCTTCTCCTGGTTTTACTATCATCACAAAAGAAAAGGGGCTGCTGACCTGCAATTGGACACTCCAGTTACAGTTTGGGAAAACGTTTGGGAAAATTTTTTTGTCTGTTTGTGTGTACAAATATATATGTGTGTGTACATATGTATATGGACATATATATATATGACTTTTAAGTATCTATTTTAAATTGCTCCTAAAAAACTAAAACAACTTAAAAATGAACAGCATTTATTTCATCAATGGAATTACTAACTGAATGTAATGTTTGTGACGATGAACTTTGAAAATATTTTCAAGTACATTAAGGTAACAGTAAAAGATGGAGCCTATTCCTGTACCAAAGACAAAAAAGATGTTGGACAGATTTAGGAAGAATACTTTCCAGCTTCTTCTCTCAACAAAATGCAGAAAGCTATAGGCCATCGCAAAGTGTGAAGAACTGCTCAGCAGAGTATCTTCATGAGTATGTCCAGGAAAGTGTCCTCGGGGTTCCTTCTTTTCCTCTAGTTCCACTGTCCATTATGTGAAACTGCTTTAAATACTGATCCATTTTTGTGAAGTCTCCCTTCTTATTTTTTGAAGGATGCATTTTCTTATTAAAAATACATTTTAAAATGTGTTTTAGCTATTGTAATGACATGTAGCATGCAGAATCACTCTCACAGAGAGAATAACGACTAAATATTAATTCAATGGAAGTGTATAGTAACTGAGAGTTTTACTCCCCATCTATCCCCTCACCACTTAAAAAAAAAAATTGTTTTATGATTTCTGTGGTAAAATGTACTTTGATTAAGCAAAAGCATTTGTACACAGTGTTAATGTTAAGTAAATGCTTGACGTTTGTCATCCTGAACGGAATGCTGAGAGCCTAATGCTGTAGTCAAAATTTTATGTACGATTTCTATTAATTTTAGTTGGCGTTATGCACAAATAAGGGCTTCAGTAAGCATAAAGAGATCGCTTTCTTTGCCAACAATTTCCTGTTCATTTGATTGGAAGGTACAATTATATAATTATTTACACCGTTTCATACAGCGATATAAGTAGAATGGAAATGCAAATTGTGTATGTACAATTGTACAATTCTGGGAGAAATTGCACTGAAAAATGGATGTGCTTCACAGATTATGCAAAATTCATTTCTAATAATGCTTTGTGTTTTTCCAGATATTAGGCAGGTTTGGTTTTTTTTATTTTTTCCAATCGTAATGTACACTGTTTTCCTTTTATGATTTCCTAAGTCCACAAAGAAAATGTCCATAATATGCTAGGGTATCTAATTATTATTCATACTTTTTAATCTTATGCATATGGGTTGGGATTTGGTGGATTTATGAAAATTAAACTAACACTACTCTTGCTGACTGCATCCAGGTTGGAAATACGTTTATGTGCCTGTTCTTGACACTTTTGGACAGATTTGTTCATGTGGTTATATATAGGTTTTGGTGAAGGGGCATGGGACTTTTGAGACTTGTAGCAACTTCTGTGTATTTAACGAGTCTAATAACTTATGTTGGTTGGCTATTTTGAGCTGGACTCTGAACATCCAGTTGTAGAGAAAGGTACTTTACAGGTGTTTTAGCTGAGTGCATGGGACAAAGAGATTGGTTTTAAGTAGGCCACATCGCTGAAATCTCTCAGCTGTTATTGTAAAAGATGTCTTCAATTACCTTGCCCCTCTGCCTACATTCTCCCCTCAACTCCTCTTCCCCAAAATTTCAAAAAGTCAGAAGACATTTTTTGAGTACTGTGAATGTTTTTGCATTTTGAAACGCTGATTTTTTTTTTTTTTTTTTTTAAACTAAATTCAGTTCAGTGAAATTGGAAAGATGTTTCACAGGAAACAAAACCTCTTTAGCCTGGATGAATAGTTTCTTGGTCAAACAAAACCTATTTTAAACTTTTTATTTTGCAAGAAAAAATGTTTAGCATTAGTCAGTGAATTTTATTGCTGTAATAATTATAAATTATTAGTATATGTTATGCTAATCTGGGAGCTGCTCTAATTTATTAATATTTTCCCCCTGATTACCAACTGTCTCTTCTAAACTCAAAATAACCCTGTGTGCTCTGTAAACTTGCTTTAAGCAAAAACCACAGCCAGCCTCTCAAGAGCACATTCTTGCCTGTTAAATACTTTTGTGCAGATCTTGCAAGCCATATTGAATTGTGCCAGAAGAATCTGAATCCACGTGTGAATCTGAGTCTGAATCTGAAATGTTGCTGAAGTTCTCAGACTTGCTAAACTTACATGAGGGAGGCAAAGAGGTGGTATAAAAATCGCTCCATATGCGTTTTCTGTATTACACAAAAAACTGGGTTCTGACTCATCTAACATTATAGTAATAGTATATCTTTTTACTTTTAATATCAGCCTGTTACTAAAAGGAACTCTCAAAACTGTGTGCACTCGCAGGGTAGCATGCTGATATTGCTTCTCAGTTGAATGCCTTTAAAATGCCCGCATTGGTCACTCACATCCTCTACTAACCTGGATGTGCCATCTTCGAAACTAGGCTAAAAACCTAATCACAATCCACTACTGCCTAAGTTGAAACTATGTAGATCCTGACAGAAGGTTAGTCTGCCCTAATACACTTTGGGGTACTTTAAAACATTAATAACAATATTAGTGATTTATTTTTCTTGTCCTTTTATTACTGTGTATTCTTCTTTTTGTCTTTTATGTTCACTGTATACAATGCTTGTATTAAGTTTTGTACACTGCCATTATAATTAAAGAAATTCAATTACAGAAATTGAAGAAATTTGTTTATTTATAATTAACGGAATTCTGACACGTTCTCCAATTGCAGCTATAATTTGAAATGGAATTAAAGATTTTATTTGACTGACATACATTCATATTTCATTTGTAGTAAAATTTCCTGTTGTTTTTTACCCCAGAAATGATAACAACTCCTTGTGGACCAATAATTTTTGTCACATGAACAGGCCTGTTAGGTGAATTCTTGAGTTGCAATTCCATATTCAGTTGATTAAGAGTACATTCCTCCTATGCCCCGCAGATGGTCATGTTTTCCATCCAAAATTTAGTAGCCTCAGTAGTGTGGATGAGATGCAGTTTCTGTATATGACAAATTACAGAAGTAATTGTAATGTCACTATTTTATTTATGTTTCTATTTATCTGTTACATTTAACATTGAATTTAAGGTTTTAGACATGCGTATTGAAATAGTAGACACAAGTCTTTGAGAAACTTTCTTGCAAAATCTCCCCCTCCTACCCCCCCCCAAAAAAAAAAAAAAAAAAGGAAAGTTTTTCTGGTGATCCAATGTGGTTTTCAAGTTCTTTGAAACTTTTCAGGTTTTCATAAGAAAGCTTTCTGTGTTCAGGTTAAGTAAGATCCTTTTTCAGTGCTCAGTGTCAATACACCAGAAAAATGACATACACCTACCTGTTACAAGTCTGAATGGGATTTCTGGCTGTGTTTTGTTTTGACCATGAGGTCCAACCTGGACTTGAGAAAACTTTTCAGATTTTTTTTTTTGTTTTAATTAGTATGTTTCTGTGAAAAATATTAATTTCACAAGTTTTTATCTTCCAGTGAAAATATTATCTATGAGGCAGAAGTTTGCTTAATATTTGATTTCTCCATTGCACTCATTTCTAGAAATACAAGAAAATATTAACATTGAGGTATGAAAGTACTTATTTAGAGCTAGCTTATATGAACTTCCTTATGTCATGAGAAATTCCAGAGATACCTGAACTTAAAGGGGCAGAGTCCTTTACTGAATTATGTAATAGGTGACAAAAGAATTCAGAAGAATTTGTTGTGTGAGCTATGGCTGAAAACGATGGTTCCTGACTCATCAATACTTTATATGAAGCTATGGCAGCTCTACAGGCAGGAATTAAGGTTTGTAAGCCTCTTCAATATCCAAAGAAGAAAGAAAGCTCCTGCATAACATTTGAAAACTTTTGGAATTACTGCAATATTACTGTTATGAACCATTAAGTTTATATTTTCTAACACAACATTATAAAATAATGGTGTTTTTGCAGAAACTCAATTATTTTGTTTGTATTTGTCCTTCTGAATTAGGTATGAGGAGGGATCCTCTGGTCTTCAGAAATGTCTTTTGGCAGCTCGATAAAAATACTGGCAGTTTGTTAAATTAACTGTGCTCTCTAGTGCTGGGATGAGAGACCATCAGTCTCAGCCTTTCCAGCAGATATCGCAGCTGGAAATACCTGGAACCTCAAAGTACAGCAATAGCGGTTATTTCTGAGCCAGGCAAAGCTATGCTTTTCCTTAAGTGTGGACACCGTTGAGTTTTTTTACTTGCTGGGAATTACTTATGTACAACTGCTTTTTGCAGGTATTTTAATGGCAGGACTGATTTTGATTGCCTAGAGAATGTTTCGTATCTGTGAGTGCATCATGTGATTTGCATGAAAACATTTATGTGATTAGGGAATGGGGTCAAAGGATATTTCTTATGGGTGTAGGTAATTAACAGGCATGACCTAGTATGAATGTGCATCAGACTTATAATTTTTTGATTTTTTAAAAATATAGATGCTGTCTACAAGAAAAAGTTTTGTCACTTATTGTTTTGTCACTTACTGTTTTCTGCCTGACATAAGATAGTGAAAATGCGTGTGAAAAGACTGAATGGCTTGATGGAGTTGGGCAAAACCCAATAAATTATCTTGTTCTGTAAAAAGCATTTTATGCAGAAATGTCATGGAAGTGTATAGTATAGGTAGATGTTGCTATTGCTGCCTTTTCATTTCCATTTGCAAAAAAAATTAGTACAGTAAAGGCATAGCTCCACCATAGACTCAGCCTGCGATATCTGGATTTGCACGTTAGAAAAGTGAGGCCAAATTGGGCATATGGTTTTGTAATTTTCTTATTTGTTTCTGTAAGATGATGTTCCAGGAGATAGCTTAAAAGAAAGGCATTATAGTCATAAAAGACTGGTGGTTATCCAAAACTTGTTTATTCATAATTATACTTCTCAAAACTGGATACATAATTTATGAATTGTTTCATTAATGTGGCCTTAGATAGTTACTGAGTAAGTTTATATCATGGACAATAATATTCCAATACTTACAAGCTGTTTAATTAGCTTGTTGTTTTGATATTTTATTTGTGGTAAAAAGTAATGTAAAAAACCTACTTTTTTTTCCTTGTATGTCATTTGAATGACGTTTCATGTGCTGAGACAATATTTTATCAGAAGCCAAATGGAGGACTATTGATAATGATCTGGAAAGTTCTTAATTAAGCTTAGGTCATCAATTATTCCTTGGGATATTTCCAATTTTTGTTACAACTTGTTCTTCCTCAGGTGTTCTTTGTGCACTTAGATACATGTATTTATAAAAGAATATATAAAAATATACATATAAATACGTGTGTGTGTGTCTGTGTGTATATATATAAGTCTTTTGGAACCAACCCCCCACTATTCTTCATAGAAATCCTTCCATGCAGGAAACTCATTCCTACTTTACCAATGGAAATGTTAAGGGACAAGTGAAAATCCACAAGTAAAACATCAACTATTAGAATAGTATGCTAATATTTGAATTACATTTTTTTTAAGAAAGAAGTTACTGAACAGCATAAGTCACAATTGCATATCTTTTCTTATGGATGAGTAAGGGCTCCGAAATCACAGAAATTTCTCTCAAAGGCTGATTCAGTCTGGATTAGTAAAATTTCTCCTGCAATGACTGGCAGGGGGTTTAGGTGAACAAAACTTCCATGATTTTAGTTTGTCATCTTACTGCTGTTTTTAAAACAACTTTTTGTTTGTAATTACACTGTTAGAATGCATAAAAACCATTTTTGGCATTAACCGTCTGCTCGCTTTTTCTAACCAGGTATTAAAGTGAAATTTAGAACCCAGGAACCTGATGGTTTGATTCTTTTCTCTGCATCACCTGGGAATCAAGAGGAATACATTGCACTTCAACTGAGGAGCGGGCGTCCTTACTTTCTTTTTGATCCACAGGTACAAAAAAAGACAGGATCCTATAAAAATAGCTTATATGATTTCTTTCAGTACTTCTTTACATACTTAGCCTTTTTTTTTTTTTTTTTTTTTTTAATTATTGATACAAGTTAACTGACTCTTCAGAACCCCTAGGTAGCTGGAGATTTTGGGGAGAGAAACATTGAAACACTAAAGCTTTGCTCATTTTTTGTTACACTTCCCACAATTTATGACTTTATTTTTTGCATTTTTATGAGCTGGGTTTTTTGTCAGTACCACCAAACACCACTACAGCTTAAAGTACCAAGATTTCAAAGGTGGGCAGAAACTAGTTTTTGAATTAGCAAATAAAGGTTATATATATATTTAGTCAATTATTTTTAAGCCTCCCATCTTGAGACTTTGTCTTTTCCTACTGAAATCAGCATGTTGCCATTAATGTGATGAAAGTAGTCTCTCACTTTGTCCTGGTTTCGCCTGGGACAGAGTTAACTCTCTTCTTAGTAGCTGGTACAGTGCTGTGTTTTGGATTTAGTGTGAGAATGATGTTGATAACACGCTGATGTTTTAGTTGTTGCTAAGTAGCGCTTATCTTAAGCCAAGGACTTTTCAGTTTCCCATGCTCTGCCAGCAAGCAGGTGTGCAAGAAGCTGGGAGGGAGCATGGCCAGGGCAGCTGACCTGAACTAGCCAAAGGGGTATTCCATACCATGGAACGTCATGCCCAGTATATAAACTGGGGGGAGTTGGCCGGGAGGCGCGGATCGCGGCTCTGGCATCAGTCAGCGGGTGGTGAGCAACTGCATTGTGCATCAGTTTGGGTTTTTTTCCCTTTTTTTCCCTCTTCTTTTTTTTGTTATATTCCTTTTCATTACTATTATTATTATTATTTCATTATTATTATTATTGTTAGTATTATACTTTAGTTATTAAACCGTTCTTATCTCAACCCACGAGTTCTACCTTCTTTCCCAATTCTCCTCCCCATCCCACTGGGAGCTGGAGGGGAGTGAGGAAGCGGCTGCGTGGTGCTTAGCTGCTGGCTCGGCTTAAACCACGACACACTTCTAGTAATAATGAACACAGCAAAGACATAAATAATGAGGGAAATATTATCAAATAAATTCCACAAAATTAAAAATAAGGCCACTTTCCTTGCATTTCTGTTTGGGTATTTTCTGTTTAGTCTGCACCCCAAAACTGGATTTCCTCATGGAATAAAAAAGCATTACAGACTCACTTATATTTCATAAACATGCAAGAAACTGTAAGTACTTATCAGATTTTCTAATGATATTGGCAGAATGTGGTATCATATGTATCCATATATGTGCATCTTTTTTGTAAGGTTACCGCTGCCTCAGTGCTGCTGGAAGGCCTTGGTTGCTATATCAGCTGTATCTTCCATCACACCTCAGTGTCTAATTATGTGATTGGCGTTGTGTCTACTGCTCCGGAGGGTTGAACAGAAATGCTTAATGGTATAAAATGGTGGGGATTTAGAGGTTTGACGATCCACTATTAACCTTTGTTTCCTGAGCTCTGCCATGGTCCAGGCACTGGTGCTCCGTGAACATGCAGAGGTGTTGTGCAGCAGTGAAGCTCCTCTTCAGCTTTGGAGAATCTGTAGAAGAGGCATGCTGCTGCACAGAGGCTAGCGTGTATGTGAGCCCTGTGGTAGAAAACATTAAATCTGCTTCTGACCTCAAGATATAAATTTCTATTATTACCACTGCATTTACACACAGGCTTAATCTTCTTTTCCTCGTTGCAAACTGAATCAGTGTGTACTTCAATTTTTGGGACCATGCTTAACGTTGTTAATGTTGGCCTCATCCACATTTTAATAGGTACTAGTTCTGTTTTATCTCTTTTACACTTATACCTTCACTTAACTGAAAAGGATTTTTTATTTCTTTTGCAAGATCTTTCTAGGTGTAATAGTCCGATGTTGTTGTTTGTTTTAATGGGAGTGGATATCTTTCAACTAGCGTTTTAGTGCTTCAAATAGTATTCCTAGCCCTCCTTGCAGATGTGCTCCTTCTGAAGTAGATTTATGTCAGCTAGGTTGGACCCATTCCCTAGAAGATGTTGTATTTGTTTGGATTCACGGTACTTGGGGATGGGGAGGAAGCGGGACAGGTGGGAGAGTGGCTGGTTTGGGGTTTTTTTTAATTTTCCTTCTCTTTTTTTTCCTCTTTCCCCTGTGTTTTAACTGTGAAAAATACAGGTCTCATCCATATTCGGTCCCTAGAGCGTCTCAGTTCAGCTAATATTTTCAATAGTTACTATCTTGAATTTTAACAAATTACTTGTTTATTAATATATCTTTGTTTATCTTTGTTTCATTTGAATCAGACAACTCTGTCCCATGCTGATTTTTAGGATCATGACTTCCGTATTGTTCCCTCTTCTTATAAAGTCTAAAATAGCCTATATTGCTGGTTCAGTGACTGTTTATAGAAAAAAAATACCTGTCATTCAAGGCATTTAGGAATAGTGTAGGTCGTAACATTTGATTTACTATCTTGAAAGCTAATACTTTCTAATTTCTCATTAATAATGATGAAGAGATCCCTGTGCATTCTCAGATTCAGAAGTAGGGTACTGTGGCCTACATCAATATGTTTCTTGTAGTATCCTTGAAAAAAACTTTTACCTGTGAAAATTCAGTTATCAGATTTTTTCACTCTTCTGTATCCTTAATAGGCTGTGCTGCCTTACTATCTTTACCTTTGTTTCTATGTTTTCTATATAGTTTGGTTCTTTTTTCTTTTTGCCGTTATTTGCCATTCCTATCCTATAACATCAAGTATCATATTCTGTAGCAGCAATTCTTATTCCTTCATTTGTGTATCACAGTTTGCATTAGTGACAACATGTGGTTTCCTAACCAGGTTATATGCATTGTTTTCTCTAATTATGGTTGCGGCATATATGATAAGCATTTATGGCCCTGCCTTTGTGCTCTGCTCTTAAAAATGGCAAAAATTCTTTTTGATGACAATTGTGTCTCTGCTGCTTTTTATCTAGAGCAGCGTGTTGTAATATTCTGTACTCCCTTACAGCTGTGTCCTGTCACAGGTTAATTATTTTTACCATTAGTCCCTTTCAGGATTCTGGTATGTATCTTTGCTCATGATCAGCAGCATGTTTTCTCTTTGTTGTATCTGCTCTGGGGATAGTCCTGCCAAGTCTTCTCAGTGGGGAGTCTTCAGCAGCCTAACTTCTTCCTTCTCTAAGTGTTAATTTCAAATCCTTTTCTTCCTGTCCATTCATACTTCTCTCAACTTTTATGTACACCACTATTCATCTAGCTGTTGTCTGACCATCTCTTTTGTCTCCCTTTTGTGTTGTCTAGCTGCTCTTTTTTCCTTCCTTATTGTTTTACTGTCATTCTTTGCAGGTTTCTACTCATGGTCCAGGAAGCATGAGTTTTTTTGCTAACAGATGTCTTCCTCAGTCTTGTCTGCATAATCAAATTGTTCCCTAGACCTTCCTTCAAACTCAGTGTGCCTGCAAACCTTCAGCTGTCTGTGGATTTTCTTCTCATCATGATGCCTTTACATCCAACCCTAAATTACACAATCAACTCTAGCTAAATTTATAGTTATCTTTCAGTGGCTACAGGTCATTTGTTCTGTCTTTTTTCCAGGGAAGCACTGAATATTTTATACAAAGTGAAATCACTAACAGTAGAAATTTAAGGCCAATCTGGAGCACCTTTTTCCTTGGTGATTAGGACAGTTTGAGGATAGAGTATTGGGATTCTTCTCACAACAGGGAGGGAGTTGAATCCAGCTCTTCCACTTTAGAAGATGATCCATTTACTAAACTTTACAGCAAAAAGGAGGAACACCGGATACTTTTCTTGTTGCCTATGGTTTGTGCAGAAGCTGAAGTAGTAGGCACAGTCTGAAAGTGAGCTGTTACGCCCCCCAAAAAAGGAAGAAGGAGAATACCTGGCTATGAATCCCAGCTATACCTTGTTGCTTGGCGTTGGCGAAACTTCGGTATTTGTTCACCTTCTCAGTGGTAGGAGTTTGGGCATTGAAAGAACTTGTCTGGGAGAAGTGTAGTTACATTCAGACTTTGGCACCTAGACAGTATCTTTGAAGATCCATATTTGTGATGTTTCTATGTATTTTCATGAATGTAAGCGTCAGCATGAGGAGCCAGCGATTCATATTTACTTAGTTATTACTGAGAGCTACTAAAAATTAAGACTTACTGTATGGCTCAGCAAACTAATCCAGATTTGGTTCCCTATGCGTGATTTCCAAAATGCATAACAAGCCGTTTCACAACAGGATATTTGAATGTGATCACAGAGTCACTCGGGTAGTTCTGGATAAAAGGTCGTATAGAGGCCTCCAATGCAGTGCATGCTGAACCATGAACACCGTCTTCCCCCCCTTCCCCCCCCCCCCCCCGAAATAAACCACAGATTAGCATATATGGTTGTGTGGTCCCAGATTGAATTGGCTACAAATATATGTGGTTTCTGATGTATAAAACTGTTAATGCTCTAGACTGTTGCCAAACATAATATGAAGAACCACTTATTCACGCACCTGATCTTTAGAATGCAGCATCATTTGTAACAATTTTAACGCTAACTAAGTACACTTTGATGAGACAGCATTTAATAAAATGCTCATTAATTTCATCATTAGCAGGGGTATGCTAAGAAGTAAGCCAGTTTCTTATGTCACGCCCAATTAGCATCCCATGCTAGTAATCCCATTAGTATTGTTGAATTCACTAATGGAAAAACTAATGGGCATGCTACCAGGGCACATTAATTGGGCATGACACCAGTTCTGGTTTTAATTATTAAACTACGATAATGAAATGTGTGTTTGTAAAATATTAAAATGTTGAAATAGGAGAGAAGACAATAAAAAATAGTATATGAAAAAGTGCACATTAGTGTGTAAGGATATATAACTTTGTGTTGTTATCATGGGACAGAGGACTGCTGTACAGACTGCCTCAGTACCAAGACGTTGGCTGCATGGAGTAGGAAACATGCTGTAAATATTCACAGGAAACTATTTTTCTGTGATTGTGTACATATGTACACATCCTATATATTTTCATACATAGGATACACAGTGACAGTCCCCAGTTCAAAAATGTGCTGTAACATGTATACTGTGTTCATAAATCTATATGCTGACCAGCAATTTCTAATGGATGCAAGTCACTAAAGGCAGAATACTGAATTTTAACAGGAGGGTTTTAGTATTAATCACAATAGGTAGTGGTTTTTATCAACAGGTTTTCTTCATATGCATAACTCTAAGGTCCTTGAGCCAGAAAGAGTACTAGAAGATCTGGAAAAAAAAATTCTGAACTGTCTGGTTTGCTACTGCAAAGTAACAAGCTAGACCCCCAAATTATAAGGAAACTTTTATTTTTCTTTTACATATTTTTTTTTAAATTGTTTTTTTGAAGCCTGTCTTAAGCCATAAAGTAACTGCAGAGGTCGTGATTCTTTAATATTATGTAGTGCCTATGCAAAGAAATGTTTTTCCATTCAGTAGTTGCCTGCCACATAGGACAATGCTATTTTGTGAATTCAACAGAATAACTTCGAGTTCCCAGATGGTTCAAGTACGGTATAAAGTCCTGAGACAACATTACAGGAATTATGGGGAAGTTAGAAGATCATTTGGATATAAATCTCAGGAAAATTCTTGAAATACATTAATTTTATTTTTATTGCATCATTATATGAATTTATGTGGTATTTTGGTTGTTTACAGTCTTGAGATTTCGTTTGGCAACTGCATCTGTTCCTCTAACTCAGCAATTCAGAAAAGATTTCTCTGTATTTTGTCATAGATGTCTCTAAATTCACCCCCTCATATCATTATATTTTTTTGTTTTAATAAAACCAGGTAAAAATTCTATTTAAATTTAAAAACATTTTTACAAGCTTCCCTTGTACAGTAAAAACATCCTCAATAACTACCTTCTTTTTTTTTTTCCTGAATTTCTTGGTATGACCTTTTCCTTCATAAATGTATTATACTTTCTCACCTAAAAATTCAAGTCCTTTTGATACTGGGTCAACAGGGACAGAACATGCATCTTCATACTGTCCTACAAATACAGCTCTCTTTTGGGTCCCTTCCTGTAGACAGGTGCTGCAGTCAACGATCCTGTTATGCAGTTGCTTTCTGTGGATGGCACATTGAATCACGGCCATTGAACTTCACAACCACAGCAATCCATGAAGTAGTTAAACAGAGACTTAATTAAAAAAATAAATAAAAAATAAAAAATCTGAGTGACATGACCCTCAATAATTTGTGCCTCATTCTTGTCTTTATCAGGGGAACTACACAGGGTTTTCTATTTTTAATAGAAACTGAACTGGATCCTTGATCCCTCATTTATTATTTGAGAAGGTTAATTTAGTGGGGAAATCAGTCCTAAACATCATTCAGCATTCCGAAGGAAGTGAAACAGAGGACTTCTGTCTTTATTTTTAGATCTTATATACCACAGTGTGTTATAAAAAGTAAGGTATAATTCTAAATCTTACCTTCATAATATTCTAAATCAGATTCTTCTGTTAATAAAAAGGGATCTGCGGTAGCAGTCACTCCAACTAATGATGGTGGAAAAGAGTACAACGATAACAGTTGGCACCAAATAATTGCTACAAGAATTCAAGCACTGGGAAACATCACAGTGGATGGGCAGTACACAGGTAATCAATTCAGTTCCATTTTGCTTTATTATTTTGGTATTACTCAGCATATTGCTCACTTGCTTACTTTTCCACTACCTGTGTTCATTCATACAGCAAAAAATTCACTCAGTTTTCTGACAAAATCGCTACTGTTTTGTCTGTGCGTCTGAACTGTCTGTCCACTGTGAATCTCTGATAATTTAATACTAAGTGGAAGGAGTTTGTCTTTTTGTGCTTGTGAATCTATGATTGTGTTAATATTCTTTTGTAAAATAGAGCTGTAAATATTTCCCGGATATGTATGGGAAAGCATTAGGATATTTTGTTACAGTAGCCTCTTCTATCAAATATCAATATTCTGCTATTGAGTTGAAAATCTGTTGAAAGCATTGAACTCAAGAATAACGACCTATGTTGTTCAGGTTCTTCCTTAGCAACTAGTGGCAGTACCATTATTGGAGAGAACACGGGAGTTTTTGTTGGAGGACTTCCACAGGGTTATACTATTGTAAGAAAGGATGTAGGTGAGTATGATTGTGGTATAACGAATCCTACACAGTGGCACTGACTTAACTGCTTTTCCAGTGCTGTAGGCTGTATTGACATTGTGTCAGAAACATGAGGACATTTGCATAATTATTTACATAATTGTTTTAATAAAAAATAAGTCTGTACAGTTTCTCGAATTTTATCTTTCGGGACAGACTGAAATATCTGTATAGCTGATTTCATCAGCAGTAAAGCAGTGTATGAGGTCTGTGTATATTTTAATGAATTTTATACACAGAACTGGTATGCATGTGAAACTTATGGGTATGTTTTACATTCTAGATTCCCAAATTCTTTTCCAAAATACACATACAAATTGTTTTTAATATCTTAAACACAAGGTTATGCATCCCACCTGGATGCAGGGATACAACATGCTGGCCTTTTTTGGTGTGAGTTTGGATCCTTCAGGGACTGTTGCGTTGAACTCAGGGGTGTATGAATATATCTGTATTCTACAGCTGTATTTATGTGGAGCTGGATCGTAGCTGGCTTCCAGAAGAATCAATAGACATATGTTTTCATATATAAACTTGGTATGTATGCCAAGTATATATTCTACCAGCAGATAACAGAGAGGTGACTGCATACAAAACTGGTATACAATCAGCTGTTCTCAGTGGATTCATATCCAGGCTTTTGTTTTTTTCATAATAACCTGAAAGCCAAATTGTTTATTAAGTTTATGTTCCCACCACTGATAAGGACATGAAATCTAGTTGACGACTTGATGTGAGGTACACTAGAGTACAACTCCCTCTTTCCCTCTTTATGTCACTTTACTAAAACAAGAAATACGTGGATGTGTTCTTCTTCATAAAGTAATCCAGGATACCTCCCTCAAAAACCTCAGCTAAATAATCAAAATGAGATTGACTATAAATACGACTCAAGAGAAGGCTGTCTATAAAACCTGTTTTGTATTTCTGTCCCCAGTAAAGAAAACGAGATAGCAGCCATGAATCACTATATTTTTTTTTCCAAACAAGGACCGAAAAACTTCCTGATGAAGCTTCTAAACATGTATTCATCTGCCTTAGCTTTTGCAACACTATTTCTTCCTATTCAGCAGAGGCATGCCTTTCTTCACAATTACTGTTTTGTTTAAAGAGGGTAAACCTGAAAACTTTCCTTGGAATCTTCATGGAGTAGACTTACATTGTTGATTTGAAAGTACCTATATGCAAAATCTCAAAAAGTTTAATATTTTCCAGCTACATAGCAGTAGCTGCTGTCTTTAGTGACTAGACTGATTCAGAAATCTGGATTTAGCTTGGAGACCAGCTTTATGAAGTGATTGATGGCTGGTTATCAGTGCACACATGGACATATATGATAGGGTGAGCACGTATAAAACATAAATTAATCCCTGTGTTTAGTTGCAGATGATTGTCTTAAAAAAATTATTTTCCTTTTTTGCAGGGATGAAGATGATAGTCCAGAAAGGATTTGTGGGGTGTCTCAGTGACATATTTTTGAAAAAAGTGCATACTCCCTATGAAAACTGGGAATCTTTGAACTGGCAGGATGCTGAAGAGCAAAACAATGTCTATCATATTTGGGAAGGATGCCCCATTGTCCTCTCAGAAGGAGCACATTTTCTTGGCAAAGGTAGTTTGCTGTATTATTGCACTAGCCAAGTACGTTCTTGAGATATAAAAGGTGACCATAGCAAAAGCATTGCAGTGATCTGCTTTTCAAAGCAGTTTTAGTTATATAGGATTATTTTTGAATGGTTTAAAATTTGGTTTCTGGGTTTACAGAAGACTACTGCATGAAAGAGGAATTGCATTCACAAACAGGTAGTGCTGCTGTAACTGTATGCAGATTTGATATGCATGTAAAAGGTGAAGTTTCACTTGGGAAGAGTCACAGATGCCTATAATGTATCAAAAAAATGCCAGGTAGCAAAATTTAGGACATTGCAGCAATTTGGTTTTTGCAGTACATTATGAATAACTGTCCTTTCAAAAGCTGAGCAGTAGAGTTGTAAACCTTAATCTTGAAACCTCCAAGTTCTTCATGTCAAAGTAGAAAGTAGCACCTGGATTTTTCCTTTTGGTTTCTTGAACCTATTTATTTATGTATTTGATTAACTTATGCATGTATTCACTTTCTTTCAAGGGTTCCTGGAACTGCATTCAAGTGTTTTCAGTGGTGGACTGGAATTTGAGATCTCATTCAAATTTAGAACAGATCAACTGAATGGATTGCTTTTGTTTGTATACCATAAAGATGGCCCAGATTATCTTGCAGTAAGTTCAGAAATACAAATAACTATATTCAGACAGGACCTGTGAGTTTTGTCTACTAAGATATGTCCAGCACTTAAAGAAATTTCAAAACATAAGTTACTTTTGTGTTTTACTTGTTTTGAAATGCTGTGCATAGCAAACTGTAAGGGGAGCAAAAAGACTCCGACTAACGCTCAGAATAAATTACCTGTGTTATTTATATAATAAATAAGAAAGATATCAATATATGAAAAGCAGAATTATTCTCTTTGCTGGATTAGAAGTGATTAGAAAAGAGAATAAAAGACAGGTATTAAAAGCTGTTGCTTCATTCCTGGGAAAGTATAGAGTTACCTGGTTCCCCAGTTCTCATACTAGAACAAAATCAATTAAATTGTAAATCAAAAAGTTCATGACAGAAATTGTCTGGTATCCTAATAAAGCTTTCTCTTTAAGGTATATGTATTTTTCATAATCAATACGATTTCTTCGTTTTGATTTGAAACATACAGACAGAAATTAGTGGTCCAGCTTAAGCCCATCTCATCCCTATCACTCTTTTCCCAACACTGTAGAGGAAGCTGCACAAATCCTGTATTAGGCAGATTTGTGAGATAATGCCTATGAACTTTCTTTTTGGTGTCTGTTAAATAAGACTGTTTTATGCTTAGAAGTACTCGTGCCATCTTTTCCAGGATTTTGTTTAAGGTTGAATGTGTTTGTTGCAGTTTTTCAAATTTTTTTATTAAATACATGGTTCTGGATTTTCATATTTTTCTTCCCTCAAGGATTTTGAACGTAATTAGGCTGTGGTCCCCATTGCTTAGTGGGTCAACTGTAGTTACTACTTGCACCAACTAGTAGGTATTACATTGAAAGTAATACATCTTTTTAGTTGGTCCAAGAAGCAATCATTTACATCTAGAGATTTTTGAAGGTATTGTTAGTTTCTATGACCTAATCTGCCCTTTCTGCATTTTTATTGAACTTCATTTATTTATTTATTTATTATAATGCAGCTGTTTTGCTAATGGTGTCATGTCACAGCCTGTTTTATTGCACAGCATTATATCTAATGTGCCTTTTCTTTTAAACTTCTGACCTAAAATGTATAAATATCTTTTTCTCCTTTTCAGGTCAACTATAACTTACTCTATATTTACTTTTTATATTACTGACTTTTCCAGCAGATGATTTTTTCTTGGATTTTGAATTCTGCTAGACCTGATTGTTTCCTCTTTTTCAGGCAGCCTTAGTACAAAAATTATAGTGAGTTCCAATAACAAGTCTTGCTAATTACATGTTATTACTTTAGTTTTGCCCTCAAGTAATGATCAAGATCATGAGGTAATAGCATAAGATGCTATACACACACTACTGTCCCACCCTAAAAAGACTTATATGCATGTAATTCACAGTACAGGGGCACTATTTACATGAATGGTATTTACAGGGACAAACATGGGGCTTGGCTTCTTCTGGAGATTCTTGTGGTATATGATCCTTGTTTCCTTTCTATTGCTCTGTGAAAGACTAACAAATATGAAAAAATAGCTTTTGACTATAAAGGAAAAAGGGGACTTACTAAATTGAAAGCGCAGTCAAAAGCGCACAATAGTTAGACAAAATGTTTTCCCTCTCTACTTATACTTCCAGATTTTTGGCAGTTTTATATTTATATTATTTTTAGCACTGAAAACTGTGATTAGATAATTTTCTTAGCATTTGTCCTAATTCAAGTAAATTTTTTAATCTCACTTTACTCCTGACCTCAACATCTCCATAGCCTTAAGATGAGAAATTTCAGAGTGGATGAGTATATGCATGCTTTTCCAGCCCTTGCAGCTTTGTGTTCTACACATACATAATGATGACAGAAGGTTTTTCCGTACACTTGAGCTCACAAAAAAAGGTTAATAGAAAGTGAAAATGAGGTGTGTAGCATGTTGCGCATGAGCTACGATGTCTTTGTTAGGAGCTTTGGTCAGGAGACACTTGCAGTGCAAAACAGATTAGAAGCTATACCACTTATCCTGGGTGCCAATGTAAGTTGGTATTCCCTGACCCTTCCCTTTGCATAGATCACAGGTCTCTTATTAGCTTTATAGATTTGGAATGACTATAGCTAGACACACGGCTGGCCTGCTACCAAACAGCCAAAGACTCTGTCTTGTCTTCTGCCCAAGACAAAATTATGTCCTAGAAAGGTGCTGTGTGTAAAGGTCACTTCTTCCATGACTTCCATGCCCTGAGAATTAACTCAAGCCAGAGGTGTCAATCTGATTCTCTTTGGATCCAGGCATAATAATTATTAGCAAACTGTGACCAGATAAACTAGTATGAATCACTAGCTCTTACCCTGGCATGTGTTTCCTCATGAGTTTATGTGATTGAAAGAAGGTACTGTGACTGCTGATAGAGTTTGCATTACTGATTTTGATGCTGACCACTTCAACAGCAGCGAAAGCCTAAGCACTGCCAATCTTATGTGTGACTGGCACCAGCTCCCAAGACGTTGTAGCTGATGTTTTGCTTCTGCAAAGCTGCAAAGTAAGAAAAAAAATCCTGCAGGAACTTTTGAAAAAGAATTGCACTTTTGAATAGCTGCATGAAGTAAAATAACCAGTGTCCAAAATGGAAGCCTTACCTGTGATGGAACTAAGGAGGGCTGTGAAATAAGTGCTTTGAGAACTCAAAGTGGAAATGTTTTTATTAGCAAAGAAGTGACTGGTACTCATGTGGGACTCGTAAAGGGGATATTCCTATTGGTCACCAGTGATTTCTCTCTGTCCAGTGTCAGGAAGAGATTCCCTTTCCATTAAAGAGTGACTGATTCTGAGGAGGCTCTTGAGGGGTCTGTGTTTGGGCCTCTGGCTGGCGGGTCTGAACAGGACTAGTACCAGTACAAAACATCTCTTTAACCTTATTGATTTTGAACTGGAAAGACTGGTTCGACATCAACATTGGTACCATGTACTTTTTCTTTCAAAGGGCTCACAGACTGACTGTCATTGCCAAGTTCTTTGAAGTCCATTGCTTGTCTCTGCTGATATTCCTGAATCTCAGGAAGACTTCCCAGTTCAAAGGAGATGAAGCCATAATCAATCTTGTAGCTCTACATTGGTTGAGACCGTTTTGGATGGCAGGTTTAACAAAGCGTCATTCAGCCTCTAATGCAGCCCCTATCCTATCTGAGTTTTGTTTCTCAGAGCTATGGCTGGATATTCCTTTCATCTTCAAAATCATATGTTTATAAGCAGATTGAGTAAGGTAGGGACTGGTCCCTGCAGAGAATGAAAATACAGAAACACAAAATAATTTAAGTTGAAGGGACCTTTTGAAGTAATTTATTCCAAATCTCCGCTAAAAGCAGGACCAACTTAAGTTTGATAAGGTTGCTCCAAGCATTTTCTGTGTGAGTATTGTGCATCTCTCTACAGACAGACAGTCCACAGCTTCTCAAATTCTACAGCCTGTTCAAATCTTTGACCATCCTCATTATAGACAAAAAAAAATATCCTGATATCTAACTGTGATTTCTCTCATTACAACTTGTCTTTTGCCTCTCATCCTTTCACTATGCACCTCTGAGAAGAGTCTGGGTCTGTCTTCTCTATATCCTCCCATAAGGTAGTTGAAAAGTTAAGTTCTCTTCTTGCTTACTCTTAAGACTGAACAAACCCTGTTCTCTCAGCTTCAACTCATGTTAGGTGCTCCAACCCCTGACCAATTTGGTGCCCCTCCACTGGATTCACTTTGATGTGCCAGTATCCTTCATATACCAGAGTGTCCACAACTGGATACGGTAGTCCAGATGTGGTCTTATATGTGATGAATAGAGGGGAAGAATCATCTCCTTGGACAGACTGCCTACATTATCTCTAATACAGCCCAGTGCATGTTGGCCTTCGTCATTTCAAGGGTACATTGCTGACCAGTGTTCAATTTGCAATCCATCTTGACCCTCAGTCCTTTTCTTCAAAGCTGCTTTCTATGTCTAGAGTACCAGTGGCAGTCCCCTTTGCTATCAACTGCAAACTTGCTGAGAGTATACCCCATCCTATTACCCAGGTCATTAATAAAATTTTTAATCAGAGTTGGTCTCTATATCGATCTCAGAGAGATGCCACAACCTGCCAGTGGGCCTGTAGAAGCTCTTCTTGCCCTTCATGTCTTCCAGATTCAGGCTAAACTTTGGCTTTCCTAATTGCAACCGTACATGCTCAAGTATTTCAAAATAAGAATTGTGTGTATAGAGAACAGTATTGCTAAAATTTTGCAGTGGTGCTTAACATTTGTACCCCAAATTCTGAAAAGCAGTTATGCTTTTAAGCATTAAACTGAGAACCTGCTCAGGTTTAGAGCTGTGATATAACGCTCTTGTTCTGTTGAGAGATGGTAACTGAGATGTCTGGCAGAATAAGATGATCTTCATGCATTTTTGGTTTAAAGTAATAATATATTTTCCAAGGACAGATTAAAAATCAAGCATTTTTTTTAAAGTGGTACCAGAATTTTATCCAAAGCAAACAATTTATCTGTTATTTTTCTGAACCTATGCTCAGTACCACAAAGAATGCTAGATCTATGCAGAACTTTGCTCTTTTTTATCTTCACCATGCAGAACAGTTCAAAGTGAACAGTGGTCCTCTATCTTTAGCTGCACTTGGGCATTCTAGATGTCAGTCCAGGTCAACACAAAAACACAAGCATCATTCACTGCCTGCTTTAAGACTATGCCAAGATGAGTAAAGTGGAAGAGGGGTGTGCTGAGTAGTGACCCTATGTCAAACACCATGCCCTCTCTCCAGCCTCCAGGTTTGGCAGACTTCCTGGCATACTACTGTAGTCATGCAGCTGAAATCCTTTCTTCACACCAGCACAGTGTGCTCCATATTAATTCTCATCAGTGAAGAAAAATGGTGACTTGTCCAATGGACTGCTTTTTCAAGCTATACTCATCAGCATTGATGCCATGATCTGTCCTTCACTTGTATTGTAGGGTCGTTAGCTACAAAGGGCTATAAACTCACGGAAACAGGAAAAGATGTGGTCCCAAAGAAACAAAATAAACAAAATCCCTCTGTCTCATGAGCAAGCAGGCAGTGTGCACTCTGGAACAGGACCTGTATTGCCCGTGACGTCTCAAGTACTGAGTTCTTTCTTCAGTAGGTGTCCCTGTTAAGGAAATACAATCCAATTACAAATACTGCAATATTAATATTATCAGTAACCTAAATATGTCAGTTTGTCAATACTGGTAATAAGCATTTATATAAAATCTGTAGGTTTTATTTCACTTAATAAGATTTTGGCATGGAAACAGTAGTGCCTTTTTGTGAACGTATCCATATTTTTCAACCACCAGTTCATCACCTAAGTGTTTAGTGCTCTATACCTGCCAATTTACAGTCTCAGCCCACTTGTGTTCCATTCAGTTAGGATAAAGAGTCTTGCAGTAAAGCAATTGGAGACTTCTGCAGTGAAAAATTTAAGTAAAATGTATTTCTATTAGAGAATTGGCACATTAATCTCAAAAAGCACATACAAAACCAATTATTTTCTTACAAGATTTAGAAGAATAAGGATGAAATACAGAATCAATGTATGCTGGAAAAAATTGCAATTGAGATCACCAGCCAATTAAAAAGACCTTAATCAGGTCTGACATTTCATTTCCTTATTATCTTGTTAGGTTCTTCTAAAAAATGAATTGATAGATAAAATATTGTTTTCTCATTCTCAAAAAAAGCAAAACAGTCCTGGTTCATTGTCTTTTCTTTTTACTTAGTTACATTAGTGACAAAGTCAGTTGTCAAAAAATCAGAATATATTTTCCTACATTCTCATTTAACTGATACACTGTATTTAGCATGTTTTGTGTAAACAGTTTTATTGTAATTTCTGCTGTCGTGAAGATAAAAATGTCTTGTTCATTGATCTTGTTCATTGACTCCCTTGATTATTTTTTTAAAATAACTGCATCTGTTGTTGCTGTGTATGTGATGTAGCTTTCAAAATCTTTTTTCTGTTTTAAAATATATAGATTGAACTGAAAAGTGGAATATTAAACATCTTTTTAAAAACTGGCATCGTCTTTATACAAGTGGATCTCTGGTTAGGACTGTCTTATTGTGATGGAAAGTGGAACAAAGTCACCGTGAATAAGGAAGGCTCTGTAGTTTCAGCAAGTATGAATGAACTGAGAGAGCAGACGCTCGAACCCCGTGTTCAGCAGCTGAAAGTAAACTCACCGGTCTACGTAGGAGGAATCCCACGTGAGATTCAGAATTTTTATAAAGAACTGGGGTTAGCACAAGGTAAGGTGACACCAAGAAGAACATACATTTTTCAAAAACTGGTGTCATGCACAAGGTGGACATTCTGCTGCTGGTAGTGTAAATTCATGAATATGTAACGTGAATTTTTCCTCCCACTCATTGTTGCTTTAACTACCAGTTATCCCTACCCATCTAGTTTTACTTAGTCCTGATCCTTTTGTAATGCTACAAAAATTCTTCCCATCCAGTGATATCTGAAGCAATCTAACTCACAGGAGAGGAACTGGAGAGTAGCGAATGGTAATCTGAGATGCCCAACCAGAAGATCTCAAATCTTCATCAGAGAAAGCCAGTTCAGATAAACTTGTTTCACTTGATCAACTTGTGTCACTCGCAGATCTGGAATACAAAACCAGCAGAAGACAGTAAACATAGCTTAACTCACTGTAATGAGGCTGGATGCTGCCACATAGAAGAATTTTTGAGAGTTTATTAGTCCTTTTTTTAGGTGATACTGATTCTGGTCTAAAAAATTAAGTGACAATAAAACCCTGAATTTGGATTTTGGCTACTTTCCCATGACATTTTCCATGTTATCAGGAGGAGGGGAAATGTTCATGTTTTTAGCCATCACTGTGACCCTTCTGTTCTGGGACAGGTCAAATTTCTAGGGAAAAGAGAGAAGCCTGATACCAATGGCCTCCACCAAAGGATCTACTGTATGAATTGTAGTCAAAAAGTGCCTATTAAACTAGCTCTGTTTATGGTTTGGGTGTGTTTTTTCATTACTTATGAAGCTCTTCAACAGTCATGGTGTATTTTTCAGATACTGTGGGCAAACAAGTAGCAGTCAATAAGTGATTAGTGGGGAATCTAGTAAGTGGCTTTGAATGCATGAGCTCACCCTGAATGCGTGCGTTCAAGTAAGCTCTACAGAGCTGCGTTGAAGCCTTGTGATTTCACAGCTATAGAATAGTTTGAATCAAATCCATGCACTGGCATCCACAGATAGCTCAAAAATATTGTTTTAAGTATTCTTCCAGCTGTAGGTATCACATATATTATAATCTTCCTCCAGGTTCTGCGTGCATAATATTTATGGCCCAAAAGAGCTAGCCAGTCATACCCTGTCAGAGTTGCCTCATAGCAGATGGTATAGCCTCGTGAGTGGATGCATTTGCAACTCCTGCAGTAGAGAGATCTGTGAACAAAGAATCTAAGGCAAAATAATGTCTAAAGTGAATGTCTGAAGTGCATCTTGAGGCACATCAATAAACATTACTTTTTTCACTGAGCCTCCTCAGCATGTGGCAAAATAAGATGGCGGCTGTGAATTTATATTCAGAGCGTCTGAAGATAAAAACATTCTTGTGTGTTCCTAAATGTAGATTTAGATGAGCAAGATTAGGCATTACAGCTTTGAAACATACTTTTATTTAGGACTATAATGATGTAATGGTATGATAATAGAATATGGAAACTTTCCCAGTTTAATAAATACTTATAAAAAGGTTTTCTCAATTAATGGCTGCTCGGTAGTTAACGTTGAATAAAGGAATATTGTTTTGCTCACAGCAAATAAGGGATAAATATCCTTCTCCTTCCACCCCACCTCCATGTCAGTTACAACTTTATTTTAAGAAATTTCAGCTAGAGTCTGTGGGCCTTTGCATGACCCATCACATGCCCTCCTGAGAGGTCAAGATGGAGGGGAGCTGGCAGGAATGTTTGTGAGAATTTGTACTGTCATTACTTATTCTGCAGCTACCTGAGAGTAAACAAGATTACTTGGCTGATGTCAGTCAGAAATCTTCAAATAGTGATAAAAGCAGCTAAAAAGATACTGAAAATAATGTATTAAAATAGGTTATACAGTATGCATCTCATCACAAATCAAACAACTGTTCATTTTGTCTAATGATTAAGATGCCCGTGCAGACTGGGACTAATTCTTTCCTCTGCCACAGACTGCCTAAGAAACTGAGCAGATTGCTGTGGGGCAGGAGTTGAGCTTAAATTAGGATGTATTCATTTTAAGGAGCAGTTTGTCTAAATTCCTAGCATTGTGGAGAGAAAAGGTGTTTTAGAGGATGATTCAAAATAGGTGTCCACCTTCAGTGCCCCTTTCTTTTTGCATGAAATATGTATGGATATTAGATTCTCAGATCAGGTGGCTAAGTACAAATACTACTCTGATCTGCCATCTTGCAGTAATAAAGGCAATAAAAGTACATAAAGTATAAATTCGGTGCTTTCACAAAGCTAAAAAAGTGCACTGATCTCCAAGAGGCTGATTTTTAATTTACAAAGTTAGTTCTTCAATTAATTGAAGTCTTCAGTTTGGTTACTGTTTACTTTGGTTTTATGTTAAACACCAATCACTGTACTTTACTCAGATTTGAGAACTATTCTCTATCCATTTATTAATTTCTTTGTAAATTAAGTCATAGAAGTAGATAGAAATTTTAATTGCATCCTGAATTTTGTAGTGGTGTTTTTACTGCAAGTAACTTATTTAACATATTTCTAATATTGATAGGAATGTTACACACACACAGAGAAATATATATATGTATATATAGAAATAAATATAAAATGAAGTTACTTAATCTTTTTCTCATAAATGAGCAGTTTGGGGTTATGTTTCTAGAGTATGTTTGTAAACGGCATACTGGTTATATCCCCATTAGGATAAACTGATATACCTCCGTGATCTCCTGAAGTTAATTATATTTTTCATCTAGATATTCTTCTCAGTTTGAGGAAGCGTGTATATTAACAAAGTATTAACAAGCAGCAGAAAGCTGATTTTCAAATTCGGAGTCACTTTTACGGTAATAATTTTAAAGAGAGAAGTGGCAGAAGAGAAAACAGAAAGCTATTTCCTCGTGGGATGGAATTGATAACGATGAAAGTATAGTTCAGTAAAGCAGGAACTCAAGACTAGAATACCAGGAATTTTTACCAGCTTAGTATCTTGGAAGTGGGAACAGAATGTCATGTTGGAAGTCAACATATTCACATTACAGTCTTTAATGCTGAAAATATAGAATCGAAAGGAACAAAAGTGATTCTTAATTAATGACTGAAGCTCTTTACGTGATACTAATCCCTTACTGTTTGCTAGGTTTCGGTGGTTGCATGAAGGATGTTAAATTTACACGAGGTGCTGTCGTTAACTTGGCATCTGTGTCCAGCAGTGCTGTCAGAGTCAATCTGGATGGATGCCTATCAACTGACAGTGCTGTTAACTGCAGGGGAAATGACTCCATCCTAGTATACCGAGGAAAAGAGCAGAGTGTTTATGAGAGTGGTCTACAACCATTTACAGGTAACACATTGGTTCCTTAAATGAAATACATCACTTCTATTTCATTCTGTATTAATGTATTACAGTGTTCAGTGGTTTTTTGTTTTTTTTTTTCCTTCTCTATACTTCTCTATGTTCTTTGAAGAATACCTTTATAGGGTGGTTGCCTCAAATGAAGGAGGATCAGTACCTAGTGTATGGACCCGTGTTCGTACAAGAGAATCAGGTAAATATAATTTTAAGGCTTACTTATTCCCATTTTTCATTAGCTATCTAATGTCAGGTTGGAGAAAATGCCACCACAACAATTTTGAGTAATGTAAGTTGCAAAGTGTTTCTGAAGGAGCAAAACTGCTTGATGTTTTGAATAGGTACCAAATTACTATCTTCAGCTATAAAGTGTTCAGGCAAGTATTTTACACACATAATTCAAGGTCTTTTCCAAATATATATTAGATTATGTAATTATATGAGAGCAAAGAATGTGAAAGGATTGAACTACATTAACTGAGGAAGAAAAGCCAAGCATCTAGGTATGTTCTTACATGCACATCTAACCTCACGTTACATGAGTCTGCTGGAGTAAGTAAATCTGTATTTTCCTATGTATAACTTAGTGATACAAAATCAAGTGTAGAGAAAGGAGATACTGGGATAGCAGGCACAAGCTGTGAAAGATAAAAGGCCATGTAGTTGCTGGGGAGAAGAGGATCTCGTGAAATTTTTTCTTTACATTATCTGCACATGGGTATGCTGCTCAGTGCTGCTGAATGAGGATTCTTTTAACAAGTAGTCCATAGATTGTGTGTGAAAATGTGGCAATATTTACTAGAAAAGCAGCTTGTGGCTTGTGGAAAAGGTTTCAAAGTAGGAACATAATACCTGCTGAGCCTTAAAGATCAAATTTTTTATATATTTTATGAAGAAAATTTAAAGGACCTTTCCTCTTCTGTTCAGTGTTTTTTGCAAACTTTATTGAGCCAGCAAGTTTTTGAAGATTTAGTTCTCCGTGTTTTATTTAACAAACTTTCCTTCTTCTGTAAATTGAAGCCTAATTGCATTCCATCAATGCAGAAAATTCTTTTGATGCAAGATATTCAATGTATGATCTTAAAAAATGATACGATATCTGCGTAAATATTGGACTTGCACATGCATTCTCACACAACTTACCATCATTATTTTGTGTACCACCCAGAAGAGAGAAAATATATGCATATTTTCATATCAACTGTCTGACAACTGTAAGGTTTACCATAAATTTATGTTTGCAAGCTGACCACAGCATTGAACAGTCCATGTTCCCTGGGGTTGGAGAATAATTGCGCTATTTAATTATTTTTGAGTTGGTTTTGTTATGTCCCTTATGAGAAGACCATCTGCTATACAGTACTTTACCTTGCCCTGTGATAGACTTCAGAACTAATAAAATCAATATATTACTGTAGTAACTGAAGCTTTCCTAGAGCATCACATTCTTACTTTACACAAGAATCACAACTTCCAGGTATTTTTATACTTTCCATTCTGGTACCCTTCTTATAAAAAATAAGGCTGCATTCATATTTAATGAAACTAAACAATAAAATTACAAAAAAAGAGGTTATTTGATGGTGCGAAAAGTGAATGATCATCAGCAGGGCTAGGGAGTCCACATGCATTTACAGCAAACTCATCATCCATCATCCTGCCATAGTGTTCCTTGGGCCTTTCCTCTGCATCCCTTGTGCAGTCATCTGTGATGAAGTTGTTACTGGCCAGACCTTTACTTGGTATTGTAATATCTAATAAATAGTTAAAGGTTATGGGAAATGGGATGATTTTTTTTTTTTTTTTATTATTAGCAACTGCATGCATATATGAGCTTGGCTTTCCAGTTCTTTTAAGCATCTTCATTTTCCTTTTTTTTTTTTTCTTTTTTTCTTTTTATAATATAGAATGATCAGAAGCAAAGGATTTTGCAAAGGCCTTACAAATCTCTGCTTTGCCCTGAGACAGTTGTATGGCATTGTGGAAATATGAAAATAAATGGAAGAGCTTAAATTTTTTGAAGTACTTTTGTAAATGAGAATGCACATTTTTAGAAATGTTTCATAGTTGTGGCATTCTGTGGCTTAGCCAACAGATAAATATCGAACCCTTCTCTGTTGCAATACTGTCTTTCTTCATTCAGTTGTATGATTATAATGCCTGAACTTGTTAGCTACATACAATCCACCTCCTCTCTTTGTGAGTGATGCTTAAATATGTTTGATACATTAAATGTTTTTGGAAAATCGCAACAAGACAAGAAGGAATGTTATGTAGATGGAGTTTTGATGGTTTTGAAATATAGCTTAAACTGAATAGCTCAAGATGTGCAGTCATATTAAATCAATGCTGAAAAGTTACAACTCTAATAAATTGTATTTATGCTAATGGTTGAGTCTGATTTACTGCAGCCATTAAAAGTGAAGAATAGGGGCAATAGTCTCCTTAGAACTGCCATTTTCTCTATTTTCTATTTTATCCTTCTACAGTTCCACAAAATGTGCCAACTCCCTCAAGAGTTCGCAGTATAAATGGTTACAGCATTGAGGTCACCTGGGACAAACCTGCTGGGGTCATAGGTGTAATTGAGAAGTACATTTTGAAAGCATATGAAGAGGATGGTCCCAATGTACCCATCACTAGTGCTGAGCTTGCTGACACTAGTATGCTCACAGGTAAATGTTGTTAAGTACCATTTTTTATGCACATCTAATAACACAGGATGCTTATACCTCCTTTTCTTGAGCTATAAAGAATTAAGTGTCTATTTTTGTGTATACACAGCATAGATAACATTTGGAAGGGTAGTATTTGTGTCAGCATCCACATACATAGCAATGTACTGACTTCAAAGAACAAAAGAAATTAAGATACAACACAAATACTAAAAAGCAATTTTATTTAAGGTATGCCTTCCCAACCTATTGATGATTTGGGGGGAAATGCTCTTTTTGTGTGCTTGTTTTTGCTTAGCATACGTGATTTTTTTTTTTTCCTTCCCTGTTGTTACATCCAGTTCACCTAAATTAACTCTAAATGTGGGTCCCATAAGATACTATTTGACCTGATGTATGAAAGCACTTGATATACTTGCCTAATTTTGATCATATAAACCTAACTGATTTGAGTGCGAACTAGCATGCATTTATGTTAATCAGATGCTTTGGTCGAGACCACTGGGATGTGGAGGAGGGTTATTATGGAATGAAGGAATTCGCGGCCTTGGGTTTATGGGGTTTAGTCACTGTTGAGCTGTGGATTGTGGACAGGAGCTATAGGAACCATTGCACATGAGATGTTTCCTGGAGTCTAGGTCTTTTTTAGCCATAGGAGGCAGATGTTTTGGGGAAAAAACGCTGGACTCTCTTTCTGCTACACAGAGAACATTTTGAGACCTCTCTTCCTGTCAGGATAGCGTGGATCTGGCTTTCTGCTCTCTATTAACAGACTGCCTTTGCTAGCTGCTACGAAGTTGCCTGGGAAGGGAGCACATCACAGACAACACTCTGGATTATGTTATGTGATGACTAAATGGGGCAATAGTACAAAATCTTACTTTCATTGTAACAAACCATGACCAATAGATTTGTTTATATACTCTCTAAAATTAATTATATAATTCATAACAATTAAAAAAGTGCTAGCGACATATTGCTCAAAGTTGATGCTTTGGTTTGGCTCAGCTTTGGGCAATACAACAGTCTTAGAAAGTGCCTTAAGCCTCAGGCAGTGTATTATTGCTGCTTTCCTGAAGCCCAGGTAATATGTGCTTAGTGTTTTTACATAAGTATATACGTTTTGTGTTGTTTCTCTGCCATAACGTATGTACACATTTTCAGGAGCAAACATGAACATATTTTATTTTCTTCAGTTTGAAATCTCTTAACTATTTGTGAGTAATGTGGTTACAATACCAAAACTGCATGGGCTTTCTATTCTTACCGTGATTTCTTTGAAGAACTTGTTGATTTCAATACTCTTTATCTATACTGTAAAGCAATACAAATTATATTAGTAGAAATGAAAGACCATAGTAGAAGCATATGGATTAGATAGCTTATTCACTGCTGATGATCAGAACCAAAATTTTGTTTACATTTGTTGGCATTGTGCCATGCTTATGTGTCAGGGTTATGAAAAAGTCTACACCAGGCTGGACAGGTAAGAGGTTATCTGCATGCAGCTTTCAGGAGGCAGAAGAATAAGACATTCCTTTATATTAAATGGAGATAGTAAAAGGACCCCAGTTTTTTAGTCTGTTATAGCAGATAGCTCTTGAATACTGCAAAACAAAGTGACTCTAAGAACTTAAGAATGGCTGTATTCAACCATTGACCTCTCTGACAATGTCAGATTGTAGATGCTTAGGAAGAAAATGTAAGAAATGTGCTAAGCATAGAGTGAGTCTTCCTGTTAATACAAATTCAGCTGGTAGTTTGTGGAATTCCTGAGCTGAAAGTTGCATCTAGACCATCATGCCTAATGGTCTGTGGTAGAATTGTCTTTCTTTTTTTAATACATTTATGCTTTTGGCTTCTGTAACTTGCTATGGCAGTAAGTTTTCAAATTCAGTTTTGTGTGTGTGGAAGGAGTGCTTCCTTTTGTTATTTATAACTGCTGCCCAACAGTTTAGTTATGTATTTTCTAATTTTGGCATTGTATGAAATATGTAATTCATGTCCTCATGGTGAAGTCAGAGCTGAGACAAGTGAAAAATTAAATCACTAATCTTGAAGTTATTTTACCTTCAGCCCGTTGATTTCAGTGAAGCCTAGACAGATGGACTACTCTGTGGACATTGAGAAATGGTTACCCACAAATGGGAGACTCCCAAGAAAAGGTGTGGCTTTCCCTGCTGAATTATCTTTCCTGGTTAATCAATAGTTAACATAAACACAGAACCCCACCAGAAGATGCTGTCTTTGCTTACTTCTCCTTTGAGTTTGCTGAGGAGGGAAATTTTGCTTATTTTCTCCCTGATTTCAGGGAAATTTCTTTAGAAATTCTTTTGTTGGATTCCATGAGAAGATGCTACAGTAACTCTAACAGCCAGGCTTCCTAATGCAACAGGAGAGAGGAAAGCACTACAGCTCTCAGTGGGATCGCTGATGAAGCAACTCTGGTATTTTTCCACTCCCTCCTTCAAATTTTCATTCACTGTTAAGCCTAGGCACCACTTACTCTGCTGCTTGCAAATGTATCTGAGGGCACTGAGTACCCCCTTTATCCTATTTTTTTTCCTTGCACCTTTTTATACCCATCTGTTGTGTTTTGTTTTATACTTAGACTGTAAATTCTTTGGAACAATTACCATGATCTGTTCCATGCAGTAGGGTCCTGAGTCATAACTGGAGCACAGTAACAAAAAATTATTAATAGAATTACCCATTTCCCAGAAGACTGTCCTGTGTGTGTCAAATTCAGAAGAACCTGCTGTACCCTTGCCGAGAAGAAGGAAAGCTGAGCTAAATATTAAAGGTAAAGTAAGTCTTTAAATAAGCATAATCCCACAGTCTCAAATGCCTATTTCTGACTCCTCAGAAACCAAAATCCTTCAAAATCTGACCCTTGTAATCTTCAAAATGTCAAACTGTTTTTTCACTTTCATCCAAGAAAGGAATATTCAGCAGATTTAAATCCTTAAAATGAGGTTCTGACTGTTGAACCAGGAGTTTATTGGATAAGGTAGTATATTTCAACAAGGTGTTCAGGATGAGAGTATAAAGTTAGAGTGTAAATTTTTGGGGTTCAAGGAATACTGTGCTAGCCCATCTTGCCTTCAAAGAAACATGTAGTAACATTGATAAACTTTGGATACAGCCAGTCACACTCAGCAGAGTAATAAAGGAAGTACAGGGTCATCACATCAAAGAATTTTTGTCCTAAAGGCTGGGTGGCTTTAGTCTGCATTCGAGTGCATTCCACATGCTGGCATCAAAATTTAGAACATAAATTAGAATCAGTATTTAAACAAATGAAAGAAGCTTTAGAACACGTCGTTTCAGTGCTGTTTGTGAGCAGCTTTTACTTCTTTCCTTTGGAATCCAGAATATCACAGAATCACAGGATCGTTGGGATTGGAAGGGGCCTCTTGAGATCATGAGGTCCATCCCCCCAGCTCAAGCAAGGTCAGCTGGAGCAGGTTTCCCAGGACCATGTCCAGTTGAGTTTCGAATATCTCCACAGATGGAGATATTCCTCTATGGGAAGCCTGTTCCAGTGTTTACCCACCTTCACAGTAAAAAAGTGTTTTCCTGTGTTCAGGTGGAATTTCATGTATTTCAGTTTGTGCCCATTGACTCTTGTCTTATCACTGGGCATTACTGAGAAGAGTCTGGCTGCTGCTTCTTTGTTTCCTCCCATCAGGTATTTACACACATTGATACATCACCCTGCGCCTTCTCTTTTCTGGGCTGATCAGTCCCAGCTCTCTCAGCCTCTCCTCATAAGAGACATGCTCCAGTCTCTTTATCATCTTAGTGGCCCTTTTGTATCATCCACAAACTTGCTGAGGGTCCACACTTCCCCCATCTTCAAGGTCATTAATGAAGATGTTGAACAGTATTGGCCCCAGTATCAACCCCTGGGGTACACCACAGCTGTCTTGCCTCTAACCAGATTTTGTGCCACTGATCACAATCCTCTGACGCTTCTCTTGTCAAGCGCATATGAGAAAAACATATTATAATTCAGAACACTCTCATTGTAGAATTCAGGAGATCGACAAGCCTCTAAATTTTACCAGCTCCCAATTATGGGCACTGAAGAACACTAGTGAAACCTGCAAATAATATTTAAATAAAATATTCTGCAAAGAGCTCACAAACATTTGATATTCCTCTTACAGATTTCTCTTTCAATTTTGTATGTTTTTTGCAGTTCATCCTGCCTGTGTCATTGCTGCAATAGCCAAGTGCTGAAGTTGCAGCTGCACACGTGATAACGAGAAAATTGTTGTCGACGGCTTCCCCTCTGAATGCCCACGGTCGCCGTTCCCTCCTTCCCTTGACACATGTTTATAATTACTTTTCACCTTTTAGTCTTTTATGCTCAGCAGATGAATATCTCAGGAAAAGTTAATTTAATGATTTAATATGGTTAATCAAAGTGGCTTGGCTGCGCCTCGGCTTTGAAAGCGCTCTAGCTAGGGAGTCTCTCAGAAGAGGAGATGAGGCCTCCTGCCAGTGACTGATAGGCCCGGGCTCGCCGGTTCGGCCACAGGGCCGGGGGAAGCTCGCTGCCAGACTGGCAAACGCCCGTGCTCAGAGAAATGCCGCCGGCTGAGAGATTTTTCCCTCTCAGGGAGAGCTCTGCTGGGCCCGAGCAGGCACTGCCAAAGCAGCCTGCGGCTCTGCGACCGGCCTCTGCGCCCTGACCGCCGCCTCCGGCGGGGTTTGGGATACAAAGGGCCTGCGGGAGGCAGCCCCAGGGCCAGGCCCCACAGTGCCGCTCGGGGCCCTGCAAGGCCTGGGGCAACCGCTGGGGGCAGCGGGGGCCGGCTGCTCCCCACAGGCTGGGAGCTGAGGATGGCTGCGTCACAGGCCGGGGAGCGCCTGCGCTGGCAGGGTGACCCTATAAATGAGAGCTGGCTGTCTGTGCTGGCTCTTAGAAAATGTTGTTTTCTTCGGGGTACTTTGATCTACGTGGGGTCTGTACGCCATTTACCACAGTCAGGTAGTTTGCCGCGTGAAACTGTTAATGAATTACTTGAATATTACTTTCATGCAACTGAAATTACTTGAAAGCTCTTGGTTTGCGCAAATATTTTAAACTCAAAACACTCCTATGCTGCAGTTAATGAGATTTTTGTAAATTTGTAGAGAAGAATTGCAAACCAACTAAAGTAAATATATGTAGAGCCAGAGCACTGGGAGGACTCCCAAATCCCTACTCCAAGTTGGGACAAATTTCTAATGTTCTAAAACTTTTCATGTAGATACAAAGAGTCACAACGTACTAACCAGATTTGGTACATTTAGCTCACATTTACTTACAATTAAAATCTGACAGAACGCTTAAAGTAATAAAAGCTGAAACTTTGTATTGAAAATATGGTTTTTCAAGAGCTGCTTCATCGGATGCTTGAACCATGCTTAAATACAAGAATGGTTGTTATTTTGAGGTAAATTATTTCTCTTTATCATCATTTTGTAGAAGTAACCTTTGGTCGGAAGCACAGATAGATGATAGAAAACATTTAAATATTTCCCATAGCCAAAAGAACGACAGTATGCGCTTTACAGTATCATGCCACAATGTGTGAGATGTGGAAGGCTGTATGCATCCTTCCCACATGAAGGGTTATCATGTACTGAGACCCATGTAATGATTAGGGCTGCGATGCTCATTTTGTCCCTGTGGGTGCCTTAGGGAGATTTAGTCTCTCCATCTCCCTCACCCCTATGTATGCACATCTCTCTCGGTGGGAGGAGCTGAAGAGTATACCAGAAGCTGCACCTCAGCCCCTGCTCAGATCCCTGTTTGACTGCGGCAGCTAATGCAACATAGGGTAGCCAGTAGATCTGTCTACGCTCATTAGGTTTCTGTGAGTTGTCAGGTGGTGCTTGAGCTCCTAATGATTCTAAATCAGAGTGGCAGAATGTAGGTTCGTATCTCCTTTCATTTAGCTGGCTTTAGCAGACTAGCAGCATATTTTTCAATATACGCATTTTAAAACATAAATGATATTAATATTCTGCAATATTAAGGTTCTAACTTGATTGAGTTTAGACTTAAATGAATCTCGTTTACAGTCCAATGCTGTTGTATAAATTTATTCGTATGAAATGTAAATTGTCTGATTAAATAAACCTGAACATTTTGTCAAAATTACATCGTCTTAGCTACATACCAATACTTTTATTAACAAAAAGAAATCAACTTCTTAATGTTTGTGAGGACAGAAAGGATTATTGATATGTTTTTTATAGCCAAAAATTTTGCAAAAATTTGCAAAAAATTTAACCGTCTTTCTTTCTCTCTCTGCAAACTTTTAAAATTAATCATCCAGCAGAAAATGAACAATGACAAAGTTATCTGGAAGGATCAAGAGTAACATAGTGATAGATATTACAGAACCAATACTCTCTGTGGTTAATTAACTCTTGGTGAAAAATTGGACTGTTGGGCTAAGGTTTTCTGCAAATTAAAGCAGCCAGAGAGTTGCCCTGTGTTATCGAGAATGTAACAGGCTTCCTTGAACCACTGCAATCTGAATTGCATCTTCAAGGCCAGTGGAGCTTGTGTATGGTTGGCTACGAAATTTTTCTGTTGGGAAGAAAAGGGTCTTCCAAGCCACAGAAATCCGGTACCTAAAGTAAACCTTTTTTTGTTCTTATAAGCCAAAGAGTTGGAACAGGTGCCCTCTTGTTCAATAATTCTTCAAAATTTTATGACTCATACTATACTTATGGTAGAAGATGCTTTAAAAATGCAGATGTATGCGACAGATTGATGTGCACAGGCTTTCAGTCCAGAAATGCATATGTAGAAGACGCATGTACTTAAACAGTTTTTGCTACAATCTGTCAAAAACACAAAGTCAGTTGAGGACTTCCTTTTCTGGTCAGTGGACTGTGATTAAGTGTACTGTGGCAATGATGCATCTCGACACACAAGTGACTTTGTTAGACAGATGCTGTACGACCTCAGGCATTCAAGTTAGCTAAATAATCTTTAGGTTTGGGGAGGGGAGATTTGGTAATTTTTTTTTTAAGAGCTTAAACAGGAATTAAGGTAAATCTATAAGGTCAAGTGTTGTTTCAATTGCAATATGTGTATTTCAATATAGGTCCTTATGAAGTAACGTGTTAGGGAGGAAACAATGAAAAAATCTGGCAAGGAGAAGTCCCTTTGGCAAAAAATACACTCAGCTTGTGAAACAAATGGAATTTGTGTGGGTAAGCTCTGTGGCTGACTCTGGGAATCTTAATATTCAGCAGCAGAGCTGAGTTTTCAGGCTGCATATGAAAGTAGTGCCTGGTTATGATTAAAATTAGTTAAATTTAACAGTAAAAAAAAATTGAACTAGCCTTGCAAAATTGTCTTCTTCCACCATCTTAGCTGAGTGCATTTTTTTGTGGAAGTGAGGAAAAGAACTTTAGTATTTGTGTTACATCTGTAAGATTAAATAGCTTTTTTGTGTGAGTTGTGTGGGTGGGTGAGTGGGTTTAGTTTTGTTTTTATGGGAAGGCACCTTCCATAAATGTATTTTAAAAAGCTCACCTCAATTTATATTTCTTTAACCAGTTCATTATGCAGATTAAAAGCTCTAGAAGTTACCATAAGCAAGTGTGTCTTTTCATCTCTGAAGACCTGCTGGTGTTTTGAAGCAACTTTCTGAAAAAGCAGGATGACAGATTGGAACAGTGAAGCAGCTGCTTTCATAAAAGTCTTTTAACTGGATGAGGAAATTGCTAAAATACTATAATTGCCTTTGAATCTGTTTTTCAGTGTTTGTGAACAGAATATTAGCCCTCATACCTTAGTGGTAAAACTATTCTTTTCCTTGATGAGAAGTACTACTTTTCCACTCAAAATCTGCCAGAATACCGTGGAATCTGGCTGAGCTACCTAAATATATGAGACCTCCCTTTTAGATGTACTGAACAAAAGAAATGTCTGTTTTATGGAGAAGTGAAAGGAAGAAGCTGGATATTTAACCTTCTTATGTACTGTATGCATTAGAATGATGAATGGAGTGGATATAAAGATGCAACTAACTTTGACTAGTCCACACATCTGTTTTACCATAAATTCATTGTTGACCCTTTTCTACTGTCCATGTTAATGTTTTTATCCCTTAACTGCAAGAATGAACCTAGCGTTTTCTCTCTGACACTACTCTAAACCTCAACTTTAAATATTGCAAATAATTAAAGATCATTTAAATAAAAGTATAGAAAATTAAATACTAGTTTTGCATATAAAGTGGGCTTAATGTTCTAGGTGTGATTCCAGATCACTCTTTTAGACTGTTAACTTTACATTCATATTTAACAAATGACATTATTCAGTTTCATGGGGTCACTGTGTCAAAATGTCTGTGTTAGAACTTTAATTTATTTCCAAAGGTTCTTTGAGTGGGCAGATAGGAGTGGTGTGTTAGAATGATTTACTGTCTCCGATTCCCCATGTGGATTTTAAGGCTTGGAACATAGTCTATGATGTAAATTTTAAGTCTAGATGGATTCAGCTGCTCTGTAGTGGCAGGCTGAATGAATGGGACTCATATCCCAAATGTGGGAGGCTGACCCTCTTCTTAAATATTGATGACGCCTCTAATTCTATCTCCCGATCAAAGTGACAATTTATCTGCCTCATTTCTGTTAACATTAATAGAATATATGCAAGTGTGGTTGTGGCCAAATTTTGCTTTGTTAGCATCCCGTCTTGGAAAGCCTGATGGACTCTTATCAGATCAGCAATTATTGGGTATAGACAAGAGATGCCAGTCTGAGAGTGTGATAATTGAGGAGTTAGGGAAAGTTTTTTAAAGCTGTCAACCAACTTCATTGGATCATAGACTATTTTTTATTGCAAAATTTATTTTGCTGTGCTATAAATTAATTCACGTGTATCAGTGATGATCTTTGCTGTGGGACTGCTGACTTTGTAGTCTAAGATAGTAAGAGACTGAGTGTAAATTTCACTGACTGACTAAAAGTGCAGAGGAAATGAGTGGGTAATGAGAGCAGAGCAGCCAGTTCTTTAATTGAATTAAAAGCCGGGTGACACCAATGCAGACACCTGTCCAATTACAGACAGGCCAAGGTGTTTACCATTGCTGTACAAGCGATTTGAAGATGACAGAAATCTTTCCGCCCACAGATTAACATAATGAAGGAGAACAGATTACAGTGGATGCTGGCCAAACAGATAGGCTGGCAGCTGAGAAAAAAGTAGTTTGCTGAAGTATGTAAATAAAATCTGTGCACTTTCTATTGCCTACCTATGCAGCACATCTGTTTCTTTGTTGAAAGAAAATAGTGCAAGAGTACATGTGAAGGAAAAACATTAATTAGGAAATGAAAAAATTATTTTTCAAATTGCTGCCTTTGCTGAATACATTTTTTTAACATAAATCTCCTGTTGCAAAAGGGTTTATTTGTTCGGGTTTTTTTTTTTTCCAAATTCTCACTGCCCTTCACAAAGCTACCTATGCAATGTACACTCTGTTGCACTGCAGGTGCTTTATATAAAACCTTTTTACTCCGTCAAAAGTAAACCAAACAGCCCAATCCAAACCTTCTACAGCTACAGGCATCTTTCTGGATACGTGCTACTGCAGCTCTCAGTGCCTGAAGCCATTGGTGACCCCACAGAATGTCTTCCATCAGGAAATGCAAGGAGCATTAATTCACTGCTTCATAAGAAAAGAATGCTACAAGTGCTAAACGTACAAATAAAACTAAATTGCTTCCTAAAGCACAGCAGAGTGAATAGAGAGATGGCATATCCACTACACCATGCTCCTCTTGACCGAGAACTTGCAAATGTCACAGTTAGAGGATTTGGTTTCTGCATGTCTTTATTTGCTGAAGGTAGTTCCAATAGTACCTTTTATACTTTCTCGTGTTTAACCCTCTATGATCTGGAAGTAAGTGCTTTGTACTAAGTCTTATGCAAAAAAGATTGTTTTTTGACTGATGAAATTTCTGTGCTGAAGAATTTACTGTAGATTCCAATATTGCTGCTTTACAGGGATAGCAATGCTTTAAATTATCATTATTTCCTATTTTCTGCTTTTTGAATGCTCTTAAAAACATTTGCCTTCCATCACAGGAAGATTACAGGCACATTTGCTTGGGTGGTGCCTGACACGTTCTTTTTCTTTCCTGTCACGTTTACATTAGATAGTAAGATGGCAGTACAGCTTTCCACTGTTAAATGGGGATTTGCAAAATCAAAACTATAACCAGAGAGTGGATTCTCATCAACTGGTTTTAGTTTAACACTACTCTGAAGTAAATGTGATTACTTCTGAGTATATCTTTGTGTGTACAAGTAGAACTGGACCTCAGAGAATTCAAATAGAAAGATCATTGCAATGCCAACCTTTGAAGTTTTTGGATTAGTTACAGGAAAAGACACAAACATTACTAATTCAGTGAAAGCTAGTCTCATATTTTTCATGTGAACACACCTATTAGTAAACACAATATAAACATTCACAGACTTTGATTTTCCCCCTCAGAAAATAATATATTTATGCTGTAACTGTTAACTTCCAGCATCAAATTCTCCAGGCCCTTTTTGAGAGTATAAAGGGCTTATGTGGGGAAAAAAGACTTTTTTTTAATGAAACCCAAAGTTATGTTGCATTCTACGTATTAACTCAATGAAAAGTAATAATAAGGACTAATTTCTTCTACCTGTTTGTGTACATGTAATGCTGAGGGGGTTTGTAGTCTTATTGTACTGTGGGATGTTTAGCCAAGAATTATGGTTCTCTGAGGTGCTGTTGTTTTTGAAGCTGCTTTGCAAAATCCCAGTGTCAGACACTGAAATGTTCTGACATAACATAGTTTGCTATAAATTTTATTTTTTTTAATGAAACACCCCATTGATTTTACTAAAAGCTGTGAGAGTCGAGGTGAGAACATGGTTTGAAATAAAACTTGACATGAATTGGCCTTCTTTTAATTAATACTGCATTTTCATTCCATATTACTTTATTGTCGGAGCTACTTTGAAATGGGAACTGCTGATGTTCCTGAAAATGACTGTAAACCACATTTTTTTTCCATGTAGTCCTTCTGTATATTGCAGTTCAAAATATTGTGTAACTTCCTGAAGTGGTAAGCAGTGATTTGTTGCATTCGCTACAACAAGGAGCTGATCGATATGTGGGAATCTAGCAACTTCTCTTCACTAAAGTAAGCAGGACCTGAAAAAACATCAGATTACAGATCTTTTTTTCTTGTAAACCCTTGGGTACTGTGTCACCTGAATTATGTTACTGTAGTAGTATAGCAAATATATGGTCTATATGCTGCCACTGAAGTAATGGAATACAAGTGGGATGTTTCATACAAAAAAAGAGATTTCAGTTTATGGATAAATAGGGGCAACATTGAGAGGAAGCATTAAAAAAATTTTGTTCTGGGAGACAGTGAAAATTGCTTGGAAAAACAAAATGAATAACTGAAAAAACTTTGTGAGACAGGGACTAAGGAAAAAACTCCTGTATTGTCATTGTTACATTAAAATATACACCTCAGTCTTGAAGTAGTATCTGTTACAGTGAGCATAACTAAAGAAACTTAGCTGCATCATTAGTATTAAGAATGGAATAAAATACCATTTACTCTTAATTTATTTTGCAAAATTTAAGTCATGGCATAATAGGAATGAAACCTTAAAATCATTTTTCTTTTCCGCCTGTAACAGTGGAAGCCTGTTAACAGAAAACTTCAATTTTTTACTTCTGTCTGTGTATGTATGTAATCAGTCTGTACACTGTACATGCGTAACACCTTGCTTTCTTCTGTTGCAGGCATATTGACAGGCTTGCATCCCTTCACAAACTATGCTGTAACCCTAACTGCTTGCACTTTGGCTGGCTGTACTGAGAGCTTGCATGCATTGAACATCTCCACTCCACAAGAAGGTAAAGTAATTTCAAAGGTCTTGACTTCCACATTTCAGTCATGAATAATAAAACAGGAGAAGAGCTAAATGCTGCAAAGCCATTTGCTGGAAAACCCCAACCTAATTTGATGACAAAGTGCATTGCCAGACCATAATTGCCCCATTTTTTGGGGGGGTGCGAAAATGAATCAAACTCCATACCCTTTAATGACATGCATCTTTAATAGCTGTAATGCAGATTAATGGGCTTTTTAATTGCTGTTACATTGTTCATGCAAGAGCCTTGTCATTAATATGAAGCATCTGAAAGATTAATGAAAGCTTCCTCATTTTACTATGGCTCAGAAGTAAATCTAGAGACAGTCTGACTAAAAAGAATTGATTGTATGGCACAGTATGAAATTGAGAATCAAACGGTTGATTTCCATGGTTTCTTTTAACTGCTAAACACCAGCAATAGGCAACAATTATTTCAGTGTGATGAAACCTCCAAATGCCAATTGAGTTATTTATTAATCACTGTTCAGATTTTCCCTTTTTTTCTAAACACTTTTACATGCTGTTGCGCTCAAACTTAAAGGTTGTGAGTGTAAATTAATGTTTTCTATGCTTACATTAAGAACTAGAGCAGGAAGAAAGAAAAAGTACATTATAGTTCTGACTTTAGAGGCTAGGTTGATAAGTAATGCACATCAATTACTGGAGCAAAGGCTCCCAAAATATGTGACATATCTAACTCCATTCTCAATTAAACATAAAGTCCACATCTCCTGGTTCTATCATCCTAAAGCCATGGTAACTCAGTTAAAATCATCAGTTACTCCAAATTTACACCAGTAAAATCATGAAGATTTTGACATGTATTTATAAGACAGTAGTTAATCTTCCATGATGTGGAGTAGTTTTTGAAAATTCCATCCCTCCCACAGTTCTTTGTTTTATCTTCTCATGTAAACTAGGTAGTAATACAGTACCAATAAAACAAATAAAATTTTAGCATGAAGTTATGTGAATTACAACCATAGTGATTAAAAGAATGCTAGAGTGTTGAACTGCTGCCAAAGCAGGTAGTCATGCAAGGCGTTGTCCTGATGAGGACAGTCCTGAAGATTGCAGTCTAACATTGCTGGAACAGCATTTTGATGTGAACATGTTAGCAACTGCCAACAGCACCAATCAAATCAAAACCCAATTATCGCCTCTTGGAAGTTCTAAATAAACTGACTGAGTTTGTCTGGTGGCATTATCCATGAAAGGCTGTAGCCCCTGACAGCCAAATAGTTAATAGACCCTGTGCTGTAAACATGAAATACAGTATTGTATATTTCTTTCTGCTGTAATATAGTAATTAAAAAATAAATTGTTTATGTCTTATTTTCTCAGCTTAGTAAAGCAGGAATTCTTACATGTGTTTGAGAAAAACATCCACTGTTTTCAGATGTGCTCTCATATTGAGAAGGTTTAGGCAAGAACAGATTTTTAATTTTTTTTTTTTCCCAGAGATCAAATAAAGCCATGGGGAACATGTGTTTTATCCCTCAGAAGAATTGAACAAAAAGTCGATGTGTGGAGTTTCTATTTTTGGACACTCTTGTTGCATGCTTTTAGTAACAATAAATTGATGATACAGAAGACAGACACCATATCACACCCTCCAGCTATCCCTGTTTCCCTATTGAAACATTCATTACTTTATATTGTTTTCACATTGCCAGCCACTGCTAGTTATTGTTTTAAATTGCTAGCACAGAGCTTGTAAATTACAAGATATTCCTCCCAGACTAAGGCCCGAGTTCTGCTCCCCTTGCGATATTCAGTGGGATTGCTTGTGCTTCTAGCATATAACTCATTGGAACGGTGAGAGAACTCGGCTTTTAAATTATTATCCATTGCCAACTTCCAGTATATTATATACATAACATCTACGCTAAACAAACATTACTAAGTGTATTGAATTATGAAAAGTCTGAAATAAGGGGTAGTGACTAAGAATACGGCATCTGCATTTGTGATTAGAAAGAATGATCACTTTGTAGTTAGGAATAAAAAGCATGAAGGAAGAGAAAATAATTTGTATTAAAAAAAGGAGTGTACTAAAATTGTGTACCCCTCCCCTTGCTCAGTGTTATCAAGTTGGAAAGATATAGTTATGTGAGCATATTTATTTTCCTAAAAAGCAAAGAGTATATCCTTGTCTTTCATAGAAGTTTCTGTTTGGCTAGGAAACCTCACATGTAATAGGAGAGTTCTCAAAATGCTGGTATGTTGCAAGCATAAAATCTCTTCTGAAATTTAAACTTTACCAAAAATCATTCTGGTAATAGCTGCTCACTGAAATTATTTACTGTTTGTGGAAATATAATATAATATAATGTTATACATTTTTTTCACCAGCCCCTGAAGATGTGCAATCACCCACAGCAATATCCTTTCCCACGTTCCTGCTGATGAGCTGGAGTCCACCCAAAACACCAAATGGTATTATTACGCAATATACTTTATATATGAATGGAGTACCAATTTACTTTGGAAACGGAACTAAATATGTTGTAAAAGGTGAGTTCTCTGCTAGGTAACGTGTCATAGTTGCTATGAATAATTATATGACTGACCTCTTATTTCAGAGGAAAAGAAAAATAATTTTAAAATGGGCTGGATGCACTTTAAACCCTGATGAGTTCCATTTTTTAAAGAATCCTTCATAGAACTCTCTGTTGGGACTCTCAGAAATTAATGTCGCCATGGTGTAGCTAAATCTTGTGCTGTGTTGTCCTCTTTCACAGGACCTGAGTCATCTTTTTAATGGTTTTATAACTTTTTGATCTCGTACCATCTAGCTCTCAAAACAAGTAAACTGTAAGCTGTTGAAGACAAGATATTATGTACAGGTTTGATAGTTTTTCCTACTGTCTTCCTTAAATATTCTTAATTAGAGAGACACTATGTTGCTTTCCTGAATAGCCCCTGTTTAATTCATTTGTTAAAAGCATAAACTAATCCGTTTTCTTCTGATAAGTTATGCTATATGTCAATAGCCAAGTTGTATCAGTACTCTTAAACTATTACATAGAAGCTAAATGACTGTTATTTGGCAGTACAGTGAAGCATGGTAATCTGACTTCCCATTTTAATGTAATTGGTGTAGTTTAATTAAGTATCCAAGTTATTTGTTCAGGCATTATTCAAACAACAGAAAACAAAATAAAAACCAAAATATGGAGCTAGAAGTATCACAGCACAGCATAAGCACTATTCTGGACCCATCAGAATTTGTATATGGTAGTAGGTACAAGTAAAAATAAAGCATTTCATATCAGACAACTCGGGGGAAAAGGGTACCAAGACCCTACTTTCTTTTTAATGTAAGGCCTTAAAATTCAAAGCCATTTCTGCATCTTGAGTTAGTATAAAACATATTTAAAAATTCATATAGTTCAAATTTCTTTGCCTTGCACAGACCATAAGCTACTGGTGTGGTGGGTCAGTTTTGACACTGAAAAATGAATCCAGTTAGAGAACCTCCTGAAGGCTGTTGATGATCGCTGTAATAAATAGTGCACACTTTAAGTCAAACTTTTTCATTCTGTATTCAAAGGTAATGGATTTTTCGTAACCATAGTAACCTTAGTGTATTTCTGGATAAATACATGAGGTATATACATTCTGGTTTTATTTTTGAATATAAACTACCACATTATGTATTACTAATAATATGAAAAATAGGATATAGGTTAGCATAATGACAGCTCAAACTAGTGTGCATTTTTCTTCTGCAAAAAAATAAATATTTATCAAAAGTATAGGTTCAATTAATTTCTCCCCATCCCCCCAGTTTTCTGGTATACTTGTAGTGCCATTTATCTTTTTTTGCAAGATCTCCATTAATCTCTTATTGCCATACCATAACACTGTTCTTAAGAATTTTGAAGTGCAAATAGTTGTGCTTCCAATCTTATTAAAATCATTACTGAAAGTTCATCATAGGTAGTTTTACTGATGTGTTCATCTGCAACCTGGTTATAAATTGACAAGCAATGTAGAAGGTTTGAGGAAATGTTCGCCATAATATATTTTGTTTGGCTGGTTTTAGATCTATGTCTGATTGTATTCTGACTACAGCCAAAAATGAATGCTTATTGATAGAAATTGTGGTCAAGTAACTTTTGTAATTGTTCTTCAAAAATACAGAAAACGATAAATTAAAAAGGGTCAGGACTTGATTCCTCATGTTCTACCTCTAAATCTGGAATAATACATCAGAATACATTCAGCTAAACTAGTCTAAGGAAAAGTCATCTGGTTCATAAGCTTCCTAGAGGAGCTCTTGTTACCCTTTTTTAGAAATTATTTATTTATATTTTTCCAGAAATTTTGATATTTTTGTCCTATTGAGCATTTCATAATTTTGATTTCAATTAATTTTTAGGCAGACATAAAATATAAAGAGAACAGAGAATCTTGCTTATTCAAAAGAGAAGGCTAGTGAATGAGATTTTGTTGCCCTATGCAATACAGCATAAGAGCCACTCTTGCCTACCATTCTGAATATGGCATGGAGATCAGTCTGTTTACTTTGGATCCATTTTATTTAGCTACCAGTTTCTCACTCTGCCTGAGGGGGAAGAGGCGATGTGAGCCAGCAGGCTAGGATTTGGGTCACTAGAAATCCCAGTCATTCTGAATCAACTTTATTCAAGATCTTGCTTAGATCTACATCTATCTTTAATTTGACCTGGTTTTGCTTCCTTTCAGAGCCCAAAATTTTCTTCTTTGTAGGCTAGAGGTAAAAGAGGTATAACATAATTTTTTTTTTTTTTTTTTTTTTTTGGCAAGGGTTAAGGTTTCGAAGTTGCAGCTTTTGACTTTCCAGTGTTATACTTGTCTCTCTCCTACCTTTTTGGCTTTTCCCATGTTATTATCCTTTTCCTTTCAGCATTTATGCTAGTGATGTTGGTGACTTAGTGCCTTAACGTAACATGTTATTGACCCTAAACAGAGAGACAAAGTTCATTGTCTCTGACATCTGTTTCCTATTCATTCACCAAAATTATTTTCCTAATTTGATAATGATACGACTGAGTTCCAGACCAGTAGTCTATACCAGAAAGTCATAGATTCTCTCTGTGGTTTTTGAAGTGCTGTATCTATTGAAATGTTTTTTTTTTAAAACCTTTATTTTTAGGAAGGCATCAATTCTGTCTAAAAATTAGTACTTCACTGACTTTCACTTCAGACCATGCAAAGTGCAAATCAGTTTAGGCCCATACTAATTAATCCATAACTTGAGGAGGGATATGTTTTCTCAACCTCATAATTGCAAATATTTTGTTAACTTAGTTTCTGATCTTGACAGTTGTTGAGGGCTTGAAATACTCATTGATTTTCATGGAAATTCAAGTGTTTGTTTCCTCTAGGGGTTGAGCTGTAATTAAAAAGGAAACCCTTTAAATGCATATATGGCAAATGTACACTTTACCACATTGAAAAGGGGGACACATTAGCCATGCATCATCCATTATTGCCTTTAAATATTTTCCCCATATTGACAAATTCGGTTTCTGTGTTGTGAGTAATAAAGCACTGAAATGAAGCCAGCCCCTGTACTGCAACACCTTTGTTAACTGTCTGTCTGCGATTTTTCTGCTTCCCACCTTTATGCATTTGCCTTATGTGGTACTACTTTCTCATGCAATCTGGGTGCTATTTCACATCCTGAATTCCAGTGAAAGCCTAATGTCTCCAATGGGTAGGGACAAGCCAAGAGGAAATATTCAGTCCAGGATCTCAGGTGGAATTTAGGCTGTGTGAATCCAGGCCCCTGTATTCGTGCTTTCAGTTCCTCTATGTGAGAGTGCAGAAGCTCCCGTAACCAAGACCAACAGCTGCAGCTCAGGAAAGCAACTGCAATAGGGTTCTGCTCTCCAGACCTTCATACCTTACTGTTCTGTAGAGATGACTAGCAGCTGTGAGGAGATGGAGAAGCTTGTACTGTCATCTTCAAAACTCGTAACATATACACACTGATCTTACAAAGGCTTTTTGATTTTAGGAAAATTTGAGTTGATTTTTCCTGTGGAGAGGAAAATATGCTTCTCTCACCCATCCAAGCACTCACAGGCAAAACGGAAGCTTCTACTTTGAAACGTGGAGATTTCTTAATATAATTCTTTTTTCATATTTTTAAATTTAGGCAAGGTATTCATTCTTGTTTTCCCTTTTCTTTCAGTTAGTCTCAAAAAATTCCCACCTGCCTTAGATGAAAAAGAAAACAGGGTGGTTTTATACTGAAAAGTATTAGACTGCAGTGGCCTGAGCTGGTGGTGCCAATACCACCAGCAGAAAGGTGGTCTAATAAATGCAAAAAGCTATCGTATAAGCAGAGACAGTAATGATCAGATGTGACCCAAGTGCCAAGTTTTGTTTTGGTTGAAACCTTACTGTTGTGAAGAAACTTTAGAAAAAAGATGAGAGCAAAACATTCCTCTATTCTTAAATGCTGAGCGTTTGATGGACTAAGAAAAGGTGTTCGTTACCTACCATGTTTACAAAGGGAAATGACTTTGTAGATATCTTCAGAAAACAAAAAATGTATAAATCTATCTTTGCACTGAGCTTGGCATTGAGTATGTAAGTCTGCATTTTCTGCAGCACTAGATACTTGACAATGTTAACAAATTGTGCTCGTATAATTTTCCTAGTAGAATCTAATGGTTCTCATCATGAATCTTTAAAAGGAAGATATTCTTATTAAGACTCAGCTGCATGAAACTTATTTTTCTCTGCCAACCTGAAAGAAGAGTTTCCAGTTTTTCAGGAAAGAGATCCTGTCAACTATGTTACAAGGGCAGATCCTCAACTGAGTTAAACGAGTATAGAGTTATCCTAAATTACATGCCCAAGAGTTTAAAAAACCTGTGACAGACTGCTTTGTACCAGGTTTCTGGGCAAAATATTAAGGAGAGCCTTGGAAAAGGTGAGAAAGAGCTGTCTTCACAATTTTGTCTAAGAGCATGAGCTAAGCTTTGGCTTATTCAAATTGTTATTTGACCTGAGTGTGGAAAGGCTGATCCTACAAAACCGGGATAGAATGAGAGCCTTGTTTTTCTGTGAGGAAGAGGCAGATGTTTGACATCTGTGCAAACAGGGCTTAGCATATCTGAACTTAAAAAAATGGGAGAACCCCAAATTAGTACCTGTATTTTTTTTTATGTTCCTCTAAATCAGTAGTAATTGCAGTATGCACTATGCACAGCCATGCACAATTATTACATTTTAGTGAAAAATTGGCAAGGTTTTTTGTCCTTTTTATCCCTATGACTACTACTGATTGTTTTAAATGATAGATCATGTTAATAAAAGCAAAATCCATCATAATATCAATATTGTACTAATTGCCAAGTGAAACAATTTGAACAAGAAAATCCACAGAATTGTACGTAGAGGATAATTGCAATAAGATGTTTCACTGCAAGAAGCTGAATCACTGAGAAGAAAATACTTATTATGTTAGGTTTAAGATGTAGTTCTCATGGTTACTTTTCATACAGTTTTTAGCTATAGCCATGTTTAAAATCACCAGTTTCCAACCCTAAGGATTTGCATTCCTTTGTTTTAGGTCCTGCTCAAAGATGATAGGCAGCTTTTGCCTTAAAGGACAAACAATACAAAATTCTGTAGACCTCTGGTATGAGTTTATTTCCCATCTTCCAGGTTGCAGTGAAATACATATAAATACCAAATGAACCCAGTCTGTTCTTTCACTAGAGTGTTTTGGAAAGAGCAGTTTGCTACCCAATGCAATGTTAGTGCTAGATTTATATATATTATAACTCTGAATGTCACAATTCCTCATTTTTTTGTGAAGCAGAGACTTATTTAACACTATTGTGAGCAATGAAAAGTTAGTCTTCACCTTTTCGCAGTTAGAATTGGTTATCTGAAATGTCTTGCATGTGACCCAATGAGAGATACCCCAGTGCCTCTTTCTTATTTTAGGGTCTTGCAATACCATGCTATAGTTCCAGGCCCACCCCTTATATTTAGTTTAGCAACATATCCAGCTGATAAGGCATACAGGAAATAACATGTTTTCCAGGATGGCATATAAAGAATGCCTGCTGCTTCAGGCTTTATTCTGGCCCGAGTACGCGTTTAAGTAAACATATATTGGTGCACCTAGCACTAGAGGGCAGAGTACACCAGTCTTACAGCAGAAGCTGCCTTCCTCTAAAAGTTGTAGGCATATAAGAAAGCACATTTGATACACCTGAATTGGCAACACTGACATTGCCAGTGACCGGTACTATCGTAATTAATTCCGCAGACCCAGAATGCAGATTCAGCAGGCACAAAACCAAAGGGCAAATGGGCTGTCTGAGTCTGGCATTCCTGTATTTCAGCTTCAGACAGAAAGATCTGGTACACTCATTGGACTTAATAATACAGATCTGGGGAATTTAGAAGGGAGGGGGGTGGGGTAAGGGTAAAAGCATTATGTTTATTTGTAGCAGCTCTGTTGTATCATTTTCTATTGCAGTGCATTAGTGCAGTGTTAAATAAAATCTGCTTATTTAAAATCCTTTTAAATAGTGTTTAAATATTTCCTGCTGATACAATCTGCTAAAGTAGTTATCCTTGCTGCAGATTTCAGTTAACCTTGTCGCAGATATTAAGCCTGAAGCTACACAGACTTTTAGGGACCTTGATTATAGAGCAAAACCTAATAGTGTCATTATAAAACCACAGCTGGACAAGCTTCTGGAGTCCTTGTCCTTTGATCAGATTTGGGTAACACAGCAAGCCAGGAGAGGACTCATGCTAACCCTGCTGGAATTGCTGAGCTCTCAGGTTGCTTGAGTACCGCTTTCTAAAAATTAAAATGCAACACAAATTATAAAATGAGAGTGATTGGTACCTCCCAATCTTCTCTATGTACCAACGCAAACTGGAGCAAATAGCTTCTCCAGAGCTGATAGCTGTAGAACAGGGAGAGTCCTTTTTTTCTCCTTTCCCTTCTGGCAGCATAGGGAATATTTTGGCTCTGGGCTCTGTTTTTTAAACAAAGAGAAGAAAAACATTGATTTTCAGGCTTGTCTAAATTCCATGACAAGAATTAAAACCACTAAAAAATATAAAGTTCCTGGATTATTTTGTCCTGTGATCTTACTTCAGAATTAGTTGTCAGAATTAGACATATATAGGCTTCTAGTTCTTTATTTTCTCCTTCACAGATATCTAGATTGGTCAGCAGACTTAAAGATGCTGAGATCTCTTCAAAAGACAGTGTGTACTGAGGAGGACAGATTTAAACCAAGGGTTCATTGAGTTCAATTTGTAAAATTTAAATACAGCCTTTTTTGGTCCTTTTTTTTTTTTTCTTTCCCCCCTTTTTTTTTTTTTTGCAAGCAGCAGAGCTTACTGTCTACACATTATCTTGGAGGTGTTCTGCACTGTCATGTGGATTTGCAGGTCTTCTCCAAGACGTCCCCACTGCAGTTAGCAGCAAATTCTTATTTTGCCACTTTCTGAGATCAGTTTGTTGTAAAGTTGCCTGTGTGAACCTCTTTTGGGCAAACTGGCCCAATCTTGTGCCTCTTGTCTGCCTTCCTCTGGGATTTCCGAAGGGCGTAATCTGTTTCTCTGCATTTTGTCTTTCATCAGTGAGAACTTCATATAGGGCCCTATCAAGTGATACAGTTTCTCTTTGTGAGCAGTTGTCACGTGGTGACCACTGTTTGCTATTAAACATTGAGAAGTCTCCTTAGATTTGTGAGAACCAGAATATGCTTTCTTGGCCATGTTGTGCTCATAGCCTGAAATACCTTTTGTGGGCTCTTATTTTCAGCAGTATGTCTGGTAACTGTGGTTTGCCTGAAGCTAGTAAGGCAAAGTCATGGGTTCTGTTGTGGTTTTAATTTTGCTGATAAAACAGACACATAAGCTTATAGTTTAAGTCAAGATTTCCTTCAATCACACTTTTGTTAAGTACTTTAGAAAACATCAGAAACTGTGCAAGGTTTTGTGTTCAACTTATCAATCGTATGTTTACAGATACAGAAAAGCATCTCCAAAAATCTGCGAGATTTTCTTTGCCAGGATCATTTTGAAATGCTTGGTAAATGATTTATGCTTAGTTTCAGGTAATGCTGGACTTATGTAAATAAAGATATGACACCTTTTGCACAGACGGACTAAGGCCAAACCTGCTGCTTCTGTTTGAATCTCTTGATATCCATTCATAAGGATATACCTCACTTAGCTCTAACTTGATAGGCTTGGAAAGAGTGGGGCAGCCTTCTTGATATTGCAAGCTGCATAATGAAGCTTCTCTCTGAGATTTTCCTTATGCCCTGGAAAACACACTCATATTTCTCCTCACTCATTTAGGACCATTTGGTCTCCTGAACTGCCAAACACTTGAAGTATATTTAATTTAAGATAGATATTTTCTTCCATGCTGCTATTACAAATCGTGTTGGTTTATCAGCTGTGATAGTTATTCTGACTGAGCAGTACATGCGTTCCTGTTTGGCTTGCACTAGACACAGACCCTTCTCTCTATACCTGATACGTCCCAATCTTCCTTTAACACTAGTGGAATATTAATAAATGGTGACAGTATACAGGCAGGTAACACCACAGTAATACTTCTGGAGGTTTCCCAACCAGGGGTTCCCCTTTTCCTTGGTTTTACTAAATGCATGGCCATGAGGGTGTTGAGTCATTAACCATTACTTAAATATTTTCAGCATTTTATTTATGGAAAAAACAGAAAGCTATAATGAGACAAATTTATGAAAAGGGCATAAATTTGGTGTTTGCATGTGTTTCAGACTTGTTATTTCGATAAATCTGAACAACTTCCTTACAACTTGCATTTCTAAAATGCTTCACCAATTAATGTCTTTTTCTGTTACTGTAAGTCCAGACCTTCCTGAGTATTTTTCATCTTTCACAGGTCTTGTCTTGTGTATGAACAATACAGGCGTGAGTGTTAGAAGGCCATAAAATAGTTGGATATAAGTTTGATTTTAAAAATATTTGATGGTTTGTATGATTGGAGGAGGATTCTTGTATTTTCAAAATCTGTTTCCCTATCCTCCTAAGTTATGTGAAAACATATGCAAGGCATAAATCATGTCACAAAAAGCATGAAAGGCATTCTAGGATACTTTATTACTCTACTCCTTGACTCTAGGATTCCTTTCCTGTTGAATCACTGCCAGAAATCTAACCTAAGTTTCTACACTGATTGCCTAAATTGTTTACATAAAGCTTAATAGCCTTTTAGTCAGTACTGAGCTCCATCATGCTTTCCACTAGTCTTCCATGAAATATTGTATTTTTATGACAATCTGTTTCTGATTGAAGCATTTTACATGATTTGTAGTTGGACTTTGAAAGCTGCTGGAGGTTTTATCTTTTTTCTTTCTTTCTTTTCCATGGTTTTTATTGTATAAACAGAGTGACACATTAAAGTGACATGTTACCAGGAAATTAACTAGTGAATAGGAAAAAAAAGTATATGTGAACATAAAACTAAACATGTAAGAAGAACATGAGATTAGTGTGCTTTAAGCGAGGCTTAGACTCATGGTCTTAAGATGAATGGAAAGGTGGATGATAAACATCATCATTGTTTCTGTGATGGCTGCTTTGGATATACCATGTTCCTTTATTACAGAGGCACATTTAAGTCACATTTACAGTATGCATATCTTGATTTCTTTTTCTGCATGTCTGGGTATATTTATGGCTACGTGTAAATAAGCATCTGGATTTCTAATTTAAGAATGGTTCTGTTCAATCATTTTGGTGAGGAGTGGTGCTGCACAAGGTCTGCACATGTAAGAGAATAAGTGATCAAGTGGGAAAGAGTGAATTTTTACACTGGATATAATATACTGTCTGTGTTCTGTATCTGGAAATATATGATTAGCAATTTCTAATTCTAATTTGTGATTTAATCAATTCAATCAATAAATTTCTATGTTCTTTCTGTGAGCATACGTGGTTTCCATCAACAGAGGTGCATAAATATATAAAATTTTATATGAATATCTTGGGGGACACTTATAATATTTTTATAAATTAGAGCTGGAATCAGTGTTGAATAGATAGTAGGGGCAGTTAAAACAGCTCTACCAACAGTTGAAAGCTTTCTTGTTAGGACAGTGGGTGAATAGCTTTGCATCCCCTCTGTTAGTCAGTGGAAAAGATTATTCAGAGGTGACTAGAGAATCTGGCTTATTAACAGCTTCTGGGTCCTCATTGCTTACCTTTCCAGGATCATTGGCTAGACTGGGTGAGTTCATACAAAGGATCCATAAGTGGCAAAAATTTCCACAGTCTATTCTAGGAGAAATGCAGAAAATGAAGGAAATTATCAGTAGTGAAAAGTAACCCATGTTGGTGCAGTATGTCAATAGCTTCCTTTTGAAAGTTGAATTTCGTCCTGACTTCAACTTTGGAGCTATTTATGATCACTTAATTTTAATATTGTTAGTCATTTGTTTTCTGATCAAGAAACAATAATTTAATGCAATTGACAAGAATGTTCACATGTTCTCATGAGCTGGCTTGCTAGCCTTTTCATCAGCTCAAGGATAAGAATGCTCTCCTACATATCAAAATAATTGTGGTGCCTTTTGTTATTCTTAAAAGTTAGGGTAAAAGTATTATTTTCATTTCAACTAATGTGTTTTGAATTTTTGAGATATGGCTCTTGGGATTTAATACCATTGTTGCAATGTCACATAACAATTTTTTAAGCTGTTAAATTGTACTGGGAATTAAATTGAAGTCTTTTGCCTAAGTTTACAGGCAGAGATAAAGTACATAGAAAGCTAGTCAAGGAAAACTCAAAATAAAGTGAGGTACACTGAAGAAATCAAAAGATTAAATAAATAAATAAATGTTACCAGAAAAAGAGAGGTACGAGTCTTAGCTTAACTATGAAAAGAAGTTGCATGGCAGAGATTGAGGCAGAATAAACAAATGGTAGTTCGAACTAGAACATAATTTAAAATATTTGCACACAGGACAAAGGAAAATTCAGGGAACTAAATAGACTAAGTTCAAAACAGTTGAGAGAAATTACAAGATGATTTCTTCCACCAAAGAGCCTGTCCCTAGTGATTCTTCTTTGGGAGGTACATTAATCAACACTGTAGTGCTCCAGCCAGAGAACCAAAAAATATTAAAGCAACTAGACTAAAATCATTCCTTGTTCCTACACCTTATCACCAGGTAACAGAGTGCTTCTTAGAGATGGAACTGCTGTGGGGGAAAGCCACAGGCTCTGCAAAATCTGTGGCCTTTGTGCGCTAGCATATTAATTGTGGTCGCAACAGGTATTAGTTTACAGGCTTCAGCAGAGAAGCTGAGGACATGAATGGGCATAGAGATTAGTCTACTCCTCAGGAGATCCAACTAGAGGAGCAGTACGTCACGTTAACTAAGAAGCGTAAGGAAGTTTCAGTTGCAAGTTCTGCATTCTCTTTGTAAGTTAGGTAGAAGACTTCAGTTTACTCTGGCACCTTCTGAAAGCACTGCCATTTAACATCTACCTCTTACAGTTGTGTCCCTGAGTATCACAAGAAAATTCAGAAAGATGACACCAATAACATAAAGCAGATACATTCCCAACAATGACTCCTAACACACAGTATCAGTTGCTTTTCTGCAAGAAAGAAAAAGTAGTGATTATAAAATCTAAACAGTCTAGCTGAAAAAAAAAAAAAAAAAGAATTGTGGAGCAGTGGGACTGAAAAATATACTGTGTTCCACATACACGAGATTGGAGTGGGGAGAGGGTTGGGGTGAAATACGAAAGCCTCTTAAGGGTTTGCCACTTGTGAATTATGCATCTCACTCTCACTAGTAGGCGTAAATGCATAATTCTAATCTGTTCTTATTACTTATTTATAACATGCAGTAGAATGTAAATTCTATGCCTCCTTTGTAGAGAAGCTTAACATGCCAGTTAAGGTATGCAGATATTTCAGGGAGCCTAGATAGGCAACTTTCTTGGCATAGCACACTGTTGCCAATTAAAGGGCATAAACTTCAAACACTAAATTAAACTAGCTCTCCCCCCCCATTTATAGGAGGAATATAGGCAGGATGTAAGAAATAAGGGAGAGGATCAACAGATAATAAGAAGAGCATTCATCTTGAAATAAACTACTCTGCATTATTATTATTTATGATAGTTACTGTTATTAATAAAGTACATGTGGGATAGAGAAAAAGCCTGCAACAACCACTGAATTTATGAGACTGGGGACAGATGCATGCTCTTTCTTCTATATCGCTGGCACTGATCGATTTGTATTTTTCCCTGATGATGGTTTATGCCATTATAACTGTTTGGTGGCTCCTTACTATTGAGTTATGGTTGCAAAGCACTTCACAAACGAGAACAAGCCTCTGAACATTATATCCTAATCTGCACATCCTATAGATACACCATAATACAGAGCAGCTGACTGCACCACCTGTGATCTGTGTACCCACAAACATGATTTATTCTGGTAATCCCAGTTTAATGCATCACATCAGATTGTGGCAGTTATGTTATCTGATGACATTACTGACACTACATGACATAACTGGGTAGTGCAACATGTCAAGCTGAAAAAAACTTTGGGCTTTTCGGGGTTTTGGTTTGTTTGGGGGTTTTTTTGGTGTGTGTGTTTTGAAAATAAATGTAAAGCAAGTAAACTAAAAAAAAAAAAAAAGAAGGGGAAAAAGAAATCCCAATAATTTTCCCCAACCACATGTTGACCATATTAATGACTCAACAGCTGGGGCTGATTGTTCCAGTAAGGACAGAGGAGAGCAGGTAGAAGTACAGTATATTTTACTGTGCTGCTAATTCTGTGGCCAGCTGAAAACTAGTTCAGCTTTTGTAGTCTGGCAACAGATTTAACTTACTATAAATTGTCTTGTTTAGGAACGGTGCTCAGAAGCTGAGTCCTCCCACTATCCTTGTTCCAGCACTACAGTCATGTTTTAGCAAAACCCTTTATTCCCCGACTATAATTCAGATATACAGAGCTGTTCTGGTCCTGGGAAGGTGATAGTATCTCTTCTACAGAAACTCTTAAATCACATGATGCCTTGCCTGGATGGTGAGAGTTGTTCTCTAATCATCTCGCATGCCTGGTACTATACAAAATGGTGGAACAAGTTACCCATAATGGATGTAAAATGCATATATAGCTAAATAAAGCTCATAACCTATAAACCACTAATCTGTAACCTCTAGTTGATAGCAGTTCAAACAGATATTGTCACATTTTTCTTGTTTAGATTCCAATTTCTAGTGTGTGTGTGCTGTCTCAAGTTTCTGCTTGCTTGATGAACTTTTTTTTTTTTGGTTGAATATTTTGTTGATTAAAACAAATGTTTTGGGGTTAAAAGGGTATTTTGCGATTTAGTATGCATATTCAATTTTATTAAGTAAAAATCTACTAGTAAAATTGTTTACTTTTTATCAAAGAGAATATTTCTTTTGGAAATTAATTTCTTTCCTCCCATGCCTCTTTTCCTTTGCTTAGGCAGGAAAACTTGAAAAATAAAATAAAATACACTGTTGAAGGGTTCTAAGTAGTCTCAGATACAGAGAGAGAAGTATAGAAATCTTGCAGGACTCTGTTCTACAGATCTGCAAATTACAATGATGCTTATAAAAATAATTTTAAAAACATGATGTTGATATTTAATATCTCTCCCCAAGAATTTGATTTAAAAGATAAACCTGAATCTTCTTGTCAGCAGTAGATGTTCCATGATTTTGGGTGGGGTGAGTTTCTCTGAAAATTCTACTTTCTAAATTTATTGGATGTTCTTTTTTTCCCTGTATTATTGAAAGGGAGTTCATGGGAACACAGGGTCCTAACTGCTTTTCTATGCAGCATTTACTATCTGATATACCTGTATGGTGTGTCATCTTCTTTGTTTCCTTTTCTCAGGTTGTTTTTTCAGCCTCTCTTCCTAAAAGAGTGTTTGTGAGCCTGTGCTTTCTCACTGCCATTTTCCAGACAGACTTTATTTCTGCACTCTGCAATATATACTATTCCAGATGAGACTGCACTATTGATTTATATAAAATGGATGGTAATAGTTGTTGTATAACTTACCATGTATTCTTCTATAACTTAATATCTTACTGGCTTCTCTTACCACAGCTGCACATTCATATGTGTTCTTCAGTGGGTCATAAAAGTGGCAGTCAGGCACTTCTCTTGACCTGATACAATTAACTCAGCACCAAATGTAAGGGGGATCTGAATTTTGTTTCTCCCACTGTAGCAAGATTGGAATTACTTGGGAATACAGGATGTACTTCCGTTAGTGAGCCAAGGGGTTCTTGGTCATACTAATGTGAATCCAGAGTAGTTCCAGTTTTATAGCAGGAAGTATCTGAGATTCAAATTTGCAACGTAGTTGCCTAGTGCAAATATATTTTCCAGTTGTGAACATAAAGCTGAAGTAATACAGAGGTAAAATGTTCAAAACACTTTTTTTCCTTTTTCACTTTTTTGGGCTCGACATTGACTGAGAGATTATGGTTCTTATGATGTATACTAACAACTCCCCTCTATTTAAGCTGATAGCAATACAGTGACTGGATTGGAAGCATTCACGAATGGAATTTTTCATTTAAATCTTAAAATAGGGCTGCGTCATGCCATACGATGTGCAAAGAAATGACAGAGGGAGAAATAAAACTAGATAGTGATATTGGTATGACCACAATTACTTCTCTTCATGTGCCTGGTAAAAATTAATGTGCTCTGTCCTCTTTCTGCTTTCTCCCCCTCTGACCTTCAAACTCACCTTATTTGTCCAGCTGTTATAATTGAATGGTTTTAATTCTAGTAAATAAAGATGTAACTTGGAAGTTCATTAGGTTCATTTAATGCTGAATGTTTGCACTGATTGGCTATGTGTTGTTTTGGCAGCAAGAGAAGTGTTTAAAAAAACTCCCAAAATGCCTCTATATTTTTCTGATGGTGACTAATGATGATGGGCCAGGTGAATGCTTTAGGGATGTTAGGGGAAGGAGAGTTTGAAGGAGCTTCATGCATGCACCGTGATTCTTCTGTGGTCAGTGACATGAGATGTCTTTAGAGTCACACAAGGAATCAGGTAGATTAATTGGTGGTGAAGTATTAAGAGAAGTTTAAATGTCCTTCTCTGATGTTTCCCTTCAACTTTTTCTAAACAGTGTGGTATGTGGCACTCCACATGATTTGAGTTTTCTTCAGCTGAGCATTTTTAGGATTTCAAGCTAGTGTATCCTAACTGGAGGGCAGGAACAGTCTGGAAAATGGACCCATAGTAGCTATCTATCTCAGGGACATGGCTTTAAAATAAAAGACTGGAATCCTTGTATTCCAACTTTTGCAATGGGAAAGGAATAATATACAAGTTTAATTGAAAAGATACGTACCTTGCTAGGGTAAGGTTAAAACTAACAGTTTTACCGAAAAAAAAAAGGGGAAAAATGAAACACAATAATCAGGAATGGATGCTAATGTGGCCTTGTGAATTGGCCAGGAGGAAACATAACATTTGAGGGAAGAGTTTGTGCTCAAAGAAGTACAAGAGTTTGGGCTGATAAATGGCAGAAAGGCTTTCTGTGCAACAGTTAAGGGTTGTAAGAGCATAACCAAGAGACACTGTTACTAAATGTGAAAACAAATAGACTTCATAATCTTTGCTGTTAAAACATAATTATATTTAAAAGCGTTGAAGTACTTTGGAGCTACCACTTTTCCAAAAGTGGAACTGTAGTTCTACCACATGCATGTATTAATTGTTTGAAATCATTGCAAACTGAAAGGATTAAAGGTCCTTTTGTTTCACATTTGTGCCAAAGGGTTTTTCTTCTTGAATATAACTTTTTTACACAGTCCAACACGACTGTCATGTTTTTGGTGCTCCCATATGATACATGGTTTTGTGCTATGCTCTTTAACTCCTCAGATGGGGCCTGGAAGTTGTACCTTTCCTGAACTCTTCTGAAGCGTATAAATCTCAAATGGAATGAGGATTTACTCCTTTATGAGTAATTTGGAAAACCAGCAATATTTACTGCTGAGCAAATAGCTTCTAAAACACATCAGCATTTGTTGGCCAGCTAGAAGCAAAGTTGTTTTGTCCATATGCCATTTTGTCAAAGTCTTTGCTGGTTAGAGAGCAGAACAACAGCTTATGGTGCTTCCTGAAAATAATTATTTCTGACCCTGAGTTTATTTGTCTCTATTTCTTGCCCTTGTTTTTAGTGGCTTCACAAAATTCTTTTAATTCTCACTCGGGAACATTCTTAATTATTAATTAATATCCGGGAGAATTTGCTGCTATCTTGGAAGATAGCTGTTTTTTTCAATTAATGGGCCAGTCCCACATATGAAAGGCCATTCATTGCTAGTTTATACAGTTAGGTACATGAGCACACTGTTTTCTTGGGCCTGAATGAGCTGCCTGAAGTAGGCAAGTGGCGTCATTTGTGACGCGCTGGTTTTTCTGAAATATTTTCAAGGCAGTGATGAGTATGGCATGGGGTTCACAGGAGATCTGTGAAAAAGATGCAGTATTAGTATCACACCTTCCCAGAGAAGGTTGTACATTAGTGATGGTTCTTCGAGAGTCAATATAATTAAGTGATTGGTGCTTTATAAATACAGAAAGCAGGATATACTGTACTAAAAGTTATGTATGAGTTGTGGCTTGCTTTCAGAAAACGGTGCAAGGGAAAGAACTGCTAATGAAGTCTGATGGAGCAAGCCTTATAATATGATCTTGGCACTTACCTTATGAATTTGATTTTTTTTTTTCTGGTAGTGCATAAAAATCAGATGGGGACATTGTTGTGTTTGGTGATGCAGATTTATGGTCCCAAAGAGTTTACCTTCTAATTAAATATTAAGTTACTGTGAGTTAATTTAACAAACTATGCGAAAGAAGACGAGAGAACAGAATAAGGATGTGAGTAATGAGCTGAAGTAGTCGTACAGTCTACCTACATAAACAACGTGGTGATTGGAATTCTTTGGAAGTTTTTCATCTTCATACTCTCTCAGCAGGTTTTCTTTGTTGTGCTGCTAACAATCCCTTGCTACAGTGCTGCCGTATTATTTTCCTTTGAATATAGCAATGGGATAGCTATTGTCTCAATTATTTTCCTGAGAGAAACTGTGTGAGGTTCCTTACGCAAGTCACGTTTCAACTGAGTGCTCACCAAGACAGGACATTGCCATTTCTGGTCCTAACAATAGCTGCCTGAAACCAGGGAGAGTAGAAATAGAGTGGAAGAGGGGAGGAAAGAAGGGTATGTGACTCTCTTGCTGTAAACCTGAACATAGAATGCTGCATGTTACGGATAAATTAAAACACTGTAGACGTTACTGCTGTGTTATTTTTGAACTGTGATGTACTCTGACATCTTGACAGTAAAGCTCATGTTTTGAGTCAAGTTCTTAAATCTCTAATTTCGGGTTTGGTTGTTTGTTTTTTTTACCTCTACTAACTATGTTTTTTCCCTCTATCTTAGTAACATCTCTCAAATTCCATGCTAAAAGTAGCACTGTAGTGTTGCATATTATCTTTCAATGACTACCCATTAAATTTGATCAAAGCAAAGTGAGTGTTCTTATTGACCATGCGAACAGGGTCATTCTTTATTCTTTCTGTCTCATGCATTGATTGTGCTACCAGAACTTATGCTGGTGGTTATTAGAAACTGGATATATACCAGTTACCAATCTAACCACTACGGTTAGATTTACCATGATATTTAAGATAGTTGCCTTGGTTAGTGTGGGAAGTTCCACATACACCACATACATAATAAATGTAGTGGTATGCAAATGTCGATTTTAATGATAGCCACTATAGTTAGCGATTCTCTTGCTGACATATGAGTTAGAAAAGAATTTAGTTTGTTTGTATTGCCTCTGAGGTCAAAGAGATGAAAAGGCAGGTTGATCCCTTCTCCCTCTGCCCTTCCCCTCCCCCTCCCCCCCCCGCCTTTTTCTTTGGGGAAAGTAAGTAATGGTTTTAAAACAGATATGTGGGGTTTTATTTTAGGTTTTGTCTTTTGTTCAGTTTTTGATGTGAAAAATGCAGAATTATTTTTCTGGCTACCTGCTACCTTAATAGGATGATTTGAGGGGATTCTGTAGCCCCAAGAAAGTCTCTTTTTTCTTTGCCCTTTGGTGCTCTTTGCCCTTCTGAGTCCAGAAATGAGTAAAATATGAAATCCTGAATTTAGTTTTTTTCTCAGTAAACCTCTATAATTTTTAAGTTTAGCTTTGTTTTGGTAAGAAATAAGTGATTTAAGAGAGTAGTTACTGGAATTATAGAACACACAGGAATTATAACCTGATCAAGCAAATGTGTAAGAAAAAAGTTTCAGTTTTTGCTGTGAGTCAAAAAGAAAATAATTGTCTGCTTATTGGGTTCATTTTCTAAATTGAGATCAATGAAATTCTTCCAGCAACAGGATGAAATCAATTGCAAAATAACATATAATTCATGCCCTATATTGTAAATTATAGTTTGTTTGACATTAATCACTGAGTTTTGCATGCACTGGGGTGCATTTTCTTGTAACGCATTTCTGGATAATGCTTGTGGATCCATTTCTAATGTGTTTGGGAGCGATCTGTTTTTCATGTCCACAATTGCCTACATTTGATCTTATGCAAATCATGCAATCAAGCAAATGGAAAACGAGGCGTTGTTGCTAGAGGACCTTGACAAGCAGTGGCTTTGTAGTTTTAAAACCTCCTCCCTCCTCATTCAGATTCATGTTTGTATCTGTAGTTGTTTGAATCCATTGATCCATCATGAAACACTTTGAACTTTAAACAGGAAAATATCTGCCAAATCAGATTGTGACAAATAATTGCATCAATTATGATGTAATATGATTTTTATTGTTCAGCTTGTCAGTTTCTGGTTCTAACCTTTTAGAAATACTACCTACACTATATGTATGGGCTCATCCAAACCTTGATGAAGTCTATGAAGAGATTTTCGTTGACTGCAAAGTTCCTGCCTTGAGTGACATTCCGAAGTCTCTAATTTTTCTATTTTCTTCTGCTCCCACTAATGACATTTTTCTTTTTAGCCTTAATCCCACCTAAATCTTTCAGATTCCATTGAAACTTTCTATTCAGCATTTATACATTGAAATTATTAGATGAAGAATAAAGATTTCCTTTGATCCTAGTGACATGTGGCTTTTTCCATATTTTATCTTTCTACTCTTTTTTTTAACCTCTCCTCTCCTTCCCTCCCCTCACAGTATGCTTATCAGTTGATCCTGAAGGACGTTGCTGCTCATATGTCCTGTGTTTCCATTCCTTGTTATTCCTGTTCTTTTAAACTTTGCATGTTTCCCTGTCTTGTCTTTTTGCTTTTTCTATTCCAGGCACTGGCACACACATAGTAACTTACAGTCACTTGTTTTTTTCAGGGAGGGAAATAAAACATTTTTCCATCTTCCATTCTCTTCATCCTTGACAAAGTTCCTCCCTCTTCAAATTTAACTAGGCATTTCCAGAGACTCTTATGCATGCAAGTAGTCCCATCAGCTACAGTGTGCATCAAATCAAGATTTCAGTACAAGCTACCTTTTTAAAAAAAGCAGTTCCTTGATGAGGAATTTTCCTTAAAGGAGAGAAAAATACCCTCCCCAACCCCCATCCCAAATCCGTGTACAAGGAAAACAGTGATCCACCGTAAACAAAGGGAAAAGGAGAAATCCACTTTTTCTTTTTCTGTTCTCCCTTCTCTAGTGTTATATTCACTCTGCTAAGTGAAGCCCCACAACGCAGTTTCAACTTAGAGAGAGGAATGTGTATTCACTGTTTACAAGGATATGAATTAAAGAGGTGCCATGGATTGCTTTCAGCTGTTCATTTTAGGATTGCTACAAGTAAACTCCTTCTGGTCACTTGTTTGCCCACCCAGAACATGGAGTATCTGATACTCATCTCACAGACTTCCATCTCCATCTGTACTTTTTGTGGCTTCTCTGATGGCAGCTGCAAGGAACAGGGGAACCAGGAAGGTGTACACCAATGAGGGCAATACAGTCGGTGCAGTATGTGGAGTTTACTTTCTGTGCTTGCTGAGCCAGCTTGAGCACCTGCTCTGGAGTGTGCTTTCCCCCTCTCACCCACATAAGCACTGCTTAACCCTGGTAGAATCAGCCCCATTATGTTGATTAAACATGTCACTGTGTTACAGGCATTCCCTTGAGGATTTTTTTTTAGTTACGGCATTTTTTTTTTAACTCACACTTTGCCATGTGCTCCATAGAACAATACCCCTGAGTGATACTGCATTTTCAATAAAAATGCACGAGTTCATTCTCTCCTCACACAGAGTGGAGTAAATCAGAAGGAATTCCATTCCAGCAGGGACTGGTGACATTATACGAGAGGAAAACTAATGAGAAAGAAGTTGGGTCTACAACATTTCTGCTTGAGTGAAGTCTTTGTCATCCAGTTGCAATTTTTGAATTTGTGCTCACAAATATTTTTGTACAAAATGATAGTTTAATACTATTTGGCTCTGAAAACACTAGCATTTGTTATGTCTTGCAAAAACCCAGAACTTTTCTGGCGTACTAAAAATGTATATCTATAACATATGCATTTTACTTGTATACCTTATACTGTTGCCAAAACCTCAATTGTAAATTCCTTCTTAAAGGATTTGCTCATTACAATCTGTGATTTGTATTTTAATAAAAAAAATGAAAAATATTAGAAAATTATGTCTGCAATACTTTCCTACTATAATTTTTCTGACAAACATTCCTTTATTAGTATAGGGAAGAATATATGAAGCTAAAAATCTTTTAGAATATTTATTCAGCAAAGATGCTACACTTTATTCACCATTTTCTGCAGTAATTGAAACTCAGAATAGCTTCATAAAAAATAACCATTTAACAGTTGTTTTGCTATAGCGTTAGACAGGTTGTCTTTACTGAAATGTATTTTACAAGTGTTTGGTGTTCATGCAGCTGAAGACAAACAGGCAAAGAGAGAACAGACCAATATGAGTGGTAGCAACAATGAGCTTCCTTTGTGTTCATGCTTATAGTGAAATCTGCGTGGAGTGAATCATTGTATGTATTGGTGCTTGACATTCATGTATCATACAGCACATTTTTTAAAAAAATATAATCTGGCTGTGTTAATGAACCCGTACTTGTTTTTCCATTAATTTGATTTGATTTAATCATCTTAAAGGTGTTCATTTGCCACCATAGCAAATTGATATAGTATGTAGCATCTAAGAGGCTAACATCTTTGTTTTGTGTGGGTGGTGTACGTTCTAGTGTAAATGTACTGTACAATGGGGTCATCTCAACCAAAGCATGCCCATAGACCTATTAGTAGTCAAAATTTGCAGTTATTTGCTATTAAACAACGAGCACCTATTCACTCCTCTGGGACAAATCTGAAACATTTAAGAGATACAGGTCCCTCTTCCTCTTGATTTTCTGAATTTACTACCTTCTGAAAGTTACAGAAAAACAAGGTAAAATTAATATACAAAGTAAATTCATATTTCTTTTTTGCCCTAGATTTAGCAGTTTTTACGCCACACCAGTTTCTGCTCACTGCATGCACGCTTGCAGGCTGTACAAACAGTTCCCAGGTCGCCTTGTTTACAGCACAGCTGCCACCATCTCACGTAGATGCCCCGGTCCTGACAGTTTTGGATTCTAGAACAATATATGTACAGTAAGTAAGGATTTCTTCTTTCCTGACAACACAATAGTGCATCAGTTTATTCAAGAATTCCAGTGAGTTCAATCAGGGGAAGGGTTTGTGACATAAAATTAAATTTATTATGATTAAATGCATAGAAGTGATTAGTTTAGTGGTTCTGTGAACCTTCTGATTATCACTTGCCAACTTAATTTCCATTTTGTCTTTACGCAATCAGTATAACCTACATATGGGCATAGCCTCTGCAAACTTCAGTGCAGAAAATGTTCTGGTGATATGCCCGTTTTGTAGCCCCTGCTTTGTGTGTTAACTGTAATCATTTATCTATTGAGTACAAATACTGCATTAGACGTACGCCTTAGATTTATTTTTATGGTTGCACAACTATGTTTTCAAATTCTTAAAATAAACCCCACAAATTCCCCTAAACAAAGCCTTGAATTTTTCAGTACAGTCTGAATCTTTGCTGGTCTTAATCATATTTTGCTTTTATTTGCAGATGGAAAGAACCAGCAGAAGTAAATGGAATCCTAGATCGCTATATGATTTATATTGCCAACAATGAGCAGAATTTTACAAAGTGGAATGTAATCTACAACAGCACAGAACTTTTTCTGGATTTTACTATTCAGCAGCTTTTCCCGGGTACTGAATACCTCATAAAACTAGCTGTAAGTTTTAAAGATGTGTAGTAGAGGTGTAAAACAGTGAAAATGACTCCGATTTTGTTAACATCTTAAATACTTAATGGTTCATGTGTCCACTTTGTTTAACTTCTTCTTTCTGAAACTAAGGTGGATGAGCCATCCTGAACAACAGTAGGTGTTTTGTTTCAAAACGGGCTCTCAAAAAATGTGTAAGTAATTTAAATACAGGTTTTCTTCAAGGATAAGTTGGATGATAACTAATAGAGAATTGACCAGAAATATATGAAAGACTTGAAAAATGTCTCCTGCCCCCAACTTACAAGAAAATGTTGAATGTATTTGGAAATGTTAGCCTTTCATATTTTGTACCATGATAATTTGCTCTTTCTTCATAAAATCTGTATGTAGAAGGAAATAGCAGAGAGGAAAAGAGTTCAGTGTAAAGAACCAGTTTGTTTATTCAAAACATTCTAAAAGACCTTGATGTTTTCATTGCATTTCTTTATCATTGGTTTTATTTTGTTATGAAACAGAACAGCTTCAGCTCACTAACAAACCTGGAAATATGTTCGTAAAAGCATGGGATTGTCCCTTGTTTTAAGCACACCGTTCATTTTATAACAATACCTATATAAGGATATTTGCTTTGATAAATGCCATAGAAAAATATTCTGCTCTTGATTATGAATAAATTTACATTTATGTAGACTGGGTATGCATTCATTTTTTCTTAACATGCTCTTGAATGTTCTAAATATTATACCACAAAAAATACACTACCTTCAGGTAATGATAAGGATCTGACTTGAACTTGAAAAAGCAAGGATATTCAGTCTAATTAAAGCTTAGATTCATGTTGAAATTAATTCATTTGTGCCTAGATATTTCAGCATAGTAAATTGTATAGCATATAAAATAGCACCATGTCCAAAACTAAGGCAGTACTTCAACAAGCTTTTTATGCCTTTATAAGCAAGTGGGGCTATCAAAAGAATTTGTGCTGTCCTTCACCGTGCCACAGCTCTTCTCTGCTCCTGCCCAGCTCCTGTGCTTGGGGAGAGGATCAGGGGAGAATTAACAGCTAGGATCAGGGGAGAATTAACAGCTAGGATCTGGAGAGCAACTGGGACTGGTTTTTTTTGGTGGCTCTGCCTTGGGATATGGTTAAAACAAAGAAGTGTTGTGTGGACTTTGTTTTTACTTCATCAACGTGTACAGCTTTTCTAGAAGTTACTGAATACATTTTTAGGAACCTTTGATCTTTGTATTTTATTTCTCATTTCTTTAGGTTTTTTTTTTTAATATTTGCATTGCATCAGTGGTAACCAGAAAGTAAGAAAAGATAATTTCTTCTGGTGACGAAGATAACCAGATTTACCTGGATAAAATTCAATGGTCTGTGATAGGCAGGTTAGAAGATCTAAATGGCCTTGCAGCTTTGAAAATGGCAAGTCTAAAAGTGCATGAAATGCCCATTATCTTTGTGGTGTGATAGCTTTCTTAAAACATTTGGACCCATTGTATTTAGAACTTGTCAGACTAGTTTGAGAAGAATGTAATATTAGAGATTTACAAGTTATGAAGCTTAAATGTGGCCAAATGTTATACTTGATGAAAGAAAAAGACACACACACACACGCACGCCCCAAGCCCCAAATCAAACATACACACCTGGAAAGAAATTGAAATATTTAGTGTTTCACATATAATTTAATCTGAATTTCAATACAACTTTCAAAGTAAAAACAACAGTAGAATACCTTCAACACCGGAAACTTAACAAAATGCTTCCTTTTTTTTTGGTTAGCATGAAATATTTCTATCAGCTAGAACCTCTTCCTTTTCCTTGTTTCACAGGTAATATTAATTTTGTTTTGTATCCATGCAAAAACTGGTTTTGGTTTATGTGGCAAATTGGAAGTTGAGTTATCAAAAGTTGCAGCTTTGAACACAGGAATCAGGATCGTCATCAGCAGAACTTTCAGCACCTCACAGGCTGCTGGCTTTAACTTTTGTATGACAGGTTAACATAAGTACATTATATAAAGTTAACAAAATGTTTATCTTTGTATGCTGTTACCAATTTTCACAATTGATTACTGCCATTTAATATATAGCAATTGTATTTGTAAATGAGTGCAACAGCTTTTATAAGCAAATCTAATGCTTCTTTCCAAAAGTCTTAAGGTCATGTCTCCATGGATTAGTGCAAAGGAACTTGCTTTTGCTCTGTTCATGCTCTAAGCTGGATGGGTGTGAGCCAGGACAATCTGAAAGCAAATGAAAAGCTAAAAGGCCGCATTTAGTAGCTGGGGTGGCACACCCATTTATATAACTTGAGTGCTTTTGTGATTTAAGTGTTAAGCTGATATCTCTTCAAGGCTGTGTTGTGTGGGTAAGCTAGCTCAGGTGCTAGCTGGAGGATCGCTGTGTGGTGTCTTGTTATGTAGTTTGTATCTGTCCCTTGGCTCTCTAGATGCTTTGGTATTTTTGCAAATTTTGCCTCAAGTCTGTTTCTCAGTGAAGTTCAGAATGCCACAATGGGGCTCGATCTAGGTGCAGGATTTCATGGCTTTGAGCATCACTGGATGTGATTGCCAGAGTCCCAGCAATGTCCAGTCCATTTGGATACACTGATCTAAAATCCCACTACTTAAAATGTAGATGAGCTGTCTTTTACTGATTTTCATCAGAAGAATCAGAAACTTCATACACCAGCAAGTTTCAGAGATACAAAAATTGAGCTTCATGAAATTCAAGAAATAATGAATGGGAAGGCTGCTGTTACCAAGCCCTTGAATGAAAAAGCCCTCTACTGCTGAGGAAGGCTCGGTGGAACTTGTTTAGCAAGGCAGTAAGGAATGTAAGAGGAAGAGGTCTTCCAGAGCTGGTCTTTTTGGCTTCTTCATGAAGACAGTATAAGTGAAATCCTTTCAAGCATAGTCTGCCTTTGCTGGAAGGATGATGTTCTTAAATATTTTCCTTATCAAAATGCTAACAGTTATCTGAGCATCCGTCTAAGCTGACTTTTTTTTTTTTTTTTAAAACACTATCATGTTTAAAGTAAATGCCATTTTCAGATGTTCCCAAAACAGAGGTTGCATTCTTTCATCTTTATTTGATAGCCCCAACTGAACACAGGGAGTCATTCTGTAGTTGTGTTGGGAGTGTAATTTCCAGTGAAATCAAAACAATCTTGGTGTATAAAATAGCCTCTCATTTACAAACCGTTCTTATTTTTACCCATGGGGCTAGTATACACTTTTGGAGCGGGGTAGGAAATATGTTGACTGCTATCTGTTTGAAACACACTGGGAAATGGGAAACTGAAGCTAATCCTTTCAAATAAAATGTACCAGATTGAGAGAAACATTTTATTCCTGAAGATCTGGACAGCAAGGTTATTTTTCCTTTGTGTGCTGATGATCCAGAGCAGACTACTTGTCCACTTCAACACATGGGCAACTCCTAAAAACACAAGTGATCTCATAAGTTTTAATTAAGAGTGTGTCTGAATCTGAATCTTTGTTGAATTCAGATTTTGACTTATTTTATTGCTAAACAATAAAATTAAAAATAAAAAATAAACTAAACCAAAAATCTTTAAATCCAGTACAGAGCTTATATATTCCTGTATTTTTTTTTAACTTCTCTAAGAACTCCGGTCTCCTGTCATTGATCTTAGTGCAAGTAATTGGAAAACCAACACACATAAGAACCATAGCTGTGTAGTCTTATGTTTGTGCATGTAAAACTTTAAAAGTCTGTTATATGGGGCGATATGCATATTTTCTTGCACATTGTATTGTTTTATAATCAAGCAAAATGTAAAAATCATGTAATCAATCTTTTCTTCTCTGATAACTGAAATACAAATGATTTGACTTTGTTATCCATAAACATGTAATAATAGCTGTTACATATTGATTTATAAGAGTGGTTTTTCACTATTTTAATTGCATCTGCACACCATTCTGTGCTGTCATGTAGTGCAGGACTGTCTGAATGGCATTTTTTTCCCAATGACTATTCATCGAGATAATTTTTTAAGTGCGTTGCAAGTTGGTCAGTATATTCTGTGTCTGGAACTTGAGAGAGCTTTTCAGTCAATTCCAGAAGAGTTTTGCACTGTAAATGATATGTATTGTATTGTAATTTTCTTTAACTGCAGCTGCAAAAGCAGTGGAAATCTAATTGTGACTATGACTCACAGTCAAATGCAAAATGCTGCAAGTCAAACATTAGCATAATGTTTTAGCTATATTATACCTAAAAACTAAGTATCATGGGTAGCACATCTTGTTATTTAAGAAAAGAGGTAAACAAATCTATGCTAAAAAAAGTGTCTTCTATGAAAAGCACAGACTTACTAAGCTTAGATATGTAAAAATTATAAAACTTTACAGAAAATCATTGCTAAAATTATTAGTATTACATTGAAATATGTTTATTTGCTTTGATTCGTATTTTAAGGCTTGCACTGGAGGTGGATGTTCAATAAGCGAAGCTAGCACAGCTATAACAGATGAGAGTACACCAGAAGGTGTTTCTGCTCCAAAAGCCCAGTCATACTCATCTGACTCCTTTAACATCTCATGGACTAAGCCTGAGTATCCGAATGGTAAGTGAACTCTTTTAGCCTCAAGTTAAAAAGATGATTAGTAAAGGTAAATTAATATTCTAAATGGCAGCTTATATGTGGTGCTTAATTTTTAATGATCATTTTAGCACATAAAATACCTGAGATAGTATCATTGTCCGCAGCTAGGAGATTGTGGTTTTCAGCCTATCGTACAGTTTCAGTGGCTCAAAAGTGCTCCCTTTTGATAGTTCTTGTGTACTGCACCTCATTGTTTAATGTTTTCCAGGACAACTGAGCTGAGGAATAGGCATTCTTGGAGAATATCAGTCTAGGATGTTCATTTCACCCTCCAATAAAACATTAATTTCTTTTACATTAATTCATATGTAATAATCATTAGATTTGTGTTCTACGTAGTCATCTTGAAGGCGTACATTTCCATGGCTGTGGAAGTTAAAGAATATACTTTCTTTTGTTTAGAAATGTTTTCAATTGTGAAATATCCATGTGTAAAACTTCTGGACAAATTTTACATTTCTAATGGTATTGCACAGTATCATATGGCCTTGGAATTCACCTTGATTTTATTATCATGCACGTAACAGTTTAAATCACAGCAGAGGACCCTATGCAGAAACCACTGAATTTAAAGCAACAGAAATGTTTTTCTTCATTGGCTTATCATATTGATATATATCAATTATTTCTCACAGTGGTTTCACATGAATTTAATTTTTCCCCTGCAAGTTCTTCCCCACTTGCAATTGTGGTAGAGCACATCCTACTTGTACAACTTCACTACAAAGCACTTTAAATGATTCCCCAAAAATTGGTGATTGTAAAGCTACAGGTATGTAATATTCTGTAAGGTCTTATATTACTTTTAGAAAGAAATAAGAGTATGTCATCTGCTGTTAAATAATGTATTTGACATTTTATGGTTCTTTGTATGGGAGTCATATTGGAAGATTTTGCCTCCTAGCCCCTTAGAAAACTTCTAACCCTGTGTCTAAGATCCCATCAGCATATGTGGCAAAGGCTTAGAGGAAGGCAAGGAGGAAGAAAAAAGGGGAGGGGGAAGGGATGAGGGGGGAGAGGGGGGAAGGAAGGCAGGAAGGACATGTATGTAGCTTAGTGGCTAAAATCTGAATAATTTTCAATGAAATGGGCATTTTTTACATGTAATAGTTCATATCAGGACCTGATCCTGCTACCCTTGCATTGTGGGAAAAAATCCAAATAGTTTAGAGAGTGGTTTAACTAATCAAATAAATATAAATATATACATACATATATTTATATGTGCATATCAACAGCACAGGCTAAAGACCTATAGTTTGATAAACAGATTTCCACAAGCTTCCTTTAAAACAACTAAAATTTGGGAATACATGACTAAATTTGCACATTGTATCTTGTTGTTAATACAGCGTTTATGATGTACACCTTGGCTCTCCTTTTAAATACAATAAATAGGTTGTTAGGAAACAACTGAGGGTGTTAGTGCACCCTCAGTAAGTTTGCAGATGACACCAAGTTGGGCGGGAGTGTCGATTTGCTTGAGGGTAGGAAGGCTCTACAGAGGGATCTGGACAGGCTGGATCGATGGGCTGAGGCCAACTGTATGAGGTTCCACAAGGCTGACTGCCGGGTCCTGCACTTGGGTCACAACAACCCCATGCAACGCTACAGGCTTGGGGAAGAGTGGCTGGAAAGTTGCCTGGCGGAAAAGGATCTGGGGGTGTTGGTCGACACCCAGCTGAATATGAGCCAGCAGTGTGCCCAGGTGGCCAAGAAGGCCAATAACATCCTAGCTTGTGTCAGAAATAGTGTGGCCAGCAGGACTAGGGAAGTGATCATCCCCCTGTACTCGGCACTGGTGAGGCTGCACCTTGAATACTGTGTTCAATTTTGGGTCCCTCGCTACAAGAAAGACACTGAGGTGCTGGAGCGTGTCCAAAGAAGAGCAATGAAGCTGGTGAAGGGTCTAGAGCACAAGTCTTATGAGGAGCAGTTGAGGGAACTGGGGTTGTTTAGCCTAGAGAAAAGGAGGCTTAGAAGAGACCTTATCGCTCTCTACAGCTACCTGAAAGGAGGCTGTAGTGAGGTGGGTGTCGGTCTCTTTTCCCAAGTAACAAGCTATAGGACAAGAGGAAACGGCCTCAAGTTGCACCAGGGGAGGTTTAGATTGGATATTAGGAAAGATTTCTTCACCGAAAGGGTTGTCAAGCCTTGGAACAGGCTGCCCAGGGAAGCGGCTGAGTCGCCATCCCTGGAGGTATTTAAAAGACGTGTAGATGTGGCGCTTAGGGACAAGGTCCTTTCCAACCTAAATGATTCTATGATCCTATGGAATACAATAAATAGCTTGTTAGGAAAGCTGTGAATTTGAACTGGATGAACAACAGATGTGATAAGAATCAGGGGAGCTTTATAAAAGAAATTGTATTCTTCTGTCCCTGGTCCCTTCATCCATGGAAACTGGAGGTTTCAACAGCCTTGATGACAACACTGTTCACCTCTGTATTGGGGTTTTGAACAATGCATTTAGGTAATTACCAAATTTGTCATATAGCCTACTCCTCTGTAATCCCGAATACACCCTGTGTAGGCCTCCTGTGTGTATTTCTCCCCTTTAAAAATATTCTCTGGTATTTTCATGTCATCTCACTATTTGAAGCCCATAGAGTATTTTTCCCTTGATACTGTTGTTATTTTTGGTGATATGTGGATACCATACATGTTGCTGTTACAGGGTTTTCTTTAGGGTCAGAGCTAATGGAAGGGATTCAGCGAAGTCAGCTGCCGCTGTCCTGCCTTGCAGGGAAAGGCTGCTGTTTTTCACCTGCGAGCTCTTGCTGAGTGGTTAAGAGTGGAAGAATTGCTATCTCATGAGCATTTGGCAACCAGAAGGGTGTTAGGAGAGCAGGGACTTTGTTTTTTCACCATAGCATGCTCACACTTGCGCAATGATCAAGAAGGGATATGCAAATTTTCTCTCACTTTTCTTCTTTCTTCTCCCCCACTTTTTGGGGAGTTTCAAAAAGATCATGTAACTAATAACACGTTTTCCCATTCTCCTATTTCTTTCTTTCCAATTTCCTATTTTCATCCCTTTCCTTATTTCATAAAAAGAACTAAAAAAAAAAAAATAAGCTCTAAAACTTTTCGTTGAGCAACTGCTTAATCAGGAAAGCTTGCATTGTTCAGTGACTTTGTTTTGTTTATTCTCAGTATATCTTTTGGGCTGCCTAGTGGCCATGTAGTTTATAATAGCTCTCTGTGCCAGTATTTTAAAACTGTGTAGGAGGCTGAAAAATACCATAGTTGAGAAGACTGAAATATGAGAAAGACCAGCAGAAGGAACTTTCCCTTAAATTTTCTTACTTCAGCATTTTACTGGTATATTCTCATAGTCAGAAGTTCTAATGTAGCTCTTTTTTTGCAAAAGGATAGGAACTGTTTCCCACTTTTGACTTAATTGGTTCAAACTTGGTGAGTTTCAGTCTACTAGGTGTAAGTAGTGCTTTTTGAAATTACTAAACTTGGCTTTGCTTCAGGTGGAAACCTCAGAATTGCAAAGATTTGCATATCATAAATTGTCATCTCCTTAGTAGATCTCTGGTGCCATTCCTTTATCTCCCTCCTCCTTCCTCCTGATACTATATGACAGAAGTTACTGTTTATTTCCATGAGCTGAGGAAGCTTATTAGCTGTTGCTGATGTTGAATGGATGTGTAGGCTGACTGGGGTTTGGACAGCATAGACTTTACTATGCTCTCTTGACATATATGGAGTCCAGCTGCTTGCCACCAATTAGAAAAAGTTAAGGGGGATTAATATGCTACCCTTGAGGCCAAAGGTGGCAAGTGGGATTAAAGGCTACTTGGCTTCTTCATAAAGATGGCACAACGGGGGGAGTCAAGCTTTGAGATAAGGGACCATCTAGACATCAAAGGCTAATGTTATTCAAACATGGATATTGAATTTCTGGGCTCCATTTTTGGTTGAATTTAAGGCCAATTTACATTATTTTGTGAAAAATTTTCATTTCATAGAAAATGCGAAACAATACACCTAATTCTTTTTTGAAAGTTGCTTCAGAAATGTCTTTTATGTACAAGGTGTAGAAAAAGGCATTTGGAAGATGATATGCTGAATGTATTTGTAATATGCACATTTTCTTTTGTCTTATTTTTAAACCAACAATAAAATGCTTGATGAGACATGGCCCAGAGGTATGCCACTTTACAGCAGAACCCTCCTCTGTTTCTATCACATACATGTCACATATGTAGATAGTGTAATATAAGCAATATTGACCATTTAGTTGAGGGCAAGATATGGAGAGGCTTGTGAAATGACATGTGGCCTCAGATATTCTGTTTTGAGCCTTCACTATTCTAGTGGCCTCAATAAAGAATCATGTATTCTTCAGAACATATCCATTATAGTCTTGCCATATAGTTTGAGGTCTGCTCTTTTAAAATCCGTTCACATAAAAAAGTGACATTATCTCTTTTCACCATTGAAAATTTTCCTTAGATAGTCACTTCTCAAAAACTTCACTTTATTTGTGTACAGGTCACAGATAAAATCAAGTCTTGATCTGGACTGTATCTTCCAAGGCTATATGGAATTTGCATGGGAAATATTACATATAGTAAAAACTGATTTATAAAATTATTCAGTGAACTAATCCAGTACTTGTTCCTGCAAATCCTTGTGCTTGTGAGAGACGACTTGTGTTTGTAGTCAGTAAAATTGATGTAGGTAAAAGTGTGTTTGCTTAAGATTTGACCTCTAGGTTTTACCTTAAGAGTAAAGTGCTTGTAGTAATTTAGATTCAAAACCTCTTTTCATCTTTAATGTCTGGAATATCATTGACAGATTATATGGCCTTACACAGGGAGGGGAGAGGAGGAAGAAAAAGGAAAGAGTGTGTAGCTTTCTTAAGCTTAATTTGTATTGTTGGATTTCTTTTCAAAAGTGAAACTTAATTGTACTATAGTCAATAGAGATTTTGTCTTCAGTGAAACCAAAATTTAACCTGGCTACCTAGACTTAATAATTATGAAGAAACTGCATCTTTTCATGGTGACCATGTGTCGCTCATGAAGCCTTGTAAATCACAAAAATGTGCTATACTCTTAAATATTTCATGGATGGTGAACTTCAGGAATATCTAGCAAGTCTTGAGAAGAATTTAAACTTTGGGCTGACTTTGAACTTTTTCTCAGTATGCTTTGGAAACATATACTGGTGAAGTAGAGAGGCTAAGTTATTTATCCCTGGCCAAAAAGAATTATTGCCTACTTAAAAAAATGACTTCACATCTCAAAGTCAGACTGCTAGACCTTTTGTTCTGAAATGTACTTTTTTTCCTGTCTTTTCATTCTGTAATTTTCTCCATCAGAGTCATTTAAGGTTAAAGGCAGAAGTAAAATCAGCTTATTAGAGATGATTGTTCTCTGACAGTACTGGGAGGACTAACAAAAGCTCACGGTGTTGACCAGCAAGCTGCTCCTCAGGGTGTAGATGCTGCATAGTTCTGTGGTTTTAGGAACACTTTAAAACAATGGTCCAGTTAATTAATACTGAGTTACAGTGGGGATCCCATAGAGGTACATATGACACCCACATTAATATAAAATGATCTCATCATGATTCATGCTGTTACCATAAATATCAAAGGAATTAATAATGATTTGTCCATTACTTTAAAGGGTTAGTGCTACTGGTATAGGTACTTGAAGTACTTTAGTGAGTTTTTTTCCCCTGTAAAACACATTCTTAATGCCAGCATTCACATTTTTCCTCTGAGATAAATATAATATTTTTTAATATATTTATATATAATTTGTTTATTTAATGTAGGGCAAATATCAACCATTAATGCCCTTGCTTTACAAGCAACTAGACACGGAACCCCAAGGGATTTTTCCTTTAGGACGTCTGTCAAATGTGGTAGGATTGATAGTGTGAGATTTACCAGGACTTCCTCCTACACACACGTCTCTGCTGTCTGACTTGAGTTTAGCCTCTCACTTTTCTAGAAGAGAAAAGAATCGACGAGTCTGTGAATCACTTCACCATACTCAGTTCTGCATTGCTGTAGCATATAAATCTTTTGAAGTATAACTCTTCAAAGCTCAGCTGAAACAGTTGTGTATACAGTTTTATTTACGAAACATTTCTCCATTCACTAGAGGGGAAAATCTTTTCTCAATTTCAAACAACATCTTCCTCAATGTAGTTTCCTACAATTCAGTTTTAAGGGAAGGAAAGATGAACTGAGCTATATTTTTATGATATGAAGATGTTTTCTATAATGGGAAGACTAGAAGGCATCCTCTGAACTGAACTCACTTCTAATGAATCCTATAGCTTTGCATTTATTGGCCTTAAGATTTCACACTTAAATAGCTTTTAAAAAAGGAGAATATTCAGAAGTGAGAAAGATGGAGAAATAGCCCTGAGAAAAAGGATTCCTTTGCAAGCTCAACTTCCAAAGTCTAAGCAAATCTGTAAAATTCAGTCTTTAGTTCATTAAATTCAAAACACTGTGTATGTATAGTCTGTACAGGATTCATGCTATCCTATCATGCACCTTTGGAAGAACAGAGATTTAGATTTCCTTGTAAATGAGATAAGCAATCACCTGCAATTTTTGAGTTAGTATTAGCCAATTACACCAGAAGGACCATTCTGTCCTCTATCTAAAAATCTTGCTAATGTTTGTTTTGAGTTTGCAAATATATTTTCTTTCTTTAGATTGAATAGGTAAGGAATAGTTTACTTCAGGGCTTTTTCTACAGCATACTGAGAAGGAAACAGCAATCCATACTATTTTGTGGTTTTGTTTAAAAAGCGGGTAAAACTGTTTTCCAACCCCACCTCACCCCTGAATTAATGAAGTAGCTAGTTTGTTGGCAAAATGCAGAAAATCTGGGATAATTATCAAGAAGAATGAGTATCAATAAGGTGTTTTATGTGACAAAATTATTTGTTACCGATTTATTGTAGTTGTAGCACTGACCTGAGTTGTGCTTCAACGTTTTAATTATATTGTAGATCACCATTTTTTTTTCTAAATCTAAAGCTGTTACAATGTGAGATGGTTTATGTGTCTTTCCAGTTCTTGTTTCGATAGCCATATGCAGAGTAGGCTGTGAAACAGAATTGCCTCAGTTTTCCCGATTCCAAGGTGATGTTAGCTGCTATTCAGAAACAAGTCTGTTAAGGGGTAATCTTTGAAACAGTGTAATTGTTTTCAAAAGATGCAATCCACTTGCGAGGTTTTCAACAGTTAAAGATGGGAGAGTGTGTTTCTTCTAAGTGTTGCATACACAGTCCTGCTAAACACTTACCTGCTTAACTGCAAACTGTTTGAAATACTACTACTACCACCCTAATGTCTGTAGATTAGTTTTCTTCTAAACTCTGTAGCTCTTTAGATATTGAGTGCTCTCACATTGTTTTATAGGTATTATTACTAGCTATGGATTGTATATGGATGGTGTTCTGATGCAAAATTCATCACAGCTGAGTTGTTATGCTTATGGACTTGCTCCTTGGAGTCTGCATTCCTTCAGAGTCCAGGCATGTACTGCAAAAGGTTGTGCTTTGGGTCCATTGGTGAGTACCTTAATTTGCATTCTGGGAGTGTAATAAATGTCAGATGACAGTGAATATCAGAGTAAATGGTGATGATTCGCTCTGGTCAGTACTAACCCATCTGGCAAAATGTGACATTTAAAAAAAAATCCTGTTTAAGAGCTGCTAAAGATTTGATAGGTCATTGTTAGGCACCGTTCCAAAGTAGAACATAGGTACAGCGAAGAAAGGCAAAATTTGAAGCTGAAACACACATTATTGAAATTAAATAGAGTTAATATGTTTGAAAGGTGCAGATGTGCTTTAGCCAGATTTATAAGGACGTATATAAAGAAAGAATTACTGTTCCAGTAATGAGCAAATTTCTAGCTCGCTGACTGAAAGGACTGAAGTTAATTTGAGAATTGCAGAAGCCAGAAGTGGCAACAGGAGCAAGGAAAATATGGTGATTCGTAAATATCTTTTGAATGCAAGTATGTGATCAAAATATTATACTGGACATATTTTAACAGTCTTGTACAACACCCCATTTTTTCAGGATTTGAGAATACAGGAATGTTAAATTTGACGTGTGAAAAACAAGCCTTCTGAGGCTTTTTTAATTTTGTTAAAGGTTTTTAGACGTATAGCTGAACTGATAAATCCAGTATGATTTCATAGTACTGCAGCTGATGAATAACTGGAATAATAGCTACTATGCTTGGTTTTGTTTTCAAGCATAACTAAGAAAGAAACCTGTGTTAAATCTGAGATTTAAGTTTTTGTTTAATTCAGCTTTATGTGTGCACTTTTAATTTTGCTAACAAGAAAAGGAAGAAAAAAGAAAAAAAGGAAGATTTTGGAGTTTTTCATGTTGTTCTGTTTATTTTTCATTCATAATTTATAACATCACTATACTGTGCTCTGGAAAGAACTTCCAGGTTTTATTTTTATTATATAATTCATTAGTCACATTTCCAATATTCTTTTCACGATTGCTTTCTTCCAAATGCTGGTAACATCGTCTATCTGTAGAAGAAGACTAGACTTTATAACCATTAAACGTTTTATAGCTTGCTCTACTTTGAAGGATATTTACTCTTAAAAGCTCGAATGGCTTTTTGCCAGTTTTTCTTGTACATTTTTTACAACTTCACATATACCCCAAAAGCAAACCTTGTTTTAAGGTATTCGATGTGCAATAACTTAATCCATTGTGTTCATAGTGATGTTTAAGACAAGTCGTTACCAGACTTTGCATACAGATGAAATATGTGTGTTTTCAGTACTTCTGTCCTATCAGATAGGCATCAAAAGGACAGAACAGAACGGCAGTAGTTAGGGTCTTAAAAAATATTTTTAGTAGCCTTTTTTCACATCTCCACTGAACTGCAGACTCATAACTTGACTTTTGAAACAATTCAAAGTAGGGGTCGCTCATACTCATCTGCATTCCATGATCAGTACACAAACTGTTTTCCAAAGCCAGCGATCCATCTCTAATCAGAGGAATTGAAGTACAACATCTTTATTTAGGCTCACCTAAGTGCTGCCAGGAAGTTAAAGCACTGCATCTTCATTTGATTTTTTTGAAAGATTTTTATATCAATTACAGAATAAATCCAACACTTAAAAAAAGAAAACCCAAATGTTTTGCCTCTACTCTAAATAGTATGGGAAACATCTCCCAGCAGTAAAATGATACACTTCCAGCTATTTTTGTTGCTGATCTTGTGCTTAATGTGCCCTAATCGATGAACGAATGCTATGTGACTATTCTAAATACAGGATTTCTCCCGCTTACATTTCTGAAGGTGGCTCTGAAGATCTTAATCAGTTATGAGAGCATTAGTAGTTACTGTGTTTCAATAACTTTTTCATTTGGGTTAGATAGTTTTTGTTTAACCTCTTTTTCAGTGACTATGATTTATTTTCAAGTGAGATGCAAACTGGTAACATGTAAATTAAGAAATGCTACATTTTAATCTCTTTCTAGTAAAGCCAAGATATTGCTTTTGTGTCTGTTCTAATTGGTTTTTGTGGCTTAAAAAGGAATAAAAATAGGGATTATCAAGAAATAGTGTAACCTCTAATAGATTCTTTAGAGGAATTCAAGAGATCTGAAGTTATGCTGGTTTTGAAATCTGTTAGCTCTTGTAAATATCTTGTAAATAAATGGGAATGGTCAACACTGAATATTTGTCATCTCAACCCACTGCTATTAAACTTAGATTTCAGGTTTTTAGCTTATGTGTATTCTAGGACTTTTTTTTTTAAACTTAGATGGATGACAATGTTTTCCCAATATTATTATTATTCCTATCCCATGATTTAGTGTTACTTACATGATAGCAGAGTATTTTTTATTCAGCTATTAATAAACACATCTGAAAATATCACAGAAGTGTGTATAATGTTTAGAAAAAGAAATATGAAACAGGTTTTCTATGCCATATGTTTATACACAGCATGTACATTTCTTACACAAAATATTATTTTCAAAATACACTGCAGAGGTGTAGCTGTAGAGGATACTACATGTACTGATTCTAAACAGTGTTTCAATATTTTTTGATACTGAAAAGAATAGCAGGTCATAAAGAAAAGGCTAGAGACACAATACAGCTGTTACAGCTGTTTAGGATGTGGTACAGGTTGCTACAAATTCATACTGGTTTAAGAATATTTTAATCCTCTTCAGTAGAAAAAATAGTTGGTATTAATTTCTCCATGTTTCTGATGTGGTGAGATCGGAGTACCTGCATTTAGCAGCACAACTTTACAGGAAATTATGTCAGTGTAGAAAGCACAGTTTAGTCAAATTCTTCCGTAAGGATGTTTTTGACTGAAATATCCAAATAATCAATGTGGCACTGATGCAATAAATCCGTGAAGCATTTGTTTATCTTTAAGCATGTACTATATGCTGTTGACTTTACTGCAACTGCTCACCTATTTTAAATGTAATAGAGTGTATGAATATAGAAGCACATGTAGAGATATTGATGCACATCAAAGATATAGCCTGGCACTTGTAAACAATAAGCTTTCCAAATTTTACATGCTAAAAAGTAAAACATTCATGTTTCAAGGACAGAGAAAGTATGTTTGGTTGTTTTGATGACAGAGCAGGTGTGGCAGATTAAAAATAGCATTTATTAGCACTCCCATGAACTTGCAGCTGAGAGGCACTTAGAAAGGTGTGAAACCATCTTATACCTTAGAAAACGCCAAATAAATAATGTATGAGAAACAAACTTGTTGCCATAAATAACGTAATAGCAAATTATTTTGTTCTGTAACACTGAATGTTTACTACAAGTTGTGAAATTTAAAGACTAAATTTCTATAATATTGAATGAGTATTTTTTTATTTATATAAAGAATCTTTCATAGTCATTACGTTTTCCAGCTCTTTTATCATATTTTGTTTTCTCTTAAAGATCTACCTTTTACTGCAACTTAAATTTGTTAAGTGAAATTAGAAGTTAATTCAGGGAGCAACCAATATTCCGCAAAGGATATCAAATATCTATAGTAATTTACTACAGTGTTTAAATACATGTTCCTTACAGTTGTCTTTTAAAATGCAGAAGCTAAAATATCTGTGGTCTTTTATTGCTGCTTCCTCCCCTAACGCTAAGCTGAGATCATTCATCCACATGAGGTGCGATGGTGTTTTCAACAAATGAATCTTTCATTCTTTTCCAGTATTTATTCCCTGTTTCTTACAGGGATCTCCATATAAAGTATGTTAGTTGCTGCACAGCTTCAAACATATGTAGATGAAAGGAAAGTAAAACGCTTAAAAATTAGGATACCTGCAGTCTTAGTTACATTTTTTCCTAAAGAAATAACTTTTCTTAAAATTTTGCATTTCCCAT